>NC_065597.1:57685846-57995282 GCF_024542745.1 Macaca thibetana thibetana | reverse complement strand
ATATTTTCTGAGTATATTAAGTCTACAAGCACTAAAATATAACTCAATGGACCATAACTTTTTTAAACTAATGAAAAGACATTCCTTATATATCTAAAAATAACACATTTAACTTGCATCTATATAAATCACAGCATACCATTACTTTCTGAAAGGAGACTGAAACATAAGAGAGCTTATAACCTTTTCTGACAGGGTTTGAACTTTATATGTATGCCACAGTAAGCTCTTATTAGATGAAGGAATAAAATAAGCACATGACTAATTCGGAAACACAAAGATAACTGAAGTCTGTCAATATTTAAACATACCTTCACTTCCTGCTTTCATCATGTTTACTTATCTCCTATACTACCTTTACTATTAAGAGTTAAATATCTGTATCATTTGCTGGTGACACAGTAGTAACATAAGGCAGCAGAGAATACAAGTTAAAAAAAGATCTGGGCTCAAATCCCAGCTCCAGCACTGAAAAGTATGTGTACCTTTGCACAAATTACTTGATCTCCAAGCCTTGGTTGTCTCTTGCATAAAATGAGGATAATACATATCTAACATGCAAGGTTGTTGTGAGGCTTAAATAAGATAATGAATTTTAAAGAAATGCTTAGTTTGCAGGGTATGTTAAATAAAGAAATGCTTAGTTTGCAGGGTATGTTAAAAGTTATTATGACTATAATACAAAATAAACTCAAAGTTTCCAGTCTAAAAGACAATGTACAAACAGTTCATGAGTATATGAATATAATCAAAACAAGTTTTTACAGTCAATATAGAGCAACTTAAATACTTCACTAAGAAATCAGGTAATCTGTTGCTACCAACAAATCTGTTTCCAACTATGAAGCATCTGATTTCAAACTAAATTGTAAAAACCAGGGGCAGCTTCCCCATTGGTTAGAAATAAGGTTTCTAAATCCCATAAGTTATGAACACTGAGATTATTTTTTTCCCAAAAAAAAAAGTGTGTTTTCAGAAATATTTAAAAAAAAAAAAAAAAACTCACTGGAATAGAGCCACTGTCTCAGAAATACCTAAAAACTCCCTAGTTGCCAAATTATTTTAATACAAATTAATCAAAACATCTCCAACCAGAACTCAGGTTGTAAGCATTCTGAACCTAAAAGCACAAAATGGTTTAGCATTTATACAAAATTTCTATTTTTATACAATCTTGACTTCTTAGGTTTCAAAAAATGTCAATGTCAGGCTGTTAGCACCAACAAGATCATCCCAGTCCAATAAATAGAAAACTGTTAAAGAACAGAAATGAGCACTTAAAATGAGGCAATCAAAGCCACAAAATAGAAACTGCAGATTTGAACTCCAAGAAGCAGACATAAATGTTAAGCTAGTTAGTTAGAAGAGCTGAAAGGGATATCATCTGCCAGAATTAGTGTCTCAATTTAGTGAAAAAAGAAAATCTATCTATTAAGTCTAAGAATCCTAGCAAGGATCCAAAAATACCTCTACAGCCCCTTTAATATTCTAAAAATATCATGGAGAGAAAAAAAGAAATGCATAAATTTCCCCAAAACGATCAAACTGAAGTTAAAGCCTGATGTACATGCCACATGAGAGGTAAGTTTCTAAAGCTCATACCTCAAAAATCGCATACTGTATAATATGGAGCCTTTGTGATGTTTTGCATCAAGTCAATCTGTAAGACAGTAGTTACAATATTAGTGAAGACAGCGGGTTAAAACATTTGTTGTTCAAACATGGAGCAAGTATCATTCATGAGTTAGGTGCTTTTAGTTGAACTATGGTCCCATTAGGGTTCATACAGTAAAGCAAAAATTGAGGTGGAAAGCTACTCTGTGCCTTAGAGGATAAAGAGGCTTAATGTGGCAACCAAAAAAATTTTAGTACATAAGAGAATTTAAATGTTAACTATAACATACAAATCACATGCAAATATAGTTACCACTTATTTTAATTACCTATTCTCAATATACAGAAAAATGCCATAAATCTAGGAGGCCATTCGTTTCAAACGACCAGAATCCTCAGACCTCACATCAACAATCCACCAAGAGCTGGGGATAGTATCTCCCGACTAAATGTAGCCTTGCGGTCCAGTTGTTGTAAGTATTAGAGAGAAAAAGAGAGAGTCATCTCTGGAAAGTGTGAAGTCAGGGAATTCCCTACTAGGAAGTATTTCCATAAAGCACCCCAAAATGACTTGATGCAAACACCACACCTAGTGGTGTCACTGGAGTAAGCATCATATTAGTTCAAATTGCTTTTACCTAGGTTTATTAAGGGATTTTGCTCTCATGGTGAGATCTAATTTGTAATGGATATAAACCAGGAAATGAGATTTGCACTAAAGCCAATGAAGTAGGAATGTACTTATTCTCTAAAGTAGCAAACATAGTCTCACTGTCACAGAGCAGTTATAGGATATGCTGCTTTCCCCACTAATGGTTAATACCACTTGAAAATGATTTACCCTTCAAAAATAAATTCAGGGTTATCCCCTGTAATGCCTCTTACCTGGATTCAAACATGCTTTAATGAGAAGTAAGAGAAAGGGTGAAACTATGAAGAACCCTGGGCCTTGTGTGTATCATTACATTAGAAACACTGCTCTAAATATGAGTCTATGCTAAAACATTAATTTGAGAGGCTCAGGGAATTTATTATACAAATCTCTTCTCACAGAGAACTTTAAGTTCAAATTTAATAAAACAAAACAGAACCATTCCATGTCAAAATCATGAGTATGCGTCAGTTTTGCAATACTGAAATATTAAATCCATATAATTTCTTGGTAAAACTAGCTTAGCTACCTAAGTATTAAGTGTCTATAATGACCAAATCTTAATTATCCACTTATGGGTGATTTGTTTCCTTTTTTGAGACAGGGTCTCACTCTGTAACCCAGGCTGGAGTGCATTGGCATGACCATAGCTCACTGCAGCCTCGACCTCATGGGTTCAGCCTCTCAAACAGCTGGGACCACAAGTGCACACCACTCCACTTAGCTAATTTTTTATTTTTATGTTTTTGTAGAGACAGGTGTCTCATTATGTTGCTCAGGCTGCTCTCAAATTCCTGGACTGAAGCAATCCTCCCACCTCAGCCTCCCAAAATGCTAGCTAGGATTAGAGGCGTGAGTGACCACATCTGGACTGTCACCAATTTTTAATTGTCTGTCAACTAAACAGCCAATATAGACTGATAAAATATACTTAACTATTATAAAATTGTGAAGAACTTTATCTTAACCAAGGAGAGGTCTGGTTTTTACCTGTGGATTCTGGAAGGTAATCTCTGAACTCCTGAAATGTTGTACCTAATAAGAGCATCCTGGCCAGAAGCAGTGGCTCACACCTGTAATCCCAGCACTTTGGGAGGCCAAGGCGGGAGGATCGCTTGAAGTCAGGATTTTGAGACCAGCCTGGCTAGCATGGTGAAACCTGTCTCTACTAAAAATATATAAATTAGCCAGGCATGTTGACAGGCACCTGTAATAATCCCAGCTACTCGGGAGGCTGAGGTTTCAATGAGCTGAGATCACGCCACTGCACTCCAGCCTGGGCAACAGAGAAAGACTATCTCCCCCCGAAAAAAAAGAGAGGTGGTGTGGTGGGAGGGAGGTGTCCTTGTTCATCTGGGGGCTTCAGGCCACAGCAGAGTCTAACAATGTGGCTTATGGTGGCAGCTTTGAGTCCCATGGATCAGCTTTACCTCCAGTGGGGCTGGAGACCAAGGTTAGCCACATGAGCATGCAACCATGGAACCCCGGTAAAAACTCTGGACATAAAAAATGGTGGGAGTTTCCCTGGTTGGCAATAATCCACGAGTACTGTCACACATCAGTGCCACCGGGAAGGTATCATTTTTCACAACTCTACAGGGGGAGGACAATTCGAAGCTCCAACATTTGGAACTTTCCTGAACTCTGCCCTATGCACCTCTACCCTTGGCTGATTCTAATCTGAATCCCTAAACTGCAATAAACTCTAACCGTGGGTATGAGAGCTTTCAATGAGTTCTCGTGAGTCCTCCTGGCAAATCATCCAACCCAAGAGTGGTCTTGGCCAGGCACAGTGGCTCAAGCTTGTAATCCCAGCACTTTGGGAGGCCCAGGCAGGCAGATCGCTTGAGCTCAGGAGTTTGAGACCAGACTGGCAATATGGCGATACTGTCTCTAAAAAATACAGAAAAATGGCCGGGTGCGGTGGCTCACACCTGTAATTCCAGCACTTTGGGAGGCCGAGACGGGAGGATTACGAGGTCAGGAGATCGAGACCATCCTGGCTAACATGGTGAAACCCCGTCTCTACTAAAACTACAAAAAATTAGCCAGGCATGGTGGCGGGCGCCTGTAGTCCCAGCTACTCAGGAGGCTGAGGCAGGAGAATGGCGTGAACCCGGGAGGCGGAGCTTGCAGTGAGCAGAGATTGCGCCACTGCACTCCAGCCTGGGCGACAGAGCGAAGACTCCGTCTCCAAAAAAAAAAAAAAAAAAAAAAAAAATATATATATATATATATATATATATAGAAAAATTAGCCAGGCAAGGTGGTATGTGCCCGTAGATCCAGCTACTCAGGTGGCTGAGTTAGGAGGATTGCTTGAACCTGGGAGGGAGGAGTCCAGGGCTGCAGTGAGCCTCTGCACTCTCGCCTGGGTGATAGAGAGAGGCCCTGTCTCAAAAAAAAAAAAAAAACCAAAATAAAACAAAAAAAACACAGTGATCTTGGGAACCCCCAAACTTGCAACTAGTATTAGAAGCAAGGGTCATCTTATGGACTGGACTCCCTCTTACTGTGCACTCATATTTAAAACCATTAAATATACTGTAGCTCAAAAACAGTTGCTTGTCTGTTTGTTTGTTTTGAAACAGGGTCTCACTCTGTTGCCCAGGTTAGAGTGCAGAGGCGCAATCCAAGTTCAAGCAAACCTCCCACCTCAGCCTCCCGGGCAGCTGAGACCACAGGCTTACTCCACCATGCCCAGCTAACTTTTGTTTTTTGGGGTTTTTTTTGTCCCATTCTCTACAACATTCCCAAAATGTTGCCAAGCTGGTCTCGCACTCCTGGGCTCAAGTGATCCACTCACCTCAGCCTCCCAAAGTGTTGGGATTACAGGCATAAGCCACTGGTCCAACTTCTGCCCCATCACTCTTGGCAAAATCCATTATGACCTCCAGGTTGCTAAATCCAAGATAAAGTTCAGGCCTCAATCTGCTCATCCTTTCAGCAGCTTTCACAGGGCTGCTGAGTAGGGTTGAGCAGTTTTGCCCTGCACACCGGTGCCCTGCAGAGGAATGAGGTGAGCTGAATGAAACTCATTTTTAAAACATTCTTGGCCGACATAGTGGCTCATGCATGTAATCCCAGCACTTTGGGAGGCTGAGGCGGACGCATCACTTGAGATCAGGAGTTCAAGATCAGCCTGGCCAATATGGCAAAACCCCGTCTCTATTAAAAACATAAAAATTAGCTAGGCATGGTGGCAGACACCTGTAATCCCAGCTACTTGGGAGGCTGAAGCAGGAGAAGCACTTGAACTCAGGAGGCAGAGGTTGCAGTGAGCCGAGACTGGGTCACTGCACTCCAACCTAGGCAACAAGAGAGAAACTCTGTCTCAAAAAAAAAAAAATTGTTTGTGCCAACTAATTGTACACCTAAATGCACCATGTTCATTTGACTTTCTCCTTGCATTTATTTATTTATTTTTAATTAGGTCTCGCTCTATGTTGCCCACATTGTAGTGCAGTCTGTGATTACAGCTCACTGCAGCCCTGAACTCCTGGGCTCAAGAGATTCTCTGGTCTGAGCCTCCCCAGTAGCTAGGACTACAGGTATGGAGTGGCTCTTTGCCTTTATTTCTAACCCAAGCCAGCTTACAACCTTAAAAAGAGACTGTTTTGCCGGGCGTGGTGACTCACGCCTGTACTCCCAGTACTTTGGGAGGCCGAGGTGGGTGGATCGTAAGGTCAGGAGTTCAAGACCAGCCTGACCAACATGGTGAAACGCTGTCTCTACTAAAAATACACAAAAAATTAGCTGGGCATGGTGGTGCGGCACCTGTAGTCCCAGCTACTTGGGAGGCTGAGGCAGGAGAATCACTTGAACTCAGGAGGTGGAGGTTATGGTGAGCCGAGATCGCGTCACTGCATTCCCACCTGTGACGGTGACAGAGCGGGACTCCATCTCAAAAAAAAAGAGAGAGAGAGACCCTGCTTCAGCTCTCATTTGCATCGCTTATCTTCCCCTTCTGTCAGTAAGTTTTGTCAGTAAGTCCTGGAAGTACCCTAGAAACATATCATTTGGCCTGGGAAATTGCCAAGATTGAATGGAAATATCTTACTCTATGACCTCTTTAATAGATGAAGGACAAAAAGACTGAAAATTTACAAAGCTATGCATCCCTCCCCCACCAGTTAAATGCCAAACATAGGCCAAGCACAGTGGATCACACCTGTAATCCCAGCTGTTTGGGAGCCCGAGGCAGGCAGATCACCTTAGGTCAGGAGTTCAAGATCAGCCTGGCCAAGATGGTGAAATGCAGTCTCTACTAAAAATACAAAAAAATTAGCCAGGCATGGTGGTGCATGTCTGTAATCCCAGCTACTCGGGAAGCTGAGGCAGAAGAATCGCTTACCCAGAGGCGGAGGTTGCAGTGAGCTGAGAGCTCGCCACTGCACTCCAGCCTGGACAACAGAGTGAGACTCAGTCTCAAAAAATAAATAAATAAATAAATAACCCATTCCGATTAAGAATCATTAAGAGTTACATTGCGCCACTGCACTCCAGCCTGGGTGACAGAGCAAAACTCCGTCTCAAAAAAAAAAAAAAAGAGTTACATACTGCAGAAATCTAAAGAGTCTCAAAAGCAGATTGGGACTTTATAATCAAGGTAAAGGTGAAGTGATGTTTACCAATATAAGAAATGTATGCAACCATTTTTTTCAACTCCTGAAAACAGTCAGATGATAACTGTAGTTATTCTGATAAAAGTTCCTTTAGTCAACAGGTTGAAGTACATTCCCAGGGAATAACATGTTTATAAGATTTTCTAATAATAGCATATGTTAAATCTTGTCTTTAAAAATAATCCTGGCTGGGTGCAGTGGCTCACACCTGTAATCCCAGCACTTTGGGAGGCCGAGGTGGGTGTATCACTTGAGGTTGAGAGTTTGAGATCAGTCTGACCAACATGGAGAAACCTTTCTGTCTCCACTAAAAATACAAAATTAGCCGGGCGTGGTGGTGCATGCCTGTAATCCCAGTTACTCGGGAAGCTGAGGCAGGAGAATCACTCGAACCCGGGATGCAGAGGTTGTGGTGACCCGAAATGCTGCCATTGCACTCCAGCCTGGGCAACAAGAACGAAACTCCATCTCAAAAAAACCAAAAAATAACAAAATAAAATTAAAACTAAAAAAATAAAAATAAATAAAAATAATCCTAGGCCAAGCTGGCTGCAGTAGCTCACAACTGTAATCCCAGCTACTCAGGAGGCTGAGACGGGAGGATCACTTGAGCCCAGGAGTTTGAGACCAGCCTGGGCAACACAGTGAGACTATGTCTCTAAAGAAAAAAATAATCACCATCATTCTAGGCCAGTCCAGAAAACATAGCAAGACCTCCAACTCTAAAAGAAAACAAAATAAAAAATTTTAAAGGTCAATTTAATTAGAGTCTCAAGTAATTCCAGAAGATATGGTCTCACAAATCAAACAGTTGAAAAAGGAAGATGCCTTTCAAAATAATCACACTATGATTTTTTTTTTTTTTTTTTTTTTTTTTTGAGACAGAGTCTCGCTCTGTCGCCCAGGCTGGAGTGCAGTGGCCGGATCTCAGCTCACTGCAAGCTCCGCCTCCCGGGTTCGGGCCATTCTCCTGTCTCAGCCTCCTGAGTAGCTGGGACTACAGGCGCCCGCCACCTCGCCCGGCTAGTTTTTTGTATTTTTTAGTAGAGACGGGGTTTCACCGTGTTAGCCAGGATGGTCTCGATCTCCTGACCTAGTGATCCGCCCGTCTCGGCCTCCCAAAGTGCTGGGATTACAGGCTTGAGCCACCGCGCCCGGCCCACACTATGATTTTAACTGTAGGAAAATGTATTAAATGAAGACAGCTTTTGCTAGTTGCTGAAACATACTAGTAAGAGCAGGAAACAATGCTCCCACCGTGCTCAGCAGTAGCCAGAAATTTATTGAGGTCTTTATATTTAGCCTTAAGTATAAGACAGCTAGGAAACTTCAAAATCATCACTCAAGCCACTTTAAACCCACAGTCTACACAAACCCTATCTTTTTCTTTTGTTACATTTTATACGAAACACACTTTAATCAGATTGACATAAGTGATTTAAAAGAAGTAACTTGTATAATTCCCTTTTACAAGGAAAAAAGAAACAATGTTTCTAGATATTAAGTTCCTTGAGACAGCAATCATTTATTATAGATTTACAGTACGATTTCAAATAGTACTAGAATCTTTTTTTTTTTTTTTTGAGAGAGTAGCACAATCACAGCTCACAGTAGCCTCGACCTCCTGGGCTAAAGCAATGCTCCCACCTCAGCCTCCCAAGTAGGTGGGACTACAAACTCACGCCACAATGTTCGGCTTTTTTTTCTTTTTGAGACGGAGTATTGCTCTGTCGTCCAGGCTGGAGCGCAGTGGCATGATCTCGGTTCACTGCAACCTCTGCCTCCTGGGTTCAAGCAACTCTCCTGCCTCAGCCTCCCAAATAGCTAGGATTACATGTGCATCACCATGCCCAGGTAATTTTTATATTTTTAGTAGAGACGGGGTTTCACCAGGTTGGTCAGGCTGGTCTCAAACTCCTGATCTTGGTGATCTGCCCGCCTCGGCCTCCCAAAGTGCTGGGATTACAGGTGTAAGTCACCATGCCCAGCCAATTTTTGTATTTTTTGTAGAAACCAGGTCTCACTATGTTACCCAGGCTGATCTCCAACTCCTGGGCTCCAGTGATCCGCCCATCTTCCTGCCTTGGTCTCCCAAAGCACCACCATGCCCAGCCCAAAATCTTGTAATTGCTTAATACTGTATGTACATTCTTGCAATGATATGACATTTCCCATCTTTGTTTAGAAGATGCATGTGGTTCTTCTCCACCCCTCAAGTACTTAAAACTATCACACTGGCAGAATACAACCTTTCCATGGTTCTGGCATCCTCCCTTCTCCCATTGAAAGAAAAGAAAAGAGAAAAGAAAAATATATATACACACACCCATACACACTACACCAGAGGGAAAAAAGCAATTCATCGTTCAACTCGTGTTCTTATAAGAATCAGCTCTTAAATTCCAACTGTGTAGTAAAAGGTAAGCAAGCTATAAGCTACCTTTCAACCTACCCTTTTTCTACACATTCCATTTACATTGTTCTTGCCCTCCAACCTATGCAAGTAGTCACAAAGACGAGATTATGTTTGCTGGCTTATCATTTCAACTAGTAACAAATTCTTAAGGTGTGAGTATAAGATAAGGAGAAAAAATGATGATGCAGAGCTATGCTCTTATTATCCAACTTGAAACAGGTTTACAGCCTAATGGGAGTACACTAGAAAATGCAGAAAGAGGGCAGGCGCAGTGGCTCATGCCTATAATCCCAGCACTTTGGGAGGCAGAGGTGGGTGGAACACAAAGTCAAGAGTTCAAGACCAGCCTGGCCAACATGGTGAGACCCCATCTCTACTAAAAATACAAAAAAAAAAAAAAAAATTACCCAGGTGTGGTGGCACATGCCTGTAATCCAAGCTACTCAGGAGGCTGAGGCAGGAGAATCGCTTGAACCCGGGTGGCAGAGGTTGCAGTGAGCCGAGATCACGCCATTGCACTCTGGCCTGGGCAACAGAGCGAGATTCCATCTCAAAAAAAAAAAAAAAGAAAGAAAATGTAGAAAGAGAGCCACTCCACCGGAGAGCAATTAATTCTAACTCCACTAATATTTTTCTAAGTATTCACTGAAACAATTTTAAAAATAATTTCCTGAACTTTAATCCTCCCAACGTCTTAAAAGGCAAAAATTACCCCCTCAGAGGGACATGGCTGGTAGTGCCAATACAAAAGATCTTCGTTTTCCCATTCTTAGTCCGTAGCTTTTTTCATGACACCCGCCTCTCCTAAGATAAATATCTGTGAAGGATCAACTTTTTTAAAAAATACACACACTCTAGCTGGGCGCGGTGGCTCACATCTGTAATCCCAACACTTTGAGAGGCTGAGGCAGACATATCACCTGAGGTCAGGAGTTTGAGACCAGCCCCAACATGGTGAAACTCGTCTCTACTAAAAATACAAAAATTAGCCAGGCGTGGTGGCGCACATCTGTAATCCCAGCTACATGGGAGGCTGAAACCGAAGAATCACTTGAACCCGGGAGGTGGAGGTTGCAGTGAGTCAGGATGGTGCCAACTGCACTCCAGCCTGGGCAACAAACAGAGTGAGACTCCATCTCAAAAAAAAAAAACCATACATTCTTAAAAATAAAGACACCGCCGGGCGCGGTGGCTCAAGCCTGTAATCCCAGCACTTTGGGAGGCCGAGACGGGCGGATCACGAGGTCAGGAGATCCAGACCATCCTGGCTAACACGGTGAAACCCCGTCTCTACTAAAAAATACAAAAAAAAAAAACTAGCCGGGCGCAGTGGCGGGCGCCTGTAGTCCCAACTACTCGGGAGGCTGAGGCAGGAGAATGGCGTGAACCCGGGAGGCGGAGCTTGCAGTGAGCTGAGATCCGGCCACTGCACTCCAGCCTGGGCGGCAGAGCGAGACTCCGTCTCAAAAAAAATAAAATAAAATAAAATAAAGACACTTGGCCGGGCGCGGTGGCTCAAGCCTGTAATCCCAGCACTTTGGGAGGCCGAGGCGGGTGGATCACGAGGTCAGGAGATCGAGACCATCCTGGCTAACATGGTGAAACCCCGTCTCTACTAAAAATACAAAAAACTAGCCGGGCGTGGTGGCGGGCGCCTGTAGTCCCAGCTACTCGGAGGCTGAGGAAGGAGAATGGCGTGAACCGGGGAGGCGGAGCTTGCGGAGCTTGCGGAGCTTGCAGTGAGCCGAGATCGCGCCACTGCACTCCAGCCTGGGTGACACAGCGCGAGACTCCGTCTCAAAAAAAAAAATAAATAAATAAAATAAAAAATAAGTAAATAAAGACACTTAGAGAGGAATCTAAAACACACTGGTTCTATTTTTAACTTCACCAATGCTAAAAGAGCGGGTAGATTTTTTTTTTTTTAAAGAAAAGGGAAAAAATTACAGATGGGGAAATAGGTTTTGAAATCTTCGCACAACAGGGTGGCTATAGTAAATAATGATGTATTTATTTGCAAAGAGAAGACAGAGATAACAATAGCAATAATAATAAGGTATTTCAAATAATTAAATTTCAAATGCCTCACCACAAAATATGAGTAAGCAAAGTAAGGTGAAAATATGTTAATTAGCATGATTTAATCATACCACATTGCACATATATAAACATTACACTGTACCCTACAAATGTGTACCATTATGATTTTTGAATTAATATTAATTAGAGTGGGGAGAACAATGATTACATTTTTACTTCTTCAGTAAGATTATAATAAAAACGTAGAGAGCACAAGCATTATAGTAACTACACATGATAGGCCACTTTAAATAAAAGGCATCTTTTATGAAATTTTTAAGGCCGGGCGCGGTGGCTCAAGCCTGTAATCCCAGCACTTTGGGAGGCCAAGACGGGCGGATCACGAGGTCAGGAGATCGAGACCATCCTGGCTAACACGGTGACACCCTGTCTCTACTAAAAAATACAAAAAGCTAGCCGGGCGTGGTGGCGGGCACCTGTAGTCCCAGCTACTCAGGAGGCTGAGGCAGGAGAATGGCGTAAACCTGGGAGGTGGAGCTTGCAGTGAGCCGAGATCCGGCCACTGCACTCCAGCCTGGGCAACTGAGCAAGACTCTGTCTCAAAAAAAAAAAAAAAAAAGAAATTTTTAGTCAATGAATTGATTACCACATACATACGACCTATTTGCTATTAAGCGTAAATTTATTTACAATTTTAGTATTTTCAAAAAAGGAACATTAAAATTCCATCAACATTTCAAATAATGACAGAATTAATCATTTTTAATAGAATTCTTACTCAGATCCTTCAAAAACAATATAAACTATCACTTAAGGTAGATTCCTTTAAATCTCACTAAAAATGCTAAATCTCAAGTTTCATAGTCCCAGTGCTGGAAAACCTGCTATATTTTTATTTTTCTTCACATTTAGACAAAGAACATATGGACAGGCAAGAAATGTAATCAACTTCTTCAGGAAAGAATCCCAGGATCTGTTTTATTTTCAATTAAATATATACGAATTCTGGGTGGTACTGGTGATCATCTCTGGATCTTTTTACTTATCTAATGAGAAAAGAGTCTCATTATACAAAGAGAATACCCAAAAACTCTAATGATTTCCTCACATAAGTAGGTTTTTCTGTAAGGTTCTGGCAAATCTGAAGAAGCCAACATAGAATCTGTCATTAATGCATTGAATCTGAACTTCCACTGTTAAAATCAAATTAGGGCCTGGAAGTAAAGTGTTAACACTTCAGACAAGAAATTCCAGGGTTTGTATCATCAGGAATATAAACCAGGGACACCCTCAAGAGGATGAAGAGCAAGAGTCATGCACTGCTTCAGAGAATTAAATACTCCAAGATGAAAGTTAAAAATTCAAACACACCTATCACACATAAACATCTTTTAACATCAGGTTGAAATGCTAAAGGGAACAGAGTAAAAGTAAGTTTTTAACTAATAAATTTAAATGAGAGAAAACTTTAAATTCAAAGAGGTTCACTAAAAAAAAAAAAGAAAATGTTAGCAAAGTCATCAAATGTGGAGGAAAAGCTATTATATGTCACTATGTAATCTAAGACATATTCATTAGCGGAGCCTTTTTTCTAGGCTATTAATATATTAGATGCCACCCAAAAACAAAGATCTAATAAATGTTAAGTTTAACAACTTCTTAAAAACCTGTAGGTTCCCAAAGATACATACGTGTATGTGCAGTGAGGCCACTGCTAAGCCTCTAATAATATTCTTGTAGACTACTATTCTCTATGATGACAAAAAGGGTAATAAAAAAAAAAATCTAGTGTCTCCCCTTAATAAACAAAGGAAGAGCATACTTAGAAAGTTCCATAACAAAAACAATCTATAATTCTGGTACCAGAAATCCCTCTGAGGCAGGGCACGGTGGCTCACACCTGTAATCCCAGCACTTTGGGAGGCCAAGGCGGGGGGATCACTTGAGGTTGGGAGATCAAGACCATCCTGGCTAACACGGTGAAACCCTGTCTCTACTAAAAATACAAAAAATTAGTCAGGCGAGTGGCACACGCCTGTAATCCCAGCTACTCGGAGGCTGAGGCAGGAGAATCACTTGAACCCAGGAGGCAGAGGTTGCGTGAGCCTAGATAGTGCCACTGCACTCCGGCCTGGGCAACAAGAGCAAAACTCCATCTCAAAAATAAAAAAAGGAGTAAGTCCCTCTGAAAAAAGCTTTAAATAATAAACACAAAAAGTCTATAACAGGATTTTAAATAAATATAAGGTCCTACACATACTATATGAATACCAACATAATAAAAATATGAATATGAATGAATATCAACAGGAATCCCATTCGTTTTTTGAAAGGGCCTGAAAATTAATACAAAAGAAGTAATTCAGGATGTTTAGAAATCTGTTGACTCTAGGCCAGGTGCGGTGGCTCACGGCTGTAATCCCAGCACCTTGGGATTTACAAAGTGGGATTTCCTTCTCACCTAAGGTCAGGAGTTCAAGACCAGCCTGGCCAAGATGGTGATACTCCATCCCTACTAAAAATTACAAAAATTAGCCAGGCGCAGTGGCAGGTGCCTGTAATCCCAGCTACTCAGGAGGCTGAGGTAGGAGAATCGCTTGAACTCAGGCGGCAATATTTGCAGTGAGCCAAGATCTCACCACCGCACTCCAGCCTAGGCGACAGTGAGACTCTGTCTCAAAAAAAATAAAACGAAATAAACAAATCTGTTGATACTGGAATATTTGCGTTTCATTCCCCAATCAGCAGGCACGCAACTGGCAAGAAGTGTGTTTCCCCAGGCATTCTAATGGAATGCCAGAAAGCTCAACCCCGTGCTTAAATTTTTAGTGATTACATTGCTTAAATAATGTAGACAGATACAATAGACCCAAGATAAGTCAATGTGTAAAAAGACTTCAAATACGTGCACAAGGTATTTTTCAAGATGGACAAAACACATGAATCTTAAATTACCATCTTTCTTTTTTTTTTTTTTTTTTTTGACAGAGGTTTTTTTGCTCTTGTTGCCCAGGCTGGAGTGCAATGGCACGATTTAGGCTCACGCAACCTCCGCCTCCCAGGTTCAAGCAATTCTCCTGCCTCAGCCTCCTGAATAGCTGGGACTACAGACATGTGCCACCACGCCCAGCTAATTTTTGTATTTTTTTTTAGTAGAGACGGGGTTTCACCATGTTGGCCAGGATGGTCTTGATCTCTTGACCTCATGATCCGCCCACCTCGGCTTCCCAAAGTGCTGAGATTACAGGCATGAGCCACTGCGCATGGCCAAATTACCGTCTTCTTTCTTCTGTAAAAAGATCTGGCCACTCCAGTCCATTACAATACTGTCCTTTTGAGCCTGCTCAATCAGTTTGTTTAAGCCCTGACAGGGCTGCCATAAGAGGAACGCTTTCCCCAAAAATGCATCCTACAAGAACAGTGTTGTAAACTCTGGAGTTAAGGCTAAACATAAAAATACAAACTTACAGGATCTCACTGTCATGTATTTACTTGAGGAAAGACACAAATATAGAGTGTATTATTTACTGATGCACTCAGTAGGAAAGAAGGGGATAGCAAAAGTAACAATTTTACCAGATCCACGCACATATGCAGGTTATATTTTACTGGACATGGCACACATAAAAATTCCAGATACTGCTAAGTATATGAAAAAAAACGTGAGCAGGAATGGGTGTGATAGTGGAAAAGTCACTGCATATCTGTACCTTGACTGAGGTCATGGTTACACAGGTGTATACATTTGCCAAAATTTCCTGAATTTAAGACCTATACAGGCCGGGCGTGGTGGCTCACGCCTGTACTCTCAGCACTTTGGGAGGCCGAGGCGATCATCACCTGAGGTCAGGAGTTCGAGACCAGCCTGGCCAACAAGGTGAAATCTTATCTCTACTAAAAGTACAAAAACTAGCCGGGCATGGTGGCAGGCATCTGTAATCCCAGCTACTCGGGGGG
This sequence comes from Macaca thibetana thibetana, assembly GCF_024542745.1. Taxonomy (NCBI): domain Eukaryota; kingdom Metazoa; phylum Chordata; class Mammalia; order Primates; family Cercopithecidae; genus Macaca; species Macaca thibetana. Next base: position 57,979,978 of record NC_065597.1, on the reverse strand, counting down.
CTGAGGCAGAAGAATCACTTGAACCCGGGAGGCAGAGGATGCAGTGAGCCAGGATCGCACCACTGCACTCCAGCCTGGGGCACAAGAGCGAGACTTCGTCTCAAAAAAAAAAAAAAAAAAAAAACTATACATACATAAATTTTATCTCAAAGAAGCATCACAATAGAATTCAAAAGAGAATTCAATTTAAAAAGGAAAAGTACACTCAATTAACTAATACAAGATAGAAAAGAATAACAGTATAAAACCAAGTATCTTTGCATGAGCGAACACCACAAGAACTTAGTAAGTTATACTCTACATTAAAGAAACAAAAAACAGGCCGAGCGTGGTGGCTCACGCCTGTAATCCCAGCACTTTGGGAGGATGAGGTGGGTGGATCACGAGGTCAGGAGATCGAGACCATCCTGGCTAACACGGTGAAACCCCGTCTCTACTAAAAATACAAAAAAATAGCCGGGCGTGGTGGTGGGCGCCTGTAGTCCCAGCTACTCGGGAGGCTGAGGCAGGAGAATGGCGTGAACCCGGGAGGCAGACTTTGCAGTGAGCCGATATAGCGCCACTGCACTCCAGACTGGGCAAGAGAGACTTCGTCTCAATAAATAAATAAATAAATAAATAAATAAATAAATAAGTAACACAGAATAAGGGAGCATTTCCTATACATATGAAACCACAAAATTTCTGTACTCTCTACTATTAGGCCTCTATACAAGGGGAAGTATGTTTTATTTTATAGTTCCAAAAATAAAATGGGCTCTGAAAAACTTCAAGATAGTCAAAGATAGGTAACCAAAATGATGACAACGTGAAAAGTTAACAAACAGCTCCTGTGAATCCATTAAGGGTGGTCCAATGAAAGGAGCCTCAGGGATTTGTTTTAGGTGATTAGGATAAAGAACAAGTGTCAGGTAACAAGGGCAGAAAACCCTACCAAGAATTGTGACAATTCAATGTTCCCACCATGGACCACACTCTATTTTACAAGACACTTACCTGACATTCCATACATGTGTCTAACATGAAGATTGAGCAGATAAAAAGTATCACTTTAGTGATCATCCTCAATCAACACCAGATAACAAATGAAGGGAATGAAGGGCTTTTGCTTATGGAAATTCTCACACACTGAGCTGAATATTTTTATCTTTAACTTATTTATTTATTTATTTATTTATTTATTTATTTTTAAGACGGAGTTTCACTCGTTGCCCAGGCTGGAGTGCAATGGCCCGATCTTGGCTCACCACAACCTCTGCCTCCCGGGTTTAAGTGATTCTCCTGCCTCAGCCTCCCAAGTAGCTGGGATTACAGGCATACGCCACCATGCCCGGCTAATTTTTGTATTTTTAGTAGACACAGGGTTTTCCCATGTTGGTCAGGTTGGTCTCTCCCGACCTCAGGTGATACGCCCGCCTTGGCCTCCCCAAAGTGCTGGGATTACAGGTGTAAGCCACCGTACACAGCCTTATCTTAAATTGTTAAATATAAACATAATACTCAGGTCCTTAGCAGCCCCCTCTCTATATTGTTCCTATTACCTGCCTCCCACTGCAATCTCTCTTGCATGCGCATGCACGCACTCTCAAACACACACACACACACACACACACACACACACACACTCTTTTTCTTTTTCTTTTAGAGTCTTGCTCTTGTTACCCAGGCTGGAGTGCAATGGCGCAATCTCAGCTCACCACAACCTCCGCCTCCCAGGTTCCAGCAATTCTCCTGCCTAAGCCTCCCGAGTAGCTGGGAATACAGACATGCGCCACCACACCCAGCTAATTTTGTATTTTTAGTAGAGACGGGGTTTCTCCATGTTGGTCAGGCTAGTCTCGAACTCCCGACCTCAGGAGATCCACCCACCTCAGCCTCCCAAACACACACACACACACACACACACACACAACACATGAACTATGATTCAAAGCCTACAATAGGGTCCCCAACCCAGTGCTTCAGCTTCACCTCTTATTTGTATTACTCCTCATAAGTACCCAATTCCTCTACACACCGACAACCTGCACCTGGCCTTAATGTAATTTTCTTCTATTTTGGAGAGGGGAGATTCTCCCCCAAATTCACAGTCAAAATTGTACAGACCAATTCCATCACCCCACTGCTCCGTACTTAACCATATAACTTTCCCTCCTCTGACTCTTCAGGCTTTTTGTTTTGTTTTGTTTTTGAGATACTCTCGCTCTGTCACCCAGGGTGGAGTGCAATGGCATCATCTTGGCTCACTGCAACCTCCACCTCCTGGGTTCAAGCGATTCTCCTGCCTCAGCCTCCCGAATAGCTGGGATTACAGGTGCCTACCACTGCATCCAGCTAATTTTTGTATTTTTAGTAGAGGGGGTTTCACCAAGTTGGCCAGGCTGGTCTTGAACTTCTGACCTCAGGTGATCTGCCCGCCTTGGCCTCTTTCTCCAAAAGAAAGAAAGAGAGAGAGAGAGAGAGAGGAAGGAAGGAAGGAAGACTGAGAATTATATCACAAAATCCACATGCTCTTTCCTTTACAAAGTCCTTATCTCCCATAATAACTTACAGTCTCCTTGAAGACAGTGGTTTTACAAGTCATAAAAATCCTGGCCATGGCCTGGTGCAGTAGCTTATGCCTGTAATCCCAGCACTTTGGGAAGCCAAGACAGGCAGATCACTTGAGGTCAGAAGTTCGAGACCAGCCTGCTCAACATGGTGAAACCCTGTCTCTACTAAAAATACAAAAATTAGCCAGGGGTAGGGGCACATGCCTGTAATCCCACCTACTCGGAAGGCTGAGGTAGGAGAATCGCTTGAACCTGAGAGGCTGAGGTTGCAGCGAACCAAGATTGCACTAGTGCATTTCAGCCTGGGCAACACAGTGAGACCCCATCTCAAAATATATATATATATCCCTAGAAGCATCAATATTTACTGAATCAGAGTATTTTATTACCTGTTATAAAAAAACAAAAAAAAAAGACAAAAAACCTTCTATTATACTAATTTATAAAGGAATCAAAACAAAAGGGGTTGGGGGGTCCGGGCACAGTATCTCACTCGTGTAATCCCAGCACTTTGGGAGGCCAAGGTGGGAACTTGAGGTCAGGAATTTGAGACCAGCCTGGTCAACATGGTGAAACCCTGTCTCTACTAATAATACAAAAATTAGCTGGGCCTGGTGACATGCGCCTCTAGTCCCAGCTACTCAGAAGGCTGAGGCATGTGAATCGCTTGAACCCAGGAAGTGGAGGTTGTACTGAGCCAAGATTGTGCCGCTACACTCCAGCCTGGGAGACACAGTGAAACTATGTCTTTAAAAAAAAAAAAAAAGGCCAGGTACAGTGGCACACACCTGTAATCCCAGCACTTTGGGAGGCCGAGGTAAGTGGATCACCTGAGGTCAGGAGTTCACAACCAGCCTAACTAACATGGTGAAACCCCGCCTCTACTAAATACACATAGGTATGGTGGCACATGCCTATAATCCGAGCTCTTGGGAGGCTGAGACAGGAAAATCACTTGTACCTGGGAGGCAGAGGTTGCAGTGAGCCGAGATTGCACCACTGCATACTCCAGCCTGGGCAACAAGAGCAAAACTCCGTCTCAAAAAAAAAAAAAAAGTTGGGGTGGGGGTAAGGTTCAACTTAAAGATACAATTACCAAGTGTTTCATAAGGAATGTCTTATTTCATAATGGAGTAGGAGTTTGACACCAGCATGGGCAAAATGGGGAGGCCCCATCTCTACAAAAAAATAAAAATAAAAAATTAGTGTGCCAAGCATGGTGGGTCACACCTGTAATTCCAGCACTTTGGGAGGCCAAGGAGGAAGGATCACCTGAGCCCAGGTATTCAAGACCAGCCCAGGCAGCATGGCAAAACCCCGTCTCTACAAAAATAAATAAATAAATACCCCGTCTCTACAAAAATAAATAAATAAATAAAGTAGCTGGGTGTAGTGGCATGCACCTATGGTCCCAGCTATTGGGAGGCTGAGGTAGGAGGACTTCTTGAGCCTGGGAGGTGGAGGTTGCAATGAACTGAGATAGTTCCGCTGCACTCCAACCTGGGCAATAGAGTAAGACTCTGCTTCAGAAAAAGAGAGAGGAGACCAGGCGTGGTGGCTCACGCCTGTAATCCCAGCACTTTGGGAGGCCGAAGTGGGTGGATCACCTGAGGTCAGGAGTTCAAGACCAGCCTGGCCAACATGGTGAAACCCCATCTCTACTAAAAACACAAAAATTAGTCAGGCGTAGTGGCATGCGCCTGTATTCCCAGCTACTCGGGAGGCTGAGACAGGAGAATCAACTGAACCAGGAGGTGGAGGTTGCAGTGAGCTGAGATTGTACCACTGTACTCCAGCCTGGGCGATACAGTAAAACTGTCTCAAAAAAAAAAAAAAAAGAGAGAGAGGAAAAATAAATAAATTAGCCAGGTGTGGTGGTATGCACCTGTGGTCCCAGCTACTCAGGAGACTGAGGTGGGAGGATCCCCTGAGTCCAGGAAATCAAGGCTGCAGTGAGTAGTGACTGCACCACTGCACTCCAGCCTGGGCAACAGAGCGAGAGCATATCTCAAAAAAGAGGAAAGAAAAGAAAAAAGAAATCAAAAATATAAAAACAAACGTTACTTTAGTTTTACTTTTTATTTTTTAGTTTATTATGGGTGTTTTACTTTCCCCCACGTAAAACAGCCATACGTAATTTGTTGAAATTTTCCTTAGTGTACTTCAAAATCTGTTGAATAGAACTGGCAATCACTGAATTCTATTTAACTCTAGTTCCATTTAATATTAGACTGGTGTGAAAGTAACTGCGGTTTTGGCCAAAACCGCAATTACTTTTGCACCCACATAATAGCTATAAAATACGTAACTTCACTGAATTTTATCCTCTATGTATTTCCCTATATTATGTACCTATGGACATCAAACTTAGTACAGACTGATAAAAGGCTGAATAGACAACTATGGTTTCAAAAATCCAGCTTCTCACAACCTCAGACATACTAGTATACAGCTTTTCTAATTTCACAACACATTTCCATTTTTTGGTCTTTCACAATAGAGAAGATGGGTATACTTTTGAATATTTTGATCTGTCTAGAATCTAGAATCTACCAAAATTGGAAGGTGTTTTTATTATACAGTTTCATCCTTTTCTTAAAGAAGTATAGAAAGATCCTAAGTTTGAACACAGTAAGACACTCAATAGAGAACTACTACTAAACATATAAGACCAGTTACACAATTAATGTCCTAACACCCCAAGTGGAATCTACTTGTTTTCTGTTGACTTGAATGCTTTCTCTTCTTTGTTGAACCCTTAATCAATCTATTTGACTCCAATGTCAAATTAATCAATGTCACGTTAGAATATTAAAATGTACAATTATGAATTACACATTTAATTTTAAAACATCATTCTGATCTCTATCCTGATACTAGAAGATTATCTTCCAAACTAAGGTGGAAAAAATGACAGACTTTAGCTATTGGCAATGATAGGTCATTTTTTTAGGGAAGAGGAGCAAAGAGGGCAACTTCCATAGGTCAGACATTCCTTTGTTCTAAGAAGCCACCACTCCTGTTTCTTCATATGGAAAAAACCAGAGGCGTCCAGTGGTCCCCAAAACCTTCTCAACTTTATGCTTGAGGAACCCACAGATTTCAAATAATACAACTGACCTAAGACCACTCATTTGTTTAATTATTTAACCATTCTTTTTTTTTTTTTTTTTTGAGAAGGAGTCTGGCTCTGTCGCCCGGGCTGGAGTGCAGTGGCCGGATCTCAGCTCACTGCAAGCTCCGCCTCCCGGGTTCACGCCATTCTCCTGCCTCAGCCTCCCGAGTAACTGGGACTACAGGCGCCCGCCACCTCGCCCGGCTAGTTTTTTGTATTTTTTAGTAGAGACGGGGTTTCACCATGTTAGCCAGGATGGTCTCGATCTCCTGACCTCGTGATCCGCCCGTCTCGGCCTCCCAAAGTGCTGGGATTACAGGCTTGAGCCAACGCGCCCGGCCTTTTTTTTTTTTTTTTTTTGAGAATGAGTCTTGCTCTGTTGCCCAGGCTGGAGTGCAGTGGTGTGATATCACTCACTACAACCTCCGCCTCTCGGGTTCAAGTGATTCTCCTGCCTCAGCCTCCCAAGTAACTGGGATTACAGGCATGCGCCACCACATCCCACTAATTTTTTTTCTTTTTTTTAGTAGAGACGGGGTTTCACCATGTCAGTTGGCCAGGCTGGTCTTGAACTCCTGACCTCAGGTGATCCGCCCAACTCAGCCTCCCAAACTGTTGGGATTACAGGTGTGAGCCACCATGCCTGGTCTTCTCTCTCTTTTTCTGAAAGAGTCTCACTTCATGCCCGGCCTGCTCAACCATTCTTTTGTTTTTGTTTTTTTTTTTGAGACGGAGTCTCGCTCTGTCACCCAGGCTGGAGTGCAGTGGCCGGATCTCAGCTCACTGCAAGCTCCGCCTCCCGGGTTCCTGCCATTCTCCTGCCTCAGCCTCCCGAGTAGCTGGGACTACAGGCGCCCGCCACCTCGCCTGGCTAGTTTTTTGTATTTTTTAGTAGAGACGGGGTTTCACCGTGTTAGCCAGGATGGTCTCGATCTCCTGACCTCGTGATCCGCCCGTCTCGGCCTCCCAAAGTGCTGGGATTACAGGCTTGAGGCACCGCGCCCGGCCTCAACCATTCTTAAATGTCGGGTGTGGTGGCTCACACCTGTAATCTCAACACTTTGGGAGGCTGAGGACGGGTGGATTGTTTGAGTTCAAGACCAGCCTAAGCAACATGGTGAAAACCCCATCTTTACAAAAAATACAAAAATGAGCAGGGCTGGTGGCAAGCGCCTGTAGCCCCACCTACTTGTGGGTGCTGAGGGAGGAGGTTTGAGCCTGGGAGGTCGAGACTGCAGTGAGCCAAGTATTTGTGCCACTGCATTCCAGCCTGGGTGATAAGCAAGACCCTGTCTCAAAAAAATTTACAGAAGAGTTGACTGAGAGCACAGTGAATGAAAAGGAAGACTAAAAGGCAGTGGCATATAAATGCTTACTGTTGGAGGTATGCTTCTATGGAACATGGGTATGCTCTCTTGCCATATGACATTCACATATTCAGCCACCTGGAACACTTCCTGTCAGTATGTGTGAAGTATCATGTGTGGTCAAAATTGACTCAACAGTCATTTTCCACACCAACTGGCAAACTAACACTAAAAGAAATCAACAAGTGTTGCTTTTTCAAAAGCCTAAATCAGCTGAGTGCAGTGACTTACACCTGTAATCCCAGCACTTTGAGAGGCCAAAGCAGGGGGATCACCTGAGTCAGGAGTTCAAGAACAGGTTGGCCAACATGATGAAACCCCATCTCTACTAAAAATACAAAAATTAACTGGGAACCTGTAATCCCAGCTACTCAGGAGGCTGAGGGAGGAGAATTTTTCCTTGAAACCGGGAGGCAGAGGCTGCAGTGAGTCAAGACTGCGCCACTGTACTCCAGCCTGGGAGACACAGCAAGACTCCATCTCAGGGGGAAAAAAAAAACTTAAATCAAGGAAAACAGAACCAAACCAGCAGGGACGAAATGGTACATAAGAGGCAAAAAAAAAAAAAAAAAAAAAAAAAAAAAAAAAAAATTTTTAATCAAAATTATTCAGATGAACCACAATAAACGTGCCTGCATCTGAAGTTCCATAAATCGATTACCCCTAAAATATATTTATATATATTTAAGGAGTTCTAAGCATTGGGTTAAATTCTAAACCTTCATTTAAGCAAGAAGCAAGATCAAGATCCGTTCTGTCAGTTACCTGGAGTCTGTCACCTTTTTGAATACGGGACAGAATAACCTCAAATTTAACTAATGAAAATTTATGACTTGGCAAATATCCGAGGTATTTTTATTGACTAACAAATCAGCTATGACAATCTTAGAAACAAATCAAGTTATGCTATGGGGTATGTCCACAGTTCCCCGTTCCTTCTACAACAGAAGAAAATCAAATCTTTCCAATATCCTAACAAATTGTTACTCCCTGTAACCAAATGCATCTCACAGTATCGTCTACCAAGGCGTTACATTCTGAAACTTTGTTACAAAGCACAGCTTCAAAGAAACCTTGTAAGCTTTCTTGTAAGCTCCTCCCTTCCCCCATTGCCCCTCCCCAGAGCCAAGAAATAAAGCACTTGAAAGAAACAGCATGTACATATTATTAATAGCTCATGTACATATTCCATAACTACATAAGCCATTTGGCTTCATACCTGTCAGCAATGAAGTCAGGTGGCCCCAGCACGTGGCTGCAACTCTTCTCTATTTATTTAGAACTACAAACTACAATTTACACTTTTCCAAAAGCTCTAGGAGACTATTTGAGAAGGGCACTTTATTCTTCTAAAAGGTTACTAAATTCTCTTATATACTTATACTGATCACAATACTGAAAAATAATCTAAAATCCATTGTCATTCATTTACCACCTAATTTGTTAGATGCCAGAAAATAAAATCAAATTTCACACATTTCAATAAAAAGGCAAACTACGCATGTCAATCACAGAAAAAAATACTTAATCAACTAATTTTATTTAAAGCACTCACAAACTCTTAAGTGGTACAAGACAAGTCAACGCTATGTTTATCAAACAAAATTTTTTTTTTACGACTAAACACCTCAATTCTAGACTCAGGCACTAATTATTAAAGTCATCTAGTTATATAAACCAATTCTCAACAGACACAGTATTTGGAAAGGCATATTAAACAGACTAAGATGTGTACCACCCATTAGCCAAAGACAATTTTAATGATTTTTCTAATGAGTCTTCAAATGTTACATTCTAACGTCTTACCAAATTATTTCCAAATACTGCTGGAATTACATGTAACTATCAGGAAACAAAAGGGCTTCCCAACAACTTGTGCGATCTACATTTATTTGGCCAGTTTCTGGACAATTACAATACAATTGTGCTCCAAAGTAGGAAAGTTCCATAAATCAATTACCCCTAAAATATATTTATATACATTTAAGGAGTTCTAAGCATTGGGTTAAATCCCAAACAGACTCTGAATAGAAGCATTTATTTAGTAAGAGAGGTTAGAATAAATCAGTCCTAAATTAGGTACAACTGCCCCCCCAAATTGATCAAAAAGGCAGGAAAATTGCATCTATTTAAAAAGTTAATGTTTCTAATATATTCAAATCTAACTAAGCCCCAAAACGGTCTGAGATCAAATCCTCCATAAAAGAGGAAATTCTCTAGACTTCTAAGTGGGTGCCCAAAGAGTTCACTCAAGTGTTCAGGTATGAATTAGATTCACCAGAGTAACCGGCCTTGCACTTAAGGAAAACTTCCATCTCCCAAGACCAGAGTGGGTCGATCCCATCAACAGTCACCACAATATCATCTCACGCTCCACTAATGAATGTCCTCCCTAAAGTCAGAGCAATGCCTTTGCTGGAGTTTTGTTTTGGTTTTCTCAATATTAACACGTGGGGGTCACAGTAAGGGACACAGGTTAGAAGGTCTCTCACGTGGCGGCTGAAAGAGTGGGGAACCGAGGAAGTGAATGAGTAACAGGGAGGGTCCTGGACTCTCGGGATCTCCCAACTCGAGGTTGGAGGAAGGCGGTAACTGGAATGCCCCCCACCCCACCCCCGCCTCTTTCTCACCTCCTGGTCCCGATCCTAGGCCAGTGCCAGCCCCGGGCAGAACAAGCAGGGGGGGGAGGCACTTAGGCCTCGCCTCCCGCGGCCTTCCTCCCCTAGCCGGGGCGGAGGAGACCCAGGAAGCCGCGCCCGGCTCCGGGGGGTGGAGGGCCTAGGCCGCGCCTCCCAGCCCCGCGGCCCTAGGCCTCGGCCCGCCCGAGGCGGAGCCCGGGAGGTCGGGGCGGGGGCCCGGGCCGGTCACCCACCTGGGTTGCCAGTCATTCCAGCTCCGCGGATACTTGGTGCCGCCGCCGCCGCCGCTGCTCAGCCGAGACCCCGGGGCTCTGCGGCTCATTACCTTCCCCGACACGACATGGCCAAGCGCCGCCGCCCAAAGAAGAGCGAGTCGCCGCCCGAACCGGCCGCCGCCGACACCCCGCTCCGGCCCGGGGCTGAGGAGGAAGCCGAGGAGGAGGAGGAGGAGTAGGAGGAGGAGGAGGAGGAGGCGGCGGAGGGCGGGGGAAGAGGACGGCCGTTCCGGGTTCCGCCTGAGCCCGCAGCGCAGGACAAGGAGGCAGGAGCGGCGCGGTGAGAGAGAGGCAGATGAAGGGGAAGCGACGTCTCTTCCAGGGCCGTGCGCGGCCCACGACGCCGGGGCCCCGGAGGACGAGGACGACGAGGAGCAGGCGGTGGCGGCAGCTCCTCACGCTCACACGGCCACTGCTTCCCCGCCTCCCGGCTCCGCCCGCCGCGCCGCCGCTGTCGCACGGCATGCTGGGAGCGAGGGGCGGGGTCGGCGCCTGCCGGGCCTGGGGAGAGAGGCGGGTCCTGTCGGCGGCGGGGCGGGGCCGAGAGAGGCGGGGCCGATAGCAGGCCGCCCCGCCCCCCACGTCCCCTGGCTCGTCAACTGCGCCGAAGTCTGGGCACCGCGATGACGAATCCTGGGACAGGGGATCTCCACTACCGCGGCCACACACTTTTCTCCCAAACGCTCCCGGGAAAACACTGGACCCCTGAGGGCCGGGCAGTCAGGTGTAAACAGGCGTCCAATCCAGGACCTGCAGTGGGGGGGGGGGGCTGGTACCCTGGGGTGCGCGCGCACACAGGCGTGCCCTTGAATTCACGTGCGCCAGTCTTCCCACTGTCTACGGGGCGGGGTGGAAAGTGAAAATAGTAAGATCGAGAGGAGGTTGATATCTACCTTCCCAACCTCCACCTGAAATGTGCCCATTGAGTCCTGGCACCTTTTACCATTTCTTCACAATGAAAAAAACTAAATGATGGAAGGGAAGGGAGTATCCAAGACGACTAAGCCCAGTCCTCTGCAATGTGAAATGTGCTTTGAAGCCCTCTCACCCTAAGGCTTGCCCGTCTTCTGCTGGTGAAAGAAGCTGGAGGCCCGGCGCGGTGGCTTAAGCCTGTACCCAGCACTTTGGGAGGCCGAGGTGGGCGGATCATCTGAGTTGAGGAGTTCCACACCAGCCTGGCCAACATGGGGAAAACCGGCCTCTACTAAAAATACAAAAAGTAGCCGGGCACGGTGGTGGGCGCCTGTAATCCCAGCTACTCGGGAGGCTGAAACAGGGGAATCGCTTGAACCCAGTAGGCCAAGGTTGCAGTGAGCCGAGATCAGGCCATTGCAGTCCAGCCTGGGCAACAAGAGCGAAATTCTGTCTCAAAAAAATAAAAGAAGAGAGAGCGAGAGAGAGGAAGGAAGGAAGGAAGGAAGGAAGGGAGGGAGGGAGGGAGGAAGGAAGGAAGGGAGGGAGGGAGGGAGGGAGGAAGGAAGGAAGGAAGGAAGGAAGGAAGGAAGGAAGGAAGGAAGGAAGGAGAGAGAAAGGAGGAAGGGAGGGAAGGAAGGAAGAAAGAAGGAAGGAAGGAGAGAAAGAGAAAGAAAGAAGGAAAGAAAGAAAGAAAAGAAAGAGCGGCCGGGCACGGTGGCTCACGCCTGTAATCCCAGCACTTTGGGAGGCCAAGGCGGGCAGAGCAGGAGGTCAGGAGATAGAGACCATCCTCCCTAACAACCATCTCTACTAAAAATACAAAAAAATTAGCCGGGCGTGGTGATGGGCGCCTGTAGTCCCAGCTACTCAGGAGGCTGAGGCAGGAGAATGGCGTGAACCCGGGAGGCGCAGCTTGCAGTGAGCCCAGATCACGCCACTGCACTCTAGCCTGGGCGACACAGCGAGACTCCGAGAAAGAAAGAAAGAGAGAAAGAAAGAGAGAGAGAGAGACAGAGAGAGAGAGAGGAAGGAAGGAAGGAAGGAAGGAAGGAAGGAAGGAAGGAAGAAGCTGGGAGGGAGGAAGGAAGGAAGGAAGGAAAGAAGGAAGGAAAGAAGGAAGAAGCTGGGAGGAAGGAAGGACTGGGAGGAAGGAAGGAAGGAAGGAAGGAAGGAAGGAAGGAAGGAAGGAAGGAAGGAGCTGGGTAGAGGAGACATACCTGACCGTCTACCCCATGACATGCCCCATGCCCTAGGGAAAAAATTCCCTAAAGCATCTGATGCATAACGTGAATGCATACACATTTTTTAAAAGGTGGGCCAGGATGCTCCTTAAACCTGTATCTAAACCTTATCTGCATAAGGAGTCTTAACCTATCATTTTATGTTGCAAAGAAAAAGTCTTTATATATCACTTGTGCAATTAAAAATTTTTACCAAAAGTACTTGAAGATTATGAGGAGTTGATACCTCCACACACACGCATATCCCCTCCACCTTGGACTCCTTATGACCACCAATCCCTCACTAAGGGAGGATCCTGCTGGTTCTAAATGATGAGGACTACAAAAAATACAAAAATTAGCCATCGTGGTGGCGCGTGCCTGTGGTCCCAGGAACTCCCGAGGGTGAGGCAGGAGAATGACTTGAGTCCAGCAGGTGGAGGCTGCAGTGACCTATGATCCTGACACTGCACTCCAGCCTGGGCTACAAAGGGAAGGGAGGGAGGGAGGCCGCACGGAGGGAGAAGAAGAACAAGAAAAGACGGGCCACCATGCGTGGCTGACCCTGTAATCCCAGCATTTTGGGAGGCTGAGATGGGTGGATCACTTGAGGTCAGGAGACCAGCTTGGCAAACATGGTGAAACCCCATCTACCAAAAAAATACAAAAATTAGCCAGGCATGTTGGCAGCACGCCTGTAGTCCCAGCTACTCAGGGAAGCAGAGGCCCGAGAATTGCTTGAACCCGGGAGCCAGAGGTTGCAGTGAGCCGAGATCGTGCTACTGAACTCCAGCCTGGGTGACAGAGTAAGACTCTGTCTCAAAAAAAAAAAAAAAAAGAAAGAAAGAAAGAAAAAAAGAAAAGAAAATCATTTGGGTGAAGTGATTCATGCCTGTAATCCCAGTGATGGGAGGCTGAGACTGGAAGATCCTTGAGCCTGGGAGTCGTAGGCCAGCCTGAGCAACATAGCAAGACCCCCATTTCTACAAAAAAATGTTAATTTTTTTTTTTTTTTTTTTTTTTTGGTTTCACTCTTGTTGCCCAGGCTGGAGTGCAATGGCCCGGTCTCAGCTCACTGCAACCTAGGCCTCCCAGGTTCAAGCATGTCTACTGCCTCAGCCTCCCAAGTAGCTGAGATTACAGGCACATGCCTCCACACCCGGCTAATTTTGCATAAAAATTTTAAAATTTTTAAATTAGACAAGTAAGAAATTGCTTGAGCCACTGGACACAATCTCTGGTAGTACCTTTTTTTTTTTTCTCCATCTGTGGCCTAGGCTAGAGTGCAGTGGCAAGATCTTGGCTCTGCCTCCTGAGTTCAAGCCATTCTCCTGTCTCAGCCTCCCGAGTAGCTGGTACTACAGGCGCCCACCACCACACCTGGCTAATTTTTTTTTTTTTTTTTTTTTTTTTTTTTTGTATTTTTAGTGGAGACGGGGTTTCACCGTGTTAGCCAGGATGGTCTCGACCTCTTGACCTCCTGATCCGCCTGCCTGGGCCTCCGAAAGTGCTGGAATTACAGGCGTGAGCCTATAAAAAGAGACGCCCGGCCCTCTTTTTCTTTATTGGTCAAAATATTATCCAACTAGGCATATGGATATGGAGCACATGCCTGTGATCCCAATTACTTGGGAGGCTGAGGTGGGAGAATCGCTTGAGCCCAGGAGTTTCAGGCTGTGGTGAGTCATAATGGTGCCTCTGCATTCCAGCCTGGGCAACAGGATGAGACCATTTTTAAGGGGGCAGAAAAAATCACTCTGGCTGTGGCAGATTTCCTTAGGATAGATTCCCAGAAGTGGAATTATTGGGAAAAGGCTATTAATGACTTTAAGTCTTTGGATACAGACTGTTAAGTTGCTTTCCAGGAAGTTTCTACCAATGATACTCTGATACTTTCTGTGTCCTCACACCACCCTTTGTCAACACTGAATGTTTTTGAGGGTTAATTATTTCTATGGGAGAAGTTAAAAAAAAAAAAAAAAGACAACAAAGAAATTGCTTCAGGTGGGGCGTGGTGGCTCATGCCTGTAATCCCAGCACTTTGGGAGGCTGAGGTGAGAGAATCACCTGAGCCCCGGAGGTGGAGGTTGCAGTGAGCCTAGATCATGCCACTGCACTCCAGCCTGGGTGACAGAGCCAGACTCCATCTCGATAAAATAAATCAAATGAATCAAACGTGAGCAACTCTCATAACTTCCAACATTTTTTTTCTTCTTCCTTTTGGTGGTTCGGCCTCTCCGGTTGCATTAGGATTGCCCTACTCCATTTCAGTCACGGGAACCAAGTTTCTGTTCCTGAAACACACCAAGCCTTTCTGGCCTCTGGATTTTTGCACTTGCTGTTCCCACTATCTGGAATGCCTTTTCCTGCATTTGTTCCCATCAGGGTTGGGACTAGCAAAGTGACAGGTGATGGAGTTGCTGAGGGTGCAAAATTTAAGGAGGCGCCTACTCCCAGAGTCATGCAAAAGCCAACTTTGCATTTGTGCAAGCCTGTGAGTGAGTCCCTCCTTGAATTTGAGGCTGTACTGTAATCCCTGCTACTCAAATAAACAAAGAAAGAGGGGCAGGAGAACTGCTTGAACCTGGGAGGCAGAGGTTGCAGTGGGCCGAGATCCTGCTATTACACTCTAGCCTGGGCAAGAGGGCGAGAATCCGTCTCAAAAAAAAAAAAAAAAAATGAGGCTGTAGGCACCACATTTGCCTCACCCTGGCCCCTGCCCTGATTTTCCTGACCTGTCTCATCTCCAGACGGGTTTGCTTTGACCCCCCTGACCAAAAAAGCTGGCCAGTGCCCTTTCCAGGTACTCTGTCACACACCCTGTTTCTTTCCTTGGTAGTACCCGGCACCATCTGCAAGTATTGGGTTTCTTTGCACATTTAGCATCTGTCCAACACTTAGGATATCAGCTTTGCAAGAGCAAAGGTCATATCTATCTCAGCCCTACCTCCTCTATACTCAGCACACAGCACAGCACCTGACCATAGGAAGCATCCAAGAAACGGGAGGAATGAAATTGAAATTATCTAAAATAAGGATCAAGATTGCTACAGAAGTATTAATCTCAGTTTTACTTATTAATAGCAAAACAAAAACAAAACACCTGGAAATTATACCAACAATAGGAAACTGATTAGGACGCAGTACAATCGGAGTTGAAATTTTCTGCAGCCATTACAAATTACATTTGTGAGGAATTTTTTTTTTTTTTTTAGATGGAGTTTTGCTCTTGTTGCCCAGGCTGGAGGGCAATGTCTCCATCTCAGCTCACTGCAACCTCTGCCTCCTGGGTTCAAGCGATTCTCCTGCCTCAGCCTCTCGAGTAGCTGGGATTACAGGCGTGCACCACCATGCCTGGCGAACTTTGTATTTTTAGTAGAGATGGGATTTCTCAATGTTGGTCAGTCTGGTCTCGAACTCTCAACCTCAGGCGATCCTCCCGCCTCGGCCTCCAAAGTGCTGGGATTGGCCGGGCGCGGTGGCTCAAGCCTGTAATCCCAGCACTTTGGGAGGCTGAGACGGGCGGATCACGAGGCCAGGAGATCGAGAGACGATCCCGGCTAACACGGTGAAACCCCGTCTCTACTAAAAAAATACAAAAAAACTAGCCGGGCGAGGTGGCGGGCGCCTGTAGTCTCAGCTACTCGGGAGGCTGAGGCAGGAGAACGGCGTAAACCCGGGAGGCGGAGCTTGCAGTGAGCTGAGATCCGGCCACTGCACTCCAGCCTGGGTGACAGAGCAAGACTCCGTCTCAAAAAAAAAAAAAAAAAAAAAAAAAAAAAAAAAGTGCTGGGATTACAGGCATGAGCCACCGCACCCGGCCAAGAATTTTTAATGAAATTGGAAAAGTATTATGTTAACATGCTAAACAAACAAACAATAAAAGCACGAGATTAAAAGATGAGGAGGCTGAAGCAGGAGAATCGCTTGAACTGGGAAGGCAGAGGTTGCAGTGAGCTGAGATTGCACCATTGCACTTCAGCCTGAGCAACAAGAGCAAAATTCCATCTAAAAAATAAATTAATTAATTAAATAAAATAAACGTGTGCTATGACCTCAACTTAGTTTTAAAAAATGTGTGTGGGAGGGGGTTGGGTACGGTGGTGCATGCCTGTAATCCCAGTCCTTTTGGGAGGCCGAGGCAGGTGGATGCCCTGAGGAAAGGAGTTCAAGAGCAGCCTGGCCAACATAGTGAAACCTTGTCTCTACTAAAAATACAAAAATTAGCCAGGCATGGCGGTGTGTGCCAGTAATCCCAGCTATTCAAAAGGCTGAGGTGGGAAGATAGCTTGATCCTGGGAAGCAGAGGTTTCAGTGAGCCGAGATCGACCACTGCACTCCAGCTTGGGGAACAGGTTGACAGTCCGACTCAAGAACAACAAAAAAGAAACACGCAAAGAGTGAAGGAAGGGCTGGGTGCGGTGGCTCACACCTGTAATCCCAGCACTTTGGGAGGCCAAGGCGGGTGGATCATGAGGTCAAGAGATTGAGACCATCCTGACCAACATGGTGAAACCCCATCTCTACTAAAAATACAAAAATTATCTGGGCATGGTGGAACACGCCTTCAGTCCCAGCTACTTGGGAGACTGAGGCAGGAGAATCTCTTGAACCCTGGAGGTGGAGGTTGCAGTGAGCCGAGGTCATGCCACTGGACTCCAGCCTGGCGACAGAGCAAGACTCTCTCCAAAAAAAAAAAAAAAGTGAAGGAAGGAGTTCATAGAAAAAAAAGAAGATAATGGCCAGGTGCAGTGGCTCACGCCTGTAATCCTAGCAGTTTGGGAGGCCGAGGAAGGTGGATCACAAGGTCAGGAGATTGAGACCATCCTGGCTAACACAGTGAAACCCCATCTCTACTAAAAATACAAAAACAAAATTAGCCGGGCATGGTGGTGGGCGCCCGTAGTCCCAGCTACTTGGGAGGCTGAGGTGGGAGAATGGTGTGAACCCAGGAGGTGGAGCTTGCAGTGAGCTGAGATCCTGCCACTGCACTCCAGCCTGGGCAACAGAGCAAGACTCCGTCAAAAAAAAAAGAGAAAGAAAGAAAGAGAGAGAGAGAGAAAGAAAGAAAGAAGGGAGGGAGGGAGGGAGGGAGGGAGGGAGGGATGGAGGGAGGAAGGATATATTGTATTAACCTACTATTTAAGACCTGTGGTAAATGCAATCATGGGTGATTTTTCCCCCCTGCTTCTTGCTATTTTCTAATGTAGAAGTAGTACTTGTAAAACAATTTTTTTTTTTTTCTGGGTCTCGCTCTGTCACCCAGTCTGGGGTGTAGTGGTGCGATCTCGGCTCACCACAACTTCTGCCTTCCAAGTTCAAGTGATTCTCCTGCCTCAACTTCCTGAGTAGCTAGTATTACAGGTGTCTGCCACCACGCCTGGCTAATTTTTGTATTTTCAGCAGAGACAGGGTTTCACCATGCTGGGCAGGTTGCTCTCAAACTCCCGACCTCAGGTGATCCACCCGCCTTGGCCTCCCAAAGTGCTGGGATTACAGGTGTGAGCCACTGCATCCGGCCTAAAACAAAAATTTAAAAAGCTAAAAGTAAGCATTCAATAAATAGGTGTTGAATGAATGAACAGAGAATGAATATCTTAGGGTGTGGCAATGACTCAGACAGACCAACTGAGTAAACTTGGGCCAAGACATCAAGTTTTAGCTCTAAAAATAGTGACCAACTCTACCTGATGTTTATTGAGCATTTATTTTTAATTTAATTTTATTTTATTTTGAGACGGAGTCTTGCTCTGTTGCCCAAGCTAGAGTGTAGTAGTATGGTCTTGGCTCACTGCAATCTGCCTCCCGGGTTCAAGCAATTATCCTGCCTCAGCCTCCCTAGTAACTGGGACTACAGGCGTGTGCCACCATGCCCAGCTAATTTTTGTGTTTTTAGTAAAGACAGGATTTCGCCATGTTGGCCAGGCTGGTGTCGAACTCCTGACCTCAGGTCATCTGCCCACCTTGGCCTCCCAAAGTGCTGGGATTACAGGCATGAGCCACTGCACTCAGCCTTTATTGAGCATTTACTAATGCAAAAGCACTCAGTCAAATGGTCAATATGAGTTGTTACTTCATGGAATTCCCCCAAACCATGCTAAGGTAGGTATCAGTGTGGCATTTTTACACTTTGGGACTGTGATACCAAGAGAAGCTATCTCCCTGCCCAAGGTCACCCAGCTGGTAGCAGGCAGGGCCAGGAAGGGAATGTCACAGGCAGAGACAGAAGGGACATTTGGCCCCAACTCCACGTTCGTCAAAGGCGTCAGATTTAGACCTTTGACGTGATCGCCTAGTGAAGTTATACCCAGAGTCCCAGAGACACATGAATAGGAAGTTTGAAGTTAACAGACTGTGTCTCATTACCAGCACACACACCTGTAGAGGCTGTGCATTGCACTCATACTTCCTAATGAATTATATTATTACCTGGTGAACAGGTAATTATATCGCTTCATAGTTTGTCTCTCCTTGTGTTAAAAGTGTTCAAAACATAAAAAGGAAACAAAATATAGTACAAATTTTGAATGCTCTTTGTTATTTCTTAAATTTTTGATACACTCAGAGCCTCAGAAACTGTGAGTAATCTGACCCTGTCTTAACTCCTAAAAGACCTTCCAGTAAGGATTTGAACACAAACCAAACCAACCCAAGGGTCCTTCATCACCAGGATTTTCCTAGAAATCTTCCATACTTCCTAGAGAGACATTGTACTGACATATATTCCCTAAGTAAATAAAAGATAATTCTCTCTCTTTTGTTTTCTTTTGACCCTATATCTGGCCCAGGATTAACCTCCATTAAGCACCAAGAATTGAGGAACTTTATTCTCAACCAGGAGACTCAAGTTACATGGGTGATTTTTAAAATGCAATCTTAAAAGCAAATCCACATCATAAAGACATTAAAGCAGATTTTTCAAAAAGAAAAACAGCAGCCTTCTTGTTCCTGCTCCCAGCTAGGAAATCTTTGTCACAGGGCAGGCTCCCTCAGTAAGGGCTATTTTTATAGCGAGTTTTCTAGTTGGTGCAGGAGGAATTTGGCTGGGAAACCTCATGACACATTTGAAATCTCCACTTGGGCAGTCTCAGCTTGAGGCAGGGGCCAAAATTCTGTGAATCAGGGCACAAGACGTGCTGCCCAGTGGCTCGTGCGTTCTTTCAACAATAAAATAGGAAGCCGGTGAAGCTCATCTTAAGCTATTTGTAACTTATATATTGGAGAAAACAAGAAAATGAAATTCCCCTATGTTTGGTCCTGAGCTGCCCAAGGTCTGGCATGGTGATTTTAACGGAGCTAACTCCTTTGTGTTCCCTGATTAATCCATTATTAGGGATATATGTAAATAAAATGCAAAATTATGTAAATAAAATCTCCCAGCAGCAAGTTACTGCCCTCTATTGTTTATACAGTTGTCATTTAACATTTTTAAAATGATATCCTGTGTATGTCTTTTTTCTGTCCCTAGTAAAATATTTCTGAAGAACTGGATTGTATGGAGGTGAAATTTTTTAAAAAACAAAAAAATTTTATTTATTTATTTTTTTGAGATGGAGTCTTGCTCTGTCGCCCAGGCTGGAGTGCAGTGGCACGATCTGGGCTCACTGCAAGCTCCGCCTCCCGGGTTCACACCATTCTTCTGCCTCAGCCTCCCGAGTAGCTGGGACTACAGGCGCCCACCACCACGCCCGGCTAATTTTTTTGTATTTTTAGTAGAGGCGGGGTTTCACTGTATTAGTCAGGATGGTCTCCTGACCTCGTAATCTGCCCGCCTCAGCCTCCCAAAGTGCTGGAATTACAGGCGTGAGCCACTGCACCTGGCCAAATTTTTTTTTTTTTTTTTTTTTTGAGACACTCTTGTTACCCAGGCTGAAGTGCAATGGCGTGATCTCAGCTCACTGCAACCTCTGCCTCCCAGCTTCAAGTGATTCTCCTGCCTCAGCCTCCTGAGGAGCTGGGATTACAGGCATGCGCCACCACGCTTGGCTAATTTTTGTATTTTTAGTAGAGACGGGGGTTTCTCCATGTTGGTCAGGCTGGTCTCGAACTCCCTGCCTAGGCATCCCAAAGTGCTGGGATTACAGGAGTGATCCCAGCCTTAAAAAAAAAAAAAAAAAATTAACATAATTTATTTATTTATTTTGAAACCACGTTATGAGACTGGCTAATTTTTGCATTTTTGGTAGAGACAGGGTTTTGCCATGTTGCCCAGGCTGATCTCAAACTCCTGGGCTCAAGCAATCCACCTACCTCAGCGTGCCAAAGTGCTGGGATTACAGGCGTGAGGCACCAAGTCTGGCCTTGGAGGCGAACTCTTTACTCTGAATGCTAATTACAAGGTTTTTCTGGCCAGAGGTATTTCATCTTCCTTTATATCTCTGGCTTTTAGTAGGAGCCCCTAGAATTGTAGCCTTCTATTTCTTCCTCATTTTTTCTTTTTTAAACAAAGAAAGTTTATATTTGTATTTTATTTAATTTGTATAAATTTATGGGGTACAAACGCAATTTCGTTACATGCATAGATTGCCTACTGGTCAAATTAGGGATTTTAGGGTCTCTATCACCTGCATAACATACATTGTACCCATTAAGTAATTTCTTATCATACATTGTATCCATTAATGAATTTCCCATTACCCACCCCCCTCCCACCCCCTCACTGTTCTGAGGAGTCTCCATTGTCTATCATTCCACCCTTTATGTCTCGGCGGGGCAAAGTGGCTCACGCCTGTAATCCCAGCACTTTGGGAGGCTGAGGTCAGTGGCTCACCTGAGGTCAGGAGTTGGAGACCAGCCTGGCCAACATGGTGAAACCCAATCTCTACCAAAAATACAGTCTCAGCTCACTGCGACCTCTGCCTCCTGGGTTCAAGCGATTCTCCTGCCTCAGCCTGCCGAGTAGATGAGACTACAGGTGTGGCCCCCTGCTCCCAGCAAGTTTAACTCTTTATAAATAAAGAGTTAAAGAGACTACCAAATAAGGGAAGGATAAATATTTCACTTCAGAGCTTCTTGTTGAAATAGGATCATTTAGCTTCTTTGCGACACTGCTATCTATGTCTTCACTGAAATGATTTCTTCATCCCATACCAGGGAGGCAAATGGAGGCTTATTCCATAAAGTGTTTTGTGCTGTAATAATTTGAAGGTCACACTGCTTGGCATGGTGTTTGCACCATCCCCCAGGCATACCACCTCTCAGGGGACCCTCCCCGCTGGGCCCTGGAAGAGGCTTCTCAGATAAAGCAGGACTTGAGGTAGTTTTCAGATGAAGGGGAGCAGATGGCCGAGTATTACATCACCTCGGGTAAGGGAAACAGGCATATGAAAATAATAGGATTGTAGAAAAATAATAGTCTAATCTCCAAATTATCAACAAGCATTGGGAAAGTGTTTACTCCCAGCAAACACCGGGGTTGGAAGGGGTCTAGTAAAAGCCTGGCCATGTGCTACCCAATTTAAAAGTAGATACCATCATTTTTACCATTTTGTCAAAGTAATAATGGCCACTTACTAAGAATTTTAATTCTCTTTCTTTCCTTCTTTCTTCTTCTCTCTTTCTTTTTTCTTTTTCTTTTTCTTTTCTTTTTTCTTTTTTTTTTTTTTTTTTTGACAGAGTCTAGCTCTATCACCTAGGCTGGAGTGCAATGGCACGATCTCGGCTCATTGCAACCTCCACCTCCCGGGTTCAAGCAATTATCCTGCCTCAGCCTCCCGAGTATCTGGGATTACAGGTGTCTGCTGCCACACCTGGCTAATTTTGCATTTTTAGTAGAGATGAGGTTTCACTATGTTGGTCAGGCTGGTCTTGAACTCCTGACCTTAGGTGATCCACCCACCTCAACCTTCCAAAGTACTGGAATTGCAGGCATGAGCCACTGTGCCCAGTCTCTTCCTTTTTCCTTCCTTCCTTCCTTCCTTTTTTCTTTCTCTCTCTCTTTCTTTCTTTCTTTCTTTCTTTCTTTCTTTCTTTCTCTCTCTCTCTCTCTCTCTCTCTTTCTTTTCTTTCTTTCTTTCTTTCGACAGGGTCTTGCTCTGTTACCCAGATTGAGTTGCAGTGGTGCAATCACAGTTCACTGCAGCTCAACCTTCTGGGCACAAGTGATCCTCTCACCTTAGCCTCCCAAGTAGCTGAGACTACAGGTGTGTTCCACCACATACATTGGGTTAGTTGGATTTTTTTTTTTTTTTTTACGGAGTTTCACTCTTGTTACCCAGGCTGGAGTGAAATGTCGTAATCATGGCTCACTGCAACCTCCGCCTCCTAGATTCAAGCAATTCTGCTGCCTCAGCCTTCCAAGTAGCTGGGATTACAGGCATGTGCCACCACACTGGCTACTTTTGTATTTTAGTAGAGACAGGGTTTCTCCATGTTGGCCAGGCTGGTCTCGAACTCCTGACCTCAGGTGATCCACTCACCTCAGCCTCCCAAAGAGCTGGGATTACAGGTGTGAGCCACCGTGTCCAGCCTTTTCATTTTATTTATTTATTTATTTTTGAGACGGAGTCTCACTCTGTAGCCCAGGCTGGAGTGCAGTGGCATGATTTCGGCTCACTACAACCTCCACCTACCAGGTTCAAGCGATTCTTCTGCCTCAGCCTCCTGAATAGCTCGGATTACAGGCACTTGCCACCAGGCCTGGCTAATTTTTTGTATTTTTAGTAGAGATGGGGTTTCACCATGTTGGCCAGGCTGGTCTCCATTTCCTAATCTCGTGATTCATCTGCCTTGGCCTCCCAAAATGCTGGGATTACAGGCGTGAGCCACCCCACCCGGCCAGAGATGGGGTCTTTCTGTGTTGCCCAGGCTGATCTTGAACTCCTGGCCTTAAGCAATACCCCCACCTCCCACAGAGGAGCTCGAGACCAGCCTGACCAACATGGTGAAACTCCGTCTCTACAAAAATACAAAAATTAGCCAGGCATGATAGCGGGTGCCTGTAATCCCAGCTACTCGGGAGGCTGAGGTGGGAGAATTGCCTGAACCTGGAAGACTGAGGCAGGAGAATCACTTGAACTTGGGAGGCAGAGGTTGCAGTGAGTCGAGATCGTGCTACTGCACCCCAGCCAGGGCAACAGAGCTAGACTCCGTCTCAAGAAAGAAAGAAAGAGAGAAAGAAAGAAAAGAAAAGAAAGCTATTTCCCAAGCTTTGATGTCAGTAAAAAGTATGTTGGTGCCATTTACTGAGATAAGAATGGCCTGGACAGAGGCAAATTGGGGTCAAGAGTTCTGTTTTGACCATGTTAAATCTGAGATGTGTGTGAGATTGTCAGGTGCACATGTCAAGTCAGGAGTAGGGTATATAAAAATGTGGCCTAAAGATGCAAATTTGAGAATCATTGGCCTGAAGATGATACTTTAAGGACATGTGTAGAAACAATGTCACAGAAAACTGGCTCAAGGAAAAGGAAAGTTATACATTTTTAAGTGCAATTAGACAAATTAAAAAACCTAGATTCATCCCTCTTAAAGGCCCTTAAACATCCCTAGAAGCCTCCTTCAGAATCTTGAAGTGTGAATTCTTGTTCTTGGTCTTCTAATTAATCCTGCCTTAGGGTCTCAAGGGCCATTCACAAACAAGAAGCCTTTTATCATCACTTGTAAAAAAGAACCTGCAAGAGCTGCTGCTTCTGCTGTATTTCCATTATATCAGTGCTGTTTTCTGAGTTTTTTTTTTATTGCAATTGTGCAATATTTAAGTCACTTTATAGTTTAAATAGGTGTTTCCAGATTTGCCTTGGGAAATAACGAGTTGATGCTGTCTCTCTGGGAAAAAAGCTCTGAGGCATAGACTTTTGGAACACAACCTGCTGCCTACAAGTTAGGAATTGCCACGTATGGTTTTAACAAGACCCAGCCCTTAACTCCAAGGAGTTTATAAGGTAATAGTAAACATAGTAACATCACGGCTGGGTGCGGTGGCTCATGCCTATAATCTCCACACTTTGGGAGACTGAGGCAAGAGCCAGGAGTTCCATACCAGCCTGGGCAACATAGTGAGACCCTATGTCTACAAAACCATAAAAATAATAAATTAACTGGGCATGGTGGCACTCACCTATAGTCCCAGCTACTTGGGAGACTGAGGCAGAAGGATCATTTGAGCCCAAGAGTTCAAGGCTGCAGTAAGCTGTGATTGTGCCACTGCACTCCAGCCTGGGCAACAGAGCGAAGGTGGTAACACTAAATATTATAGCATCGACTGAGCATTGCTATGATCTGAATGTGTTCCCCACAGATTTATTTCTTTCTTTTATTTTTTTTGAGAGAGTCTTGCTCTGTCACTCAGGCTGGAGTGCAGCGGCGCAATCTTTGCTCACTGCAGCCTCCACCTCCCAGGTTCGAGCAATTCTCCTGCTTAGCCTCCCAAGTAGCTGGGATTACAGGCACACACCACCACGCCCAGCTAATTTTTGTATTTTTAGTAGATATGGTGTTTCACCATGTTGGCCAGGCTGCTCTTGAATTACTGACCTCAAGTGATCTGCCCGCCTTGGCCTCCCAAAGTGCTGGGACTACAGGCGAGAGCCACCACACCCAGCTTCCCACAAGTTTCTGTGTTGAAATCCTAACACTCGAGATGATGGTTGTAAGAAGCTGGGTGTTTGGGAGGTGATATGGTTTGGCTGTGTCCCCACCCAAATCTCATCCTGAATTGTAGCTCCCATAATTCCCATGTGTTGTAGGAGGGATCCCCGGTGGGGGATAATTGACTCATGGGGGCGGTTTCCCCCATACTACTCTTGTGGTAGTGAATAAGTCTCGAGATTTGACGATTTTATAAGGGGTTGCCCGTTTTGCTTCGCTCTCATTCTCTCTTGTCTGCCGCCATATAAGACATGCTTTTCACCTTCCGCCATGATTGTGAGACCTCCCTAGCCAGGTGGAACTGCGAGTCCATCAAACCTCTTTTTCTTTACAAATTACCCAGTCTCGGGCATGTCTTTATCAGCAGTGTGAAACTGGACTAATACAGGAGGTGATCAGGTCATGAAGGCAGAGCCCTCGTGAACAAGACTAGTGTCCCTGTAAAAGAGGCACCAAGAAGCTGCCTGTGCCTTCCACTATGTAAGGACACAACAAGAAGGTGTTGTGTCATCTGTGAACCAGGAAGTGAGCCCTCCCCAGATACCGAATCTACTGATGCGTTGGTTTCGGATCTCTCAGCCTCTAGAACTATGATAAATAAATTCCTGTTGTTTAAATTCCTCCAGTTTTGCAGCCATCAAAAAGGATGAGTTTGCGTCCTTTGTAGGGACATGGATGCAGCTGGAAACCATCATTCTTAGCAAACTATCACAAGAACAGAAAACCAAACACCGCATGTTCTCACTCATAGGTGGGAACTGAACAATGAGATCACTTGGACTCAGGAAGGGGAACATCACACACAGGGGCCTATCATGGGGAGGGGGGAGGGGGGAGGGATTGCATTGGGAGTTATACCTGATGTAAATGATGAGTTGTTGGGTGCAGCACACCAACATGGCACAAGTATACATATGTAACAAACCTGCACGTTATGCACATGTACCCTACAACTTAAAGTATAATAATAATAAATAAATTTAAAAAAATAAAAAAATAATAATAATAAATTCCTCCAGTTTATCTTTTTTTTTTTTTTTTTTGAGATGGAGTCTCGCTCTGTCACCCAGCCTGGAGTGCAATGGTGCAATTTCAGCTCACTGCAACCTCTGCTTCCCATGTTCAAGAGATTCTTTGGCCTCAGCCTCCTGAATAGCTGGGATTACAGGTGTGTACCACCACACCTGGCTAATTTTTATATTTTTAGTAGAGATATGGTTTCACTATGTTGACCAGGCTGGTCTCGAACTCCTGACCTCAGGTGATCAGCCCGCCTCCCAAAGTGTTGGGATTATAGGTGTGAGTCACCACATTTGGCCGCCATTTTGTTGCAGCAGCATCCATGGACTGAAACAAGCATCTATCCCATGCCAGGTAGGACACTTCTCAGCACTTCACAGGCAGAGCTCTAATCTTTACACATGCTTGATGGGGAGGTATTATTATTATTATTGCCATTTTACAGATTAAAATGCCAAGCTTCAGAATGATTGTGTGTATTGCTAAAGACCTGGACCCACCTTACCTTAGACTTTTCAGCAAATGTAGTTGTTCAGTAAGCCTTATTATTTACTGTGGCATGTGACTTAGTTGTCTCATTTGCTCACCCGAAGGTACAAACCCCTTCTCATTTTTTGTCTATCAACAACAGTTTCCAGCTTATAATGGGTACTCAAATATTTATTGAAGGAATAAATGAGAGACACAGATATGACTACACACACACAAAAACAACAGGCAACAAAGTGAGACCCTATCCCTATAAAAAAAAATTAAAAATAGACAGCCATAGTGGCATATGCCTGTAGTCCCACCTACTCAGGAGGCTCAGGTGGGAGGACCGCTTGAGCCCCAGAGATTGAAGCTATAGTGAGCTGTGATTGCCCCACTGCACTCCAGCCTCTTTTGGTGACAGACAAAAGAGACAGAGAGAGAGAGAGAGAGAGAGAGAGAGAGAGAGAAGCCAAGACTCCCCCAAGTGCATTAGAGGGGAAGAATTGGATACTAAAAAAGTCCTGGGCTGGGCACGGTGGCTCACGCCTGTAATCCCAGCACTTTGGGAGGCCGAAGCGGGCGGATCACGAGGTCAGGAGATCGAGACCACCCTGGATAACATGGTGAAACCCTGTCTCTACTAAAAATACAAAAAATTAGCCAGGCGTGGTGGTGGGCACCTGTAGTCCCAGCTACTCAGGAGGCTGAGGCAGGAGAATGGCGTGAGACCAGGAGGTGGAGGTTGCAGTGAGCCAAGATTGCGCCACTGCACTCCAGCCTGGGCGATAGAGTGAGAATCAGTCTCAAAAAAAAAAAAAAAAAAAAAAAAAAGTCCTGGGATATCATTTAATCTAGAAGTCATTACCTGACTGACTCTAGGTAAACGATGGCCTCAGGAGTATTTTGTGTAATTTCCAAATTCTGCAAAATAAAGTTGTGTTAGTTCCTGGCATTTATAAATAGAGAAATTGCAAATGGAAATCCAGATTTTATTTCATTTATTTATTTATTTTGCTTCCCTTGAAATCTGACAATTCTGGACCCATATTCCCAGAAGTTAACAAAGAAAGAGGGGCTGAGTAGAGGCCACGCTTAGCCCCATATAGGCTATTCCTTAGGCTCCTGTAGGTATTGGAATTTGCACCCTCAGGCATCAAACTTCCTTATTTTTGAAGTGAGAAAACAGAGACCCAGCATAGCAGAGTGACGTGCTCTAAGGGATCCAGGAGTCCTTACTCTCAGCCCTAACCTCTTTCCATACCCCACTGCCCAGGATACGAAAACATCCTAAAAGTCCTTATTTGTCATGACTGCACATACGCGCACATATATCAAAAGCGAGTATGGGTTTGGAGATGCTAGAGAAATGAACCAGCCATGAGTCATTTTCAAGCTAAGGAAAAAAGACTTAAGTGTATCAATGGGATTAGTACAAAAGGATCTTGTCAGTTAAAAAATTCCAAGACAGGCTGGGCACGGTGGCTCATGCCTGTAATTCCAGCACTTTGGGAGGCCGAGGTGGGCGGATCACAAGGTCAGGAATTCGAGACCAGCCTGGCTGATATGGTGAA
Organism: Macaca thibetana thibetana; assembly: GCF_024542745.1. NCBI lineage: Eukaryota > Metazoa > Chordata > Mammalia > Primates > Cercopithecidae > Macaca > Macaca thibetana. Next base: position 57,952,242 of record NC_065597.1, on the reverse strand, counting down.
ACCCCGTCTCTACTAAAAATACAAAAATTAGCCAGGCGTGGTGGCAGGCACCTGTAGTCCCAGCTACTTGGGAGCTGAGGCAGGAGAATCGCTTGAACCTGGGAGGCAGAGGTTGCAGTGAGCCGAGATCATGCCACTGCACTCCAGCCTGGGCAAAAGAGGGAGACTCCATCTCACAAACAACAAACAAACAACAACAACAAAAGAGGACAATGACATTTCTGTTGCCTTTGGTCAGAAGGCCCATTGCAATCTGGGGTTCTTATTCTACCTGTTCAGGGAAATACGAAGTCCAGTTGAATGTGTATTCCAATTCTGACTCAGGCTTGGTTTCACTTTCTAAATTGCTCAGCAGGGATCTGATAAGATGCTGAGAAAACAGTAAAGAGAAAAAATTGGAGGGTGGGGCGGGAGAGCCAGAAATAGCTGGTTTACGGGAGGCCTCCTGGGAGTTACCATGAAACAATGCAGTAATTAACAATATGAGGAACAGAATCTATCAGAATGTTAATTAAAGTGTTTCCTCCTCCCTTACTCACTGTCTCTAGGGCCCCCTGGAGGTGCTCATTGAATTTACTTTTCCCAGGCCATTCTCCTCTCCCCCAGACAGATAATCTGAGATGGGGTGCGGGGGTTGGGCAGGAAAACAGTCTCTGTCACCAGAGAATCAGAAAAACGAAAGCCGGCCGGGCTTCATGGCTCCCGCCTACATGTAATCCCAGCACTTTGGGAGGCCAAGGTAGGTGGATCGCTTGAGGTCAGGAGTTTGAGACTAGCTTGGCTAAGATGGTGAAACCCCATCTCTACCAAAAAATACAAAAATTAGCCAGGTGTGGTGGTGGGTGCCCTGTAGTCCCAGCTATTCGGGAGGCAGGAGAATCACCTGAACCCGGGAGGTGGAGATTGCAGTGAGCCAAGATCGCGCCACTGTACTCCAGCCTGGGTGACTTCATCTCAAAAAAAAAAGAAAGAAAGAAAGCAACAACCTCTGGACCGGGTTCAGTAAATCATTGATCTGTATGTCAGACAGTTTCAGACACACATCTCAGATTGAGTTTTTTGTATTCCAGGACAGGGCATTTCACATTTCAATGTGCTTAGGAGAGTCACAGGACCATGAGGAGTGGCTCATACCTGTAATCTGAGCACTCTAGGAGGCTGAGGCAGGAGGATCACTTGAGCTGAGGAGTTAGAGACCAGCCTGGGCAACAAAGCAATACTTTGTCTCTATTAAAAATAATAATAATAATAATAATAATAATAATAAGACCGGGCCCGGTGGATCACGCCTGTAATCCCAGCACTTTGGGAGGCTGAGGTGGGTGGATCATAAGGTCAGGAGTTCAAGACCAGCCTGGCCAAGATGGTGAAATCCCATCTCTACTAAAAATACAAAAAAATTAGCTGGTCGTGGTGGCGGGCACCTGTAATCCCAGCTACTTGGGAGCCTGAGGCAGAGAATTGCTTGAACCAGGAGGCAGAGGTTGCAGTGAGCCGAGATCGCACCATTGCACTCCAGCCTGGGTGACAGAGCAAGACTTTGTCTCAAAAAAAATAATAATAAATTAAAAAAAAGGAGAGTAACCCCTCCCACACCCCATCTTGTTAAAGTGCAGACTCAGATTCAGCAGCTCTGGGGCAGGGCCTGAGATTTCTTTTTGTTTTTTTGAGGGTTTTTTTTTGGAGACAGTCTTGCTGTCTCCCAGCCAGGAGTGTACTGGCATGATCTTGGCTCACTGCAACCTCTGCCTCCCAGGTTCAAGTGATTCTCCTGCCTCAGCCTCCCGAGTAGCTGAAATTATAGGCATGCGACACCATGCCTAGCTAATTTTTGTATTTGGGCCGGGCGCGGTGGCTCACGCCTGTAATCTCAGCACTTTAGGAAGCTGAGGCAGGCGGATCACCTGAGGTCAGGAGTTCGAGATCAGCCTGGCCAACATGGTGAAACCCCATCTCTACTAAAAATACAAAAATTAGTTGGGCGTGGTGGCAGGCGCCTGTAATCCCAGCTACTTGGGAGGCTGAGGCAAGAGAATTACTTGAACCCGGGAGGCAGAGGTTGCAGTGAGCCAAGATTGCACCATCACCCTCTAGCCTGGAGGACAAGAGTGATGACTTTGTCTCAAAAGGAAAAAGAAAAAAATGCATTTTTAGTAAAGATGGAGTTTCAACATGTTTACCAGGCTGGTCTCAAACTCCTGACCTCAAGTGATCCGCCAACCTCGACCTCCCAAAATGCTAGGATTACAGGCATGAGCCCCCACGCCCGGCCTGTTTTTGTGTTTTTTGAGACAAGGTCTCATTTTATGGTTCAGTCGAGAATGCAGTGGCACGATCACAGCTCACTGTAGCCACAGGTGCGCACCACTATGCCCAGCTAATTTTTTGTATTTAGAGACAGGGGTTTCACCATGTTGCCCAGGCTAGTCTCCAACTCCTGGGCTCAAGTGATCCACCCGCATAGGCTTCCCAAAGCGCTGGGATTACAGGCGTGAGCCACTGCGCCCAGCCTAAGATTCTACATTTCTACTAGGCACCCAGGGGACGGTGACGCTGCGTGTTCTAGACCACACTGGTTCTCAGATTCTCCTGCCCACTTGAATCACCTGCGGAATGTGTAAAACTATTGATGCCTGAGTCCTATTGCCAGATTCTGATTTAATAAGTGTGGGTGAAGCCTGAGCATTAGAATTTCTCAAAGCTGCCAAAGAAATCCTAGTGTGAAGTGCAGTCTGAGATGCACTGCCTTAGACTAGAGCAGCCACTCTCAAACTTTTGTGTACACAAAGTTACCTGGAGAGTTTGTTACAAAAAAAAAAAAAAAACTCACCAAGCAAAACAAACAAAAACCCCACACAGATTGCTGGGCTCCACCCTCCTGAGTTTTCTGACTCATCAGGTCTGGGTAGGGCTTGAGAATTTGGCTCAGGCTATAATGTGATGGTGTCATTACAGCTCACTGTAGCCTTGAACTCCTGGGTTCCAGTGATCCTCCCGCCTCAGTCACCCAAAGTAGCTGAGACCACAGGCGCATGCCACCATGCTCGGCTAAGTTTTTATTTTTATTTTTTTATTTTTTAGAAACCAGGTTTTGCTCGGTTGCCCGGGCTGGTCTCCAACTCTTGGTCTCAAGTGATCCTCCCACCTCCCAAACGGCTGGGATTACAGGCATGAGCAAATTTTTTTTTTTTTTTTTTTTTTTTTTTTTTGAGACAGAGTCTCGCTCTGTCGCCCAGGCTAGAGTGCAGTGGCGCGATCTCAGCACACTGCAAGCTCCGCCTCCCGGGTTTACGCCATTCTCCTGCCTCAGCCTCCCGAGTAGCTGGGACTACAGGCGCCCGCCACCTCGCCCGGCTAGTTTTTTGTATTTTTTAGTAGAGACGAGGTTTCACCATGTTAGCCAGGATGGTCTCCATCTCCTGACCTCATGATCCGCCCGTCTCGGCCTCCCAAAGTGCTGGGATTACAGGCTTGAGCCACCGCGCCTGGCCTTTTTTTTTTTTTTTTTTTTTTTTTTTTTTTTAGAGATGGGATTTTACCTTGTTGGCAAGGCTGATTTCTCCCACCCGAGAATTTGTATTTTTAACAAAGTGTAGCTGAATCTGCCAGTCTGGTGATCACACTTTCACAAACACTTCCTTGGGCAGGTACAATTATGTAATGCAGTGTTTGAAATGGGAGAACAATTTTTTTTTTTTTTTTTTTTGAGATGGAGTCTCGCTCTGTCGCCCAGGCTGGAGTGCAGTGGCCGGATCTCAGCTCACTGCAAGCTCCGCCTCCTGGGTTTACGTCATTCTCCTGCCTCAGCCTCCCGAGTAGCTGGGACTACAGGCGCCCGCCACCTGGCCCGGCTAGTTTTTTGTATTTTTTAGTAGAGACGGGGTTTCACCGCGTTAGCCAGGATGGTCTGGATCTCCTGACCTCGTGATCCGCCCGTCTCGGCCTCCCAAAGTGCTGGGATTCCAGGCTTGAGCCACCGCGCCCGGCCCGAGAACAATTATTATTATTATTATTATTATTATTATTATTATTATTATTTTGGCAGGGAGGACAGGTTCTCACTCTGTTGCCCGGGTTGAGAGTACCATAGCTCACTGCAGCCTGGAACTCCTAGGCTCAAGGGATCCTCATTCCACCTCAGCCTGCTGAGTATCTGGGACTACAGTTGCATACAACTGCGTCCTGCTAATTTTTTATTTTTCTTTCCTTTTTTTTTTTTTTTTTTTTTTGAGACAGGGTCTTGCTCTCACGCAGGCTGGAGTGTAGTGGCGTGATCTCGGCTCATGCAACCTGTGCCTCCCAGATTCAAGCAATTTTCCTGCCTCCATCTCCCGAGTAGCTGGGACCACAGGTGCACACCAGCACACCTGGCTAATTTTATTTATTTATTTATTTATTTTTATTTTTAGTAAAGACGGGATTTTACCTTGTTGGCAAGCCTAGTCTCAAATTCCTGACCTCAAGTGATTTGGCCGCTTTGGTTTCCCAAAGTACTGGGATTACAGGGGTGAACGACCGCACCCAGTTTTCCCCTGCTAATTTAAAAAAATGTTTTTGTAGAGATGGGGCCTCACTATGTTGCTCAGGCCGGTCTTGAACACATAGGCCTCAAGCAACCCTCCCACCTCAGCCTCCTAAAGTGTTAAGTGTTGGAATTACAGTCATGAGCACACAGTGCCTAGACTATTATTATGATTTTTTTTATTGGGCAGACTCCTGAACCAAGATAGGTTCAGAGAGACTGTTTTTTGTTTTTGTTTTTTTTTAACTGTATGATATCCCTCAGTTATGGCAGTGTAACTTGTGCCACTGAATTTCCAAATTATACCTTTTTTTTTTTTTTTTAACAGTGCTTCAAATACATAGAAAAATAGGTATAGGCTGGGTACAGTGGCTCATACCTGTAATCCCATCACTTTGGGAGACCGAGGCGGGAGGATCACTTCGGGCCAGGAATTCAAGACCAACCTGGGCAACATAGCAAAAACCCATCTCCAAAAAAACAAAACAAAACAAAAAAACAAAAAACAAACACACTAGTCAGGTGGGATGGTGTGTGCCTATAGTCCCAGCTACTGGAGAGGCTGAGGCAGGAGGATCACTTGAACCCAGGGGTTTGAGGCTGCAGTGAGCCATGATTACACCACTGCACTCCAGCCTCGGCAACAGAATGAGACCTTGTCTCGTGGCTGGGCACGCTTGTAATCTCAGAACTTTGGGAGGCCAAGGCAGGTGGATTACGAGGTCAGGAGATCGAGACTATCCTGCCAACATGGTGAAACCCCGTCTCTACTAAAAAAATACAAAAAATTAGCTGGGTGTGGTGGTGCGTGCCTGTAGTCCCAGCTACTCGGGAGGCGAGGCAGGGGAATCGCTTGAACCCAGGAGGTGGAGATTGCATTGAACTGAGATTGCACCACATTACAGGCCGGAGGCACTGCACCCGTGCAACTACCATTTATTAAGCACCTGCTATATGTCAGACATTCCACAAGCCTCTTTGTGTTCATTAACTCATGTATCGCAGTAGGAAGCTCTGTTATCACTGGGATTATAACTTGTCTGGAATATTTTGTTAGAAAGTTTGCAAAAATGTTTTCTAAAGCAAAACAGTCTATTCAGATAAAGCATTCCCATAGAGAAAATTATGCAGATATTAAAGAATCCTGTAGGGCTGAAAGCGTATGCAGGTCATTAAGCCTTAAAAACTTTCTGGACCTCTTAGGCTTGCCATTAAAACTCCTGGTGAGAGCTGGTTATTTAATTGGGCTGCAAACAAAGTTTCGGCAATTGCTTCTAAATGGTTTTTCCAAGCCTGGAGGGAACCCAGGCAGGATTGGTGTGTGGTAAGGCTAATTTTTGCCTGCTGGCAGTTTTTAAATATTGCTTTCTTCTGTTTTGTTACACGCAGACCGTAAATTATATAGCAAAACAACACCATATACTAGGCAAGGGACCAATTTTGTTTTCTCTCTAAAATACATGTCAAACATTGGCCATCAAAATGACTAGGTTTGCTCATTTTTTTTCTTTTTTTTTTTTTTTTTTTTTTTTTTTTTTTTTTTTTTTTGAGACAGGGTCTTGCTCTGTCAGTCAGGCTGGAGTACATTGGTGTGACATAGGCTCACTGCAGTCTCAACCTTCTGGGCTCAAGCAATCCTCCCACTTCAGCTTCCCAAGTAGTTGGGACTACAGGCACATGCCACCACACCTGGCTAATTTATTTTTTATTTTTATTTCTTTTTTAAATTTCTATTTATTTATTTATTTATTTATTTATTTTTCCCGAGAGAGTCTGGCTCTGTTGCCCGGGCTGGAATGCAGTGGCATGATCTCAATTCACTGCAACCTCTGCCTCTGAGGTTCAAGCGATTCTCCTGCCTCAGCCTCCCGATAGCTGGGGCTATAGGCACGTGCCACCACGTCTGACTGATTTTTGTATTTTTAGTAGAGATGGGGTTTCACCATGTTGGCCAGGCTGGTCTTGAACTCCTGACCTCAGGTGATCCACCTGCCTTGGCCTCCCAAAATGCTGAGATTATAGGAACGAACCACCACATCCGACCCTAGCTAATTTTTTAGACAACTTTTTTGTAGAGATGGGATTTCGCCAGGTTGCCCATGCTGGTCTCAAACTCCTGAGATCAAGTGATACCATTTGCCTTGGCCTCTCAAAGTGATGGGATTATAGGCATAAGCCACTGCATCAGGCTGCTTTGCTCATTTAATAAATATGTTTTAAGGTACCTATTATATGCAATGGTGAATAAAATAGACATACTCTTTACCCTCAAGGAGCTTCAGAACTGGCATGAGAAAGAGATAACTGCAAGTAAGTCCATGTACAACCCAAAGCTGTGTTAAGAAACTTGTCTCTGTGTTGCATATGTACAATCCCAATTGTATATGTGAGAGAAAATATCTAGGATATCATTTATAGTGGAAGTCCAAGGAAAATTACATTAGCTGGGTCTTAGGGGATGAGGAAGAAGGGACTAGATGGAGATTTGGTGAGGGGGAAAAGATTATCGGCTATTACAGAAGCAAAGGTCCCTTGGCTGGGCTTGGTGGCTCACACCTGTAATCCCAGCACTTTGAGAGGTCGAGGTGGGCGGATCATGAGGTCAGGAGTTCAAGACCAGCCTGGGAAACATGGTGAAACCCCTGTCTCTACTAAAAATACAAAAATTAGCTGGGCATGGTGGTACATTCCTGTAATCTCAGCTACTAGGGAGGCTGAGGCAGGAGAATTGCTTGAACCAGGACCCTGGAGGCAGAGGTTGCACTCAGTCAAGATCGCGCCACTGCACCCCAGCCTGGGCTACAGAGTGAGACTCCATCTCAAAAAAAAAAGAAAGAAAGAAAGAAAAAAAGGGTCCCTGAAGTGGGAAAGAACGTGGCAACATCTGAGAGCAGAAAGAAGAGTGAGGTGGCTCATGCCTGTAATCCCAGCACTTCGGGAGGCTGAGGCAGGCGGATCACTTGAGGGCAGGAGTTCAACACCAGCCTGGCCAATGTGGTGAAACCAACCCCGTCTCTACTAAAAATACAAAAGTTAGTCAGGTGTGGTCGTGAGCACCTGTAATCCCAGCTACTTGGGAAGCTGAGGCAGGAGAATCACTTGAACCCAGGAGGTGGAGTTTGCTGTGAGCCAAGATTGCACCACTGCACTCCAGCCTGGGCAACAGAGTGAGACTCCATAACAAAATAAAATAAAATAAAGTGAGGCAGAAGACAGGGAGTAACAGGGTTCACCGAATAAATAGAACCAACAGTTACACACAGTGGACTCTTGAACAACACGGGTTTGAAATGAGCAGGTGTCCACTTCTATGTGGATCTGCTACCCCAATGAAGCAGCCTCAATGTCTGGGGTGACACTTGAGGTTCTTGGTCTCATGGCCATAGAGATCAAGGACATGGACACATACAAAATGTGAGGTTTACAGCAGAAATTTAATAGGTGAAAGAAAGAGAATAGCTCCCTGCTACAGAGAGGGGTCCTGGAAAAATGGGTTGCTGAAACTCAGTGAATTGCAAGGGTTTTTATAGATGAACTAGTGGGAGGCAGTATTTGTTCTACATAGGGCACAAAAAACTGGTTAGGACCCGGTGTGTCATATGCACAGGGCTCAAATCTCTGGCAGCCCCCACCTCCATTGTTCATTATGCAGGTGGGTCCTCTGCCTGAGCTACTCCATGTTGCTTATTTCTTTCATACTGTGCATGGGCTAACAAAAAAGGGAAAGTGGAGCCCCCATGGTGGACCTGCCTGACCCCAGGTAGCCCTTTCTATCTATGCAGCTGTGACATTCCCCCGTGCAATCTTCCAGTTTCCTTATCTATGTTTGCAGCCTGATCTTCCAGCCTGCTTGTTGTTAGAATGGAAGAGATTTCTTGGGCTGTTTTTTGTTAGAAGGGAAAGTTCTGCTGAAGACTTTCTTGCCCTCATTATCTGCCTAAATAATTTCTTTCTATCTCCTGTATCACTAAGACAGTGAGACCAACACCTCCTCTTCCACCTCCTCTCAGCTTCCTCACTGTGAAGACAATGAGTTGAAGACTTTTTTCTTTTTTGAGACGGAGGCTTGCTCTGTAGCCCAGGCTGGAGTACAGTGGCACAATTTCGACTCACTGCAAGCTCCACCTCCTGGGTTCAAGCGATTCTCCTGTCTCAACCTCCCAACCCAGGAGGCGGAGATTGCAGTGAGCTGAGATCACACCGCTGCACTCCAGTCTGGGCAATAGAGTGAGACTCAGTCTCAAAAACAAGCAAAACAAAACAAAACATGCATTAATTGGCTTTAGGTTATCAGTAAGGCTTCTCTGGTCAATAGTAGTCTATTAGTAGTTAAGTTATGGGGGAGTCAAAAGTTATATAGGAGGCTGGGCATGGTGGCACACTCCTGCAATAATAGACTTTGGGAGGCTGAGGTGGGAGGATTACTTGAGTCCAAGAGGTAGAGGCTACGGTGTGCTGTGATTGTGCCACTGCACTCCAGCCTTGGTGACAGGGTAAGATTCTCTGTCTTTCTGTCTCTCAAAAAATAAAAGTTTTGGCCGGGTGCGGTGGCTCACGCCTGTAATCTCAACACTGGGAGGCCGAGGCCGGCGGATCACCTGAGGTCAGGAGTTCAAGACCAGCCTGACCAACATAGGGAAAGCCCATCTCTACTAAAAATACAAAAATTAGCTGGGCATGGTAGCGTGTGCCTGTAATCTCAACTACTTGGGAGGCTGAGGCAGGAGAATCACTTGAACTCCGGGTGGCGGAGGTTGCAGTGAGCCGAGGTCACGCCATTGCACTCCAGCCCGGGCAACAAGAATGAAACTCCATCTCAAAAAAAAAATAATAAATACATAAATTAAAAACAAACAAGTTTTACATGGATTTTCTTTTCTTTTCTTTTTTTTTTTTGAGACTGAGTCATCTGAGAGCCCAAAACAGACTCCTCTTGATTAAAATGGACCCTACCGGTGCGGTGGCTCACGCCTGTAATCCCAGCACTTTGGGAGGCTGAGGCGGGTGGATCCCGAGGTCAGGAGTTCGAGATCAGCCTGATCAACATGGGGAAAACCCGTCTCTACTAAAATACCAAGATTAGCCGGGCGTGGTGGGGCGTGCCTGTAATCCCAGCTACTCAGGAGGCTGAAGCAGGAGAATGGCATGAACTTGGGAGGCGGAGGTTTCAGTGAGCTGAGATTGTGTCACTGCACTCTAGTCTGGGTGACAGAGCGAGATTCCATCTAAGAAAAAAAAAAAAAAGATAGACTTTAAGGATAAGGAAATAAAAGTTACCTACAGGTCACGGGTTTAGGTATTGGCTGTCATGAATTCCTTCCTAAATTCCTAAATTTCTATGGCTGCAAGAAAAACCACGCTCTTGCTAAACTCCCTAACAATAGGAGCTGTCAAGGCAAATTATCATACCCCTCCTAACTTTGATTTACACCCAGATCACTATAACTCTGATTGGACAGAGGGCTGACCTTACAGACATTGTCTTCTGATGAGCAACTGCAGACCTGAAGCAGTTTCAGCCAGCTTATAGAGGCCGCACACAAAATGTCTTTGTGTCCTATAGCTCACCTTTTGACATAGAGAACCAAATTCCACCTCACTTTACTGCTAAAATCCCACCCCAATGTGAACATGGGATGTATGTTACACATGTGTTTACTCATTGTGCATGTACTTAATTCCCCTCATAAATATGCATAGTCTTTTCCCCAAACCTGCTGAATATGTATGATTCTACTGTGTAATACAGGCCCTGTAAGGCATAAAACCCAACCTGCCCTTTCTTCCTTCAAAGAGAGAGCAGCTTCCACACATTCAGGAGACTATCTCTTCCTGGTTTGTGAACTGATGTCACCAAATACAACTCTCCTGTTACTTAGCCATCTTGGTGGTCTTTTGGATGACAGAGTCTAACACTTAGAAGGGTTCATGAGCAAGAGAACAGACTCCAGTCTTTTGTGGCTATTTATAGTCAACAGCTCAGCTTTGTGGCAGGCACAGGAACCGATTAAGTGAATTGAGTTTCAGACTGAGAGCAGCTCAAAATCTACTGTCCATCAGCAAGTGTGTGCAGTAATCCAGGGATAAATACATGTAATTTGCCAAAAGAGGCAGTGGGTGCTATACTTGGAATCAGTGTGAAGGTTTTAAAAATATACAGATGCTTGAATCCTACTGCAACTCATTTAAATCTGGATTTCTGAGGGTGAGGCCTAGACATCTCTACTTTTTTTTTTTTTGAGAAGAAGTCTCGCTTTGTCACCCAGGCTTGAGTGCAGTGGCACGATCTCGGCTCCCTGTAACCTCTGCCCCCTGGGTTAAAATGATTCTCCTGCCTCAGCCTCCCGAGTAGCTAGGACTACAGGCGCGTGCCACCACGCCTGGCTAATTTTTGTATTTTTTAGTAGAGATGGGGTTTCACCATGTTAGCCAGGATGGTCTCTGTCTCCTGACCTCGTGATCCACTCGCCTTGGCCTCCCAAAGTGCTGGGATTACATGCATGAACCACCACGCCCGGCATCTCTACTTTTTTTAGTCCAAATTATCTATTTTTTTTTTCTTATATTTTTTGGGACCGGGGCCTGCTCTGTTACCCAGGCTGGAGTGCAGTGGTGCAATCATGGCTCACTGTAGTTTCAACCTCCTGGGCTAAAGTGATCCTTCCCACTCAGACTTCCTAGTAGCTGGGACTACAGGTGCATGCCACTATGCTTGGCTAATTTTTGTATTTTTTGTAGAGATTTGTTTTGCCGTGTTGCCCAGGCTGGTCTCAAACTCCTTGGGCTCAAGCAAGCCTCCCAAAGTGCTGGAACTACAGGCATGAGCCACTTGCACCCAGCCCTATTTTTTTCTTTTGTCATTTGTGTTTTGGTGTCATATCTAAGAAGGCTTTGCTTCGCCCAAAGTTACAAAGATTTACTCCTATATTGTCTTCTATGCATCACATTTTAGCTATGACATTACGGTTCAGTTCTTGAGACAAATGTTCATTAAAAAATCCAAGTATAGGCCGGGCGCGGTGGCTCACGCCTGTAATCCCAGCACTTTGGGAGGCCGAGACGGGCGGATCACGAGGTCAGGAGATCGAGACCATCCTGGCTAACACGGTGAAACCCCGTCTCTACTAAAAAATACAAAAAACTAGCCGGGCGAGGTGGCGGGTGCCTATAGTCCCAGCTACTCGGGAGGCTGAGGCAGGAGAATGGCGTGAACCCGGGAGGCGGAGCTTGCAGTGAGCTGAGATCCGGCCACCGCACTCCAGCCTGGGTGACAGAGCGAGACTCCGTCTCAAAAAAAAAAAAAAAAAAAAAAAAAAAATCCAAGTATATTACTATAAAAACTGTAACTAAGGCCGGGCGAGGTGGTCCATACCTGTAATCCCAGCACTTTGGGAGGCCAAGGCGGGTGGATCATGAGGTCAGGAGATGGAGACCATCCTGGCTAACACGGTGAAATCCCATCTCTACTAAAAATACCAAAAATTAGCCAGGCATGGTGGCACATGCCGGTAGTCCCAGCTACTTGGGAGGCTGAGGCAGGAGAATCACTTGAACCTGGGAGATAGAAGTCGCAGTGAGCTGAGACTGTGCCACTGCACTCCAGCCTGGGTGACAGAGCGAGACTCCATCTCAAAAAAAAAAAAAAAAAGAAAAGAAAAAAAATTAGCCGGGCATGGTGGCGCATGCCTGTAATCCCGGCTACTCAGGAGGCTAAGGCAAGATAATTACTTGAACCCGGGAGGTGGAGGTTGCAGTGAGCCAAGTTTGTGTCATTGCACTCCAGCCCGGGCAACAAGAGCGAAACTCCATCTCAAAAAAACAAAAAAACAAAAAAACTGTACCTAAGAAGGGTCATGCCCCTTCTCTCCAAAGGATGCATCTTGCTGGAGGGTCAAAACACACCGCATTTATCATCACTGCTAGCTGAGGCCCAGGAGGCAGTCTAGTGTACTGGTTAAGGGAGCAGATGCCATAGTCAGTTTGCCTAGATCAGGAGTTGACAGACCTTCTGTAGAGGAATGTCTTAGTCTGTTTGTATTGCTACAAAGGAATACCTGAGACTGGTAATTTGTGAAGAAAAGAGTGTATTTGGCTTATGATTCTGCTGGCTGGAAAACTGGCCATTTGGTGAGAGCCTCAGGCTTCTTCTACTCACGGTAGAAGGCAAAGGGGAGCTCCTGAGTGCAGAGATTACATGGAGAGCGAGGAAGCAAGAGAGAGATGGAGAGTGCAGGCTCTTTTTAATTTTTATTTTTACTTTTATTCTTTTTTATTGAGACAGGATCTCGGTCTGTCACCAGGATGGAGTGCAGTGGTGTGATTGTAGCTCACTGCATCCTTGAACTCCTAGGTAGCTGGGACTATTGGTGTGCCACCATGTCCAGCTAATTAAAAAAAAAAAATATATATATATATATATATATATATATAGAGAGAGAGAGAGAGAGAGAGAGTTGGGGATCTCATTATGTTTGCCCAGACTGGAGTGAGGCTCTTTTTTTTTTTTTTTCTTTGGAGATGGAGTCTAGCTCTTTCACCCAGGCTGGAGTCGGAGTGCAGTGTTGTAATCTCGGCTCACCGCAACCTCTGTTTCTTGGGTTCAAGCGATTCTCCTGCCTCAGCCTCCCAAGTAACTGGGATTACAGGCGTCTGCCACCATGTTCAGCTAATATTTGTATTTTTAGTAGAGACAGGGTTTCACTGTGTTGGCTACCTGACCTCGAACTACTGACCTTGTGATCCGCCCACCTCGGCCTCCTAAAGTGCTGGAATTACAAGTGTGAGCCACCACTCTCGATCATGAGGCTCTCTTTAACAATTTGCTCTGTTGGGAACTAAAAGAAGGAGAACTCACTCAGTCCCCCATCCCAGGGCGTTATCTGTTCATGAAGGATCCACCCCCATGATCCAAATATCTCTTATTAGATCCCACCTTCAACATTGGGAATTAAATTTCAACATGATGTTTGGAGGGGTCGATTATTCAATTATTTCATAAAAGCAGCCCCATAAACACTGTATAAACAAATGAGCATGGCAGTCCCTGTAAAATTTTATACAGGGTGGAACTGAAAGTTCCAATCCTCTAATCATGCCTTAGTCTTTCTGGTGACCAGCCCCCATCCTGAGCTATGAGAGGCCCTCTGCCACCAGCTATCTCATTAGCATATGAGAGACACTCATATCATTCTGGACATTCCAAGAGTTTCAGTAGCTGTATGTCAGGAAATGAGCTGAAGATCAAGTAGTTCATTTTTTTCATAGACCCTTAGCACTGTATGAAGGAGTCTTGGTAACACTTCTGCTTGCTTTCGGAATGCTTGTTTTGTCTCTTTGAATGTAAGCTCCATGAGGGCCAGGACTGTGTCTGAATAGAACTCAGACCCACAACCTGCAGCAACCAGCCCAGGAAACCAATCCAGCAGGCCAGCCTGCTATTCCTCACAACTTGACTTGTTGGAAGTAGGATCACTTTCTCTAGCGACCGGTCCCAGAAACCAAACAATAACTTGTGATGATTGGCCCCAAATGGCCAGGACTTGATTAATAGCTGACAGCTTCTCTAATTTTTGTCTCTACTTCTAACTTAGGGCCAACCAGAAAAAGTCAAACAGGCACCCCCAGCCAATCACATAGGACATCCACTTTCAGTTAGTCCAGCTACAGCTTCCCCAGGTCAACAGTCCCCAATCAGGGAGCACCTGAAGCCTTCCCTTTCTCCACTCTAAAACTTTCCTATTTCTCTGCCCGCCTTGGCACCTTTGCCAAAACACTGGCTCCCTTGCTACAGAAAGCTCCGAATAAGTAGCTTCTGTTTGTTCTCATTTGGCTGGTCTTTGTTTATTTCCACTGCCTCCATCTGTCTCGCTTTGTTGCCCAGGCTGGAGTGCGGTGGCACAATCATAGCTCAATGAAGCCTCAACTTCCTAGGCTCAAGTGATCCTCCTGCCTCAGCCTCCCAAATAGCTGGGACCACAGGTCTTGCTGGAAAAAAGTCTCAATCCAGACCCCAAGAGAGGGTTCTTGGATCTTGCACAAGAAAGAATTCAAGGCAAGTCCATAGAGTAAAGTGAAAGCAAGTTTATTAAGAAAGTAAAGGAATAAAAGAATGGCTTGTCTATAAGCAGAGCAGCAACATGGGCTGCTTGACTGAATATACTTACAGCTACTTCTTGATTATATGCTAACCAAGAGGTGAATTATTTACGAGTTTTCCAGGAAAGGGGGGGAATTCCTGCAACTGAGGGTTCCTCCCCTTTTTAGACAACATAGGGCAACTTCTTGATGTTGCTGTGGCAATTTGTAAACTGTAATGGCACTGGTGGGAGTGTCTTTTAGCATGCTAATGCATTATAATTCGTGTATAATGAGCAGTGAGGACAACCAGAAGTCACTTTTATTGCCATCTTGGTTTTGGTTTTGGTGGGTTTTAGCCAGCTTCTTTACCGCAAACTGTTTTACCATCAAGGTCTTTATGACCTGTACCTTGTGCCGACCTCCTATCTCATCCTGTGACTAAGAATGCCTAACCTCCTTGGAAGGCAGCCCAGTATTCTCAGCCTCATTTTACCCAGCCTCTATTCAAGATGGAGTTGCTCTGGTTCAAATGTTTCTGACACAGGTGCGTGCCACCATACTTGGATGATTTTTTTATTAGATGGGATTTCACTTTGTTGCCAACGCTGGTCTTCAGTTAAGGAGTCTCCTGCCTTACCCTCCCAACGTACTAGGATTACAGGTGTGAGCTGCCATGCCCAGTTGACAGTAACTGTTTATGGTGTGAATGCACATTGCAGAGGAGGGACCAGTGTAATCACCCAACAGGTTCTTCCTGCTCACTGCCCAGAAAAGGCAGTGCACTGAGAACAGCAGGTCTTGAAGCAAAGAAAGAGTTTAGGCTGGGTGTGGTGGCTCACACCTGTAATCCCAGCACTTTGGGAGGCCAAGGTGGGTGCATCACCTGAGGTTAGGAGTTTGAGATCAGCCTGGCTAACATGGTGAAACCCCATCTATACTAAAAATACTAAAATTAACTAAGCATGATGGTGGGTGCCTGTAATCCCAGGTACTCAGGAGGCTGAGGCAGGAGAATTGCTTGAACCCAGGAGGCAGAGATTGCAGTGAGATGAGATCATGCCACTGCACTCTGGCCTGGGCAACAGAGCAAGACTCGATCTCAAAAAAAAAAAAAAAAAAAGTTTAATAATCACAGGGCCCGTCAAGCAGAAGGACAGGAAATAATTCTTGAATCTACCTCCCTCAGAATATGAAGGCTAGGGCTTTTCAAGGATAGTTTGACAAATGGTGGGAATAGGGACTGTGGAATGCTGATTGGTTGGGTTGATGATAAAATTATAGGGGGTCAAAGCTGTCTTCTTTCCCTGAGTCAGTTCCTGGATGGGATCACAAGACCAGTTGAACCAGTTTCTTGGTATGGGCTACTGATCTGGATGGTGCTGGCTGGTCCATCAGAGTTCAGGGTCTGAAAAATACCTGAAACTCCAATCTTAAGTTTTACAATAGTGATGCTATCAATATAGGAGCAGTTGGGGAGGTTATAAATCTTGTAGCCTCTGGCTATGTGTTTCCTGAGCCATCATTCTAACCTTGTGGCTAATTTGTTAGTTTTATAAAGTTGATGTCAGTCCCTGAGCAAGGAGGGAGTTAGGTTTGAGAAGGGACTCTTACCATGATTGCTTTAAAGTTAAACTATAGGTGGGTGTGGTGGCACATGCCTGTAATCCCACCACTTTGGGAGGCTGAGGTGGGCAGATCACCTGAGTTCAGGAGTCCGAGACCAGCCTGGCCAACATGGTGAAATCCCATCTCTACTAAAAATACAAAAATTAGCTGGGCGTAGTGCTGGGTGGCTGTAATCCTAGCTACTCAGGAGGCTGAGGCAGGAGAATTGCTTGAGCCCAGGAGGTGGAGGTTGCAGTGAGCTGAGATCGCATCACTGCACTCCAGCCTGGGGAACAGATCCATCTCAAAAATCAAATGAAATCAAATAAACTTAAACTATAAATTCCTCCCATAGTTTGCTTGCCTATCCCCAGGAATGAATAAGGACAGCTTGTGAGGTTAGAAGCAAGATGGGGCCGGGTGTGGTGGCTCACGCCTGTAATCCCAGTACTTTGGAGGCCGAGGCAGGTAGAAAACGAGGTCAAGAGATCAAGACCTTTCTGGCTAACACGGTGAAACCCTGCCTCTACTAAAAATACAAAATTAGCTGGGTGTGGTGGTGG
Organism: Macaca thibetana thibetana; assembly: GCF_024542745.1. NCBI lineage: Eukaryota > Metazoa > Chordata > Mammalia > Primates > Cercopithecidae > Macaca > Macaca thibetana. The sequence continues at coordinate 57,935,475 of NC_065597.1, read as the reverse complement.
GCGCCTGTAGTCCCAGCTACTTGGGAGTCTGAGGCAGGAGAATCACTTGAACCCGGGAGGCGGATTGCAGTGAGCCGAGATTGTATGACTGCACTCCAGCCTGGTGACAGAGCTAGACTCCATCAAAAAAAAAAAAAAAAGAAGCAGCAAGATGGAATCAGCCGTATCAGATTTCTCTCACTGTCATAATTTTTGCAAAGGTGATCTCACTGGTGCAGTCCTTCCATTGTCTCCTGCCTGGACACTCAAATCCGCATCATGCTCCCTGCTTTTATTCTCACCCATCCTCTCTCTAGAACTCCAGTTCTGCCCATGCAGTGGCTGACTCACCACCTCTACCTGGGCATCCACATGCCCTGGGAGTCAGTGGGTCCTAGACCTACTGGTCATCTCCTCCTTCCCTCCTGCAGCTCCTTGCTGGTTTCCTGACCCAGGATCCTCCCAGCAACCATCTAGAACCTGGGAATCAGCCTGCCTCCTCCTTCTCATGCTCTTGGACCTATGACCAGTCAGTAAGTCCTGTCGGTTCCACCTCCAGGTTCTGGCAAATCCATGCCTTCCTCTGCTCCTTTCCTGGGTCACGCCTTCCTTGCAGCAATAGCCCTGGACCTGGTCCAGTTGCCTTCAGTCCAGCCTCCTCCAAAGCTGCCAGGGGACATTTCATGTCACCAAACAACTCATTTCTGACCAAGAGCCTCCCTTGCCTAAGAGGCTCTCGGTCACACTCAGATAGAGTAAACTTATGAGAAGAGGCTTTCTTTCTTTATTTTTTTTGAGACAGAGTCTCAGTCTGTCACCCAGTCTGGAGTGCGGTGGCATGATCTCACCTCACTGCCACCTCCCCTTCCCAGGTTCAAGAGATTCTCATGCCTCAGCCTCCGGAGTAGCTGGGATTACAGGTACCCGCCACCATGCCCAGGTAATTTTTATATTTTTAGTAGAGATGGGGTTTCACCATGTCGGTCAGGCTGGTCTCCCAACTCCTGACCTCAAGTGATCTGCCTGAGTCGGCCTCCCAAAATGCTGGAATTACAGGCGTGAGTCACTGCACCCAGCAAAGAAGGAGCTTTTCGGAAGCCCCCAGATCTGGTCTCTGTCTGCTTTTCTACCTCTAACTCCAGATCCAGCCTGCCCAAGCAGGGTGATATCTAGCTCCCAGAACTGGAGGGCACACCCTGCTCACCCAGTTGTACTCTGCCAGGCATGCCTTTCCTCCTTCCCTCACCTACTTGGCAGACTAGCTTCTCTTCAAGCCCCAGCAAGTCTCTGTCTCTGTGATGAAGCCACTTAATCCCCCATGTACCGATGACTCTGGGCTCGTTTTTACAAGAATGAGATTTGCTTGTCATTTCCCCAACCCCTCATGTAAATTCCTTGAAGGCAGATATATATATATATATACACACACACACACATATATATGTACACTTTTTTTTTTGAGACGGAGTCTCGCTCTGTCGCCCAGGCTGGAGTGCAGTGGCACGATCTCGGCTCACTGCAAGCTCTGCCTCCTGGGTTCACGCCATTCTCCGGCCTCGGCCTCCCGAGTAGCTGGGACTACAGGCGCCCGCCACTATGCCTGGCTAATTTTTTGTATTTATTAGTAGAGACGGGGTTTCACTGTGTTAGCCAGGATGGTCTCCATCTCCTGACCTCGTGATCCGCCCGCCTCAGCCTCCCAGAGTGCTGGGATTACAGGTGTGAACCACCGCGCCCGGCTTTTTTTTTTTTCTTTTTAAGGTAACCTTTGTCTTCTTAGAACCAAACACAATGCTTGGCACTTGGAAAATATCAACATGTAAATATTTGTTGAGCAAATAAATGTTTGCTAAAGAAATGAACTGTATCAGGGCTAGATTACCCAGTAGAGTTTAGGGCCAGTAGCAAAACAGGGGAGACCCCCAAATTATTTAGAAATAATTTGATATTTAATAGTTGGATAAAAGTATTATTGAAGCATCATAATGAGAAAATGAGAATTTTGGAGGACATCTTTACATTCCTTTCACTGCTTTTTTTTTGTTTGTTTATTTGTTTGAGGAAGGGTCTCACTCTGTCACCCAGGATGGAGTACAGTGGTGTAATCATGGTTGACTGCAGCCTCAACCTCCTAGGTTCAAGTGATCCTCCCATCTCAGACTCCCGAATAGCTGTGCACCACCATGCCCAACTGATTTTGTATTTTTTCTAGAGATGGGGCCTCACTATATTGCCCAGGCTGGTCTCAAATCCCTGAGCTCCAGTGATCCTCTCGCCTCAGCCTCCCAAGTGCTGGGATTACAAGAATGAGCCCCTGGGCCCAGCCAATTTTGTGTGTGTGTGTTTTTTTTTTTTTTTCGTTTTGTAGCGACGGCATTCACTATGTTGTCAAGGATAACTCCTGGACTCAAGTGTTCTGCCAGCCTCGGGCTTCCAAAGTGCTGAGATTACAGGCATGAGCCATTGCACCTGGCCTCTTCTTGATTTATTTACCTTTATTTATTTGTATTTATTTATTTATTTGTTTCTAGATGGAGTTTTGCTCTTGTTGCCCGGGCTGAAGTGCCATAGCGTGATCTCGGCTCACCACAACCTCTGCCTTCTGGATTCAAGCGATTCTCCTGCTTCAGCCTCCCAAATAGCTGGGATCACAGGCATGCGCCACAACGCCTGGCTAATTTTGAATTTTTAGTAGAGACGGACGGGGATTCTCCATGTTGGTCAGGCTGGTCTGGAACTCCCGACCTCAGAGAATCTGCCCGCCTCGGCCTCCCAAAGTGCTGGGATTACAGGCATGATCACTGTACCCAGCCTTTACCTTTATTTTTCAAGTTGAATTATACTATTGTCTTTTAAACAGCAGACTTTAAAAAGAGCAATTTTACAGAACCAGCAGGTTTACAGAAAATTGAGCAGAAAGTCCAGGAAGTTCCCAGATATTACTCCTTTCACCTCCCTTCCTTTAGTTTCCCCCATTATTAGCATCTTGCATTGGTGTGACACACTTGTTACAATTGATGAACCAATATTGATACATTATTATTAATTATAGGTAATCATTTACATTGGGGTTCACTCTTGGTGTTGTACGTTCTATGTTTTCGTTTTTTTGCTTTTTGTTTTTTTTGAGATGGAGTTTCACTCTTGTTGCCCAGGCTGGAGTGCGATGGCGCTATCTAGGCTCACTGCAACCTCCGCCTCCGAGGTTCAAGTTATTTTCCAGCCTCAGCCTCCCGAGTAGCTGGAATTACAGGTATGCGCCACCACACGTGGCTAATTTTGTATTTTTAGTAGAGACAGGGTTTCCCCATGTTGGTCAGGCTGGTCTTGAACTCCCGACCTAAGGTGATCTGCCTGGCTCGGCCTCCCAAAGTGCTGGGATTACAGGCGTGAACCACTGTGCCTGGCTGCCATTCTATGGGTTTTAACAAATATATGATATCTAATGTGTCCACAATTACATTTTTTTTCTTTTTCTTTTTCTTTTTTGAGACAGAATTTTGCTCTGTCGCCAGGCTAGAGTGCAGTGGCGCGATCTCGGCTACTGAAAACCTCCGCCTCCCGGGTTCAAGTGATTCTCCTGCCTCAGCCTCCTGAGTAGCTGGGTCTACAGGCACATGCCACCACACCTAGCCAATTTTTGTATTTTTTTTTTTTTTTTTTTTTTTTTTTGAGAGGGAGTCTCGCGCTGTCGCCCAGGCTGGAGTGCAGTGGCCGGATCTCAGCTCATTGCAAGCTCCGCCTCCCGGGTTTGCGCCATTCTCCTGCCTCCGCCTCCCAAGTCGCTGGGACTACAGGCGCCCGCCACCTCGCCCGGCTATTTTTTTGTATTTTTTAGTAGCGACGGGGTTTCACTGTGTTAGCCAAGATGGTCTCGATCTCCTGACCTCGTGATCCGCCCGTCTCGGCCTCCCAAAGTGCTGGGATTACAGGCTTGAGCCACCACACCTAGCCAATTTTTGTATTTTTACTAGAGATGGGGTTTCACCATATTGGCTAGGATGGTCTGGATCTCTTGACCTCATGACCCGCCCGCCTTGGCCTCCCAAAGTGCTGGGATTACAGTCGTGAGCCACTGCCCCCAGCCCCACAATTGCATTTTCATACAGAATAGTTTCACTGCCCTAAAAAAATTCTCTGTGCTTCACCTATTCATCCCACTCGTCCCCGTGCTCTTTAATTTTGTTTTTATTTTGAGTTACCTAAGAAAAAACACAGTTGGAGGATCACACTCATTTTATTCTACTATTATCCTACTATCTTATGAAAACTGTCTGTTTTTTGAGGCAGAGTCTCGCTCTGTCATCAGGCTGGAGTGCAGTTGCACGATCTCGAATCAGCTGGAACCTCCGCCTCTCGGGTTCAAGCAATTCTCCTGCCTCCGCCTCCCAAGTAGCTGGGACTACAGGCATGCGCCACCATGACCGACTAATTTTGTATTTTTAGTAGAGGTGGGGTTTCACCATGTTGGCCAGTCTGGTCTTGAACTTCTGACCTTAAACGATCCACCCACGTTGGCCTCCCAAAGTGCTGGGATTACAGGTGTGAGACGTTGCACGCGGCCTCTTACGAAAACTTTCAAACATCTAGATAGGTTGAAAAACATGATACTGTGAATACGAGTGATATGGTTTGGATCTGTATCTCCACTCAAATCTCATGTCCACTTGTAATCCCCAGAGTTGGAGGCAGGGCCTGGTGGGAGGTGATTGGATCATGGGGGTGAGTCCTTCATGAACGGCTTAGTGTCATCCCCTTGGTGCTGTTCTTGTGATAGTGAGTGAGTTCTGTCAAGATCTGCCTGTTTAAAAGTGTGTAGCACCTTCCCTCTCTCTCTCTCTCTCTCTTTTTTTTTTTTTTTTTTTTTTTTTTGAGACGGAGCCTCGCTCTGTCGCCCAGGCTGGAGTGCAGTGGCCGGATCTCAGCTCACTGCAAGCTCCGCCTCCCGGGTTTACGCCATTCTCCTGCCTCAGCCTCCGGAGTAGCTGGGACCACAGGCGCCCGCCACCTCGCCCGGCTAGTTTTTTGTATTTTTTAGTAGAGACGGGGTTTCACCGTGTTAGCCAGGATGGTCTCGATCTCCTGACCTTGTGATCCGCCCGTCTCAGCCTCCCAAAGTGCTGGGATTACAGGCTTGAGCCACCGCGCCCGGCTCCCTCTCTCTCTCTTGTTCTTGCTCCTGCCGTATAAGATGTATCTGCTTCTCCTTGGCCTTCTAACATGATTATAAATTGGCCTAAGCCTTCCCAGAAGCTGAACAAATGCCAGCATCACGCTTTCTGTACAGCCTGCAGAACCATGAGCCAATTAAACCTCTTTTCTTTATACATTACCCGCTTGCAGGTATTTCTTTATAGCAGTCTGAGAACAGACTAATACAACCCGTATACGCTCCACTTCACCATTTTTTTCTTTTCTTTTCTTTTTTTTTTGAGGCAGGGTCTTATTTTGTTGCCCAGGCTGGATTGTAGTGGCGTGATTGTGACTCACCGCAGCCTCAATCTTTTGGGCTCAAGTGATCCTCCTGCCTCAGCCTCCTGAGTACCTGGGACTACAGGTGTGCACCACCACACCTGGCTACTTTTTTTTTTTTTTTGTATTTTTTTGTAGAGATGGGGTTTTGCCATGTCACCCAGTCTGGTCTTGAACTCCTGAGCTCTGGTGACCTGCCTGCCTTGGCCTCCCAAAGTGTTGGGATTACAGGCATGAGCCACTGCACCTGACCTTCAACAGTTGTGAGCATTTTGCCATTTTCACTCTCTATTATTTATTTATTTTGCTTTAATTTACTTACTTTATTTTTTGAATCTTTTGAAAGTAAGTTTCAGATATTATGGATATTGATCCTTAAATGCTTCAGCTTGCCTCTCCTGGGAATAATGACATTCTCTAACACAATGTCACACCATCATCATACCTAAGGAAGTTAGCAATAATTCCCTATGTCATTTAATATCCAGTCCATTCAAATTTCCCCAACTGTATCAAAAAAAAAAAAAACCTTTCTGATTGCTTTGTTTTCTCAAGCCAGGGTGCCACTAAAATTCATCTTTGGCCTTTTTTGTTGGCACTTTAGTCTCTTTTTCACTCAGAACAGTCCTTCTGGGCCAGGCCCAGTGACTCAAGCCTGTAATCCCAGCACTTTGGGAGGCCAAGGTGGGAGGATCACCTGAGGTCAGGAGTTTGAGACCAGCCTGGCCAACATAATGAAACCCCATCTCTACTTAAAAAATACAAAAATTAGCTGGGCATGGTGGTGGGTGCCTGTAATCCCAGCTACTTGGGAGGCTGAGGCAGGAGAATCGCTTGAACCTGGGAGGCAAAGGTTGCAGTGGGCCAAGATTGCACCATTGTACTCCAGCCTGAGTGACAGAGCGAGACTCCCTCTCAAAAAAATAAATAAATAAAGAACAACAAAAACAAAAACAATAAAACTACAAAGAAATAAATAACTAAATACAATTTCCACCATATCCAACTGAGACTAGGTTTCGCTGTGTTGGCCAGGCTGGTCTCGAACTCCTGAGCTCAGGCAATCCGTCCGCCTTGGCTTCCCAAAGTGCTGGAATTACACGTCACAATGCCTGACCATTAATTTAATGTCTTAAAGAATTATAAGTTACCATGGCCTGTGACAAAGCCCTCAGGAGGTCTCGAGAACATATGCCCCAAAATGTATCATTGGAACCATTTTTAAATGTACAGTCCTGTGGCATTAGGTACATATACATTGTTGTGCAACTATCACCATTATCCGTCTCAGGAACTTTTTTCAATCCTACAGAACTGAAATCTGTATCCATGAAACCCTAACTCACTAACTCCCCATTTCTCCTCCCCCTTGCCCATGGCAACCATAATTCATTCTTTTTTTTAATTGAGACAGAGTCTCTCTGTCGCCCAGAGTCTCAGCTCACTGCAACCTCTGCCTCCCGGGTTCAAGCAGTTCTCCTGCCTCAGCCTCTCGAGTAGCTGGGGCTACAGGTGCCTGCCACCATGCCCACCTAATTTTTGTATTTTTAGCAGAGTCAGGATTTCACCATGTTGGCCAGGCTGGTCTCGAACTCCTGATCTCAAATGATCCATCTACCTCAGCTTCCCAAAGTGCTGGGATTACAGGTGTGAGCCACCACACCTGTCTATAATTATACTTTCTGAAAGGCCTTGACTTTTAGGAGAATCGGATTAGTTGAAAAATGTTCCATCCTCTGCCTTGTTAGATTGCTACCTCCTATTGTTTACTCCCTCCCTTGTCTTTACTGCAAACTGGAATTTAGCTGGAGCTTTGATTAGATTCAGGTTGTTTGGTGGCAAGGACACCTTATAGGTGATGTTGTATGAAAGGAAAGAAATCTCGGGATCCCAAACCCACTAAGTCAAAGGGAAAAGTCAAGCTGGGAACTGTGTCACACAAACTTCCTTCTCATGTTATTTCTTTTCTTTTTTTTTTTTTTTTCCAGGCGGAGTCTCGCTGGAGTGCAGTGGCCGGATCTCAGCTCACTGCAAGCTCCGCCTCTCGCATTCACGCCATTCTCCTGCCTCAGCCTCCCGAGTAGCTGGGACCACAGGTGCCCGCCACCTCGCCCGGCTAATTGTGTTTTCAGTAGAGACGGGGTTTTACCGTGTTAGCCAGGATGATCTCGATCTCCTAACTTCGTGATCCACCTGCCTCGGCCTCCCAAAGTGCTGAGATTACAGGTGTGAGCCACCGTGCCCGGCCACCTCCTTCTCATTTTCTTTCTTTCTTTTTTTTTTTTTTTTTTTTTTTTTTTTTTTTTTTGAGGCGGAGTCTGGCACTCTTGCCCATACTGGAGTGCAGTGGCCCGATCTCGGCTCACTGCAAGCTCCGCCTCCTGGGTTCACGCCATTCTCCTGCCTCAGCCTCCCGAGTAGCTGGGACTACAGGCGCCCGCCACCTCGCCCGGCTAGTTTTTTTGTATTTTTTAGTAGAGACGGGGTTTCACCGTGTTAGCCAGGATGGTCTCGATCTCCTGACCTCGTGATCCGCCCGTCTCGGCCTCCCAAAGTGCTGGGATTACAGGCTTGAGCCACCGCGCCCGGCCTTCTTTCTTTTCTTTTCTTTTCTTTTTTTTTTTTTAATTATACTTTATGTTCTAGGGTACATATGCACAACATGCAGGTTTGTTACATATGTATACATGTGCCATGTTGGTGTGCTGCACCCATTAACTCGTCATTTACATTAGGTATATCTCCTAATGCTATCCCTCCCCGCTCCCTCCACCCCACAATAGGTCCCGGTGTGTGATGTTCCCCTTCCTGTGTCCAAGTGATCTCATTGTTCAATTCCCACATATGAGTGAGAACATGCGGTGTTTGGTTTTCTGTTCTTGGGATAGTTTGCTGAGAATGATGGTTTCCAGCTGCATCCATGTCCCTACAAAGGACATGAACTCATCCTTTTTAATGGCTGCCTCATTTTATTTCTAAATAAGATAGCTACAAAGATAAAACAACAACAACAACAAAAACTCTACTTATCTCCCTCACAATTTCCTCACCAAGAAATTTCTGTGGGCTCCAAGATCGTTATTGTAAAACACTTCTATTGAATTTCACTCTGACAACGTAAATTGATAGCTCATCTTCACAGCTACGGGACAAAGGACAGAACTCAAAGTCATCCCTCTGTTCATCTGAGACAAATGCAGATCTGATGGTTTCCTCTACCCTATGTTTATTTTATCTTATGTAAAAATGCAGATTCACTGAGCTAGATGAATGCATAAGTGACTATTCCTACACTTGATCTTAGCCAAAAGGCCGAGAAGCGATCATAAGTGGTGGCTCACACCTGTAATCCCAGCACTTTGGGAGGCAGAGGCAGGCAGATCACTTGAGGCCAGGAGTTCAAGACCAGCCTGGCCAACGTGGTGAGACCCCGTCTTTATTAAAAATACAAAAATTAGCTGGGCATGGTGGTCCATGCTTGTAGTCCCAGTTGCTCGGGACAGGGTCTCACTGTCACCCAGGCTGGAGTGCAGTGGCACAATCTCAGCTCACTGCATCATTGCAACCTCTGCCTCCTGAGTTCAAGTGATTCTCCTGCCTAGGCCTCCAGAGTAGCTGAGATTACAGGTATGCACTACCACACCCAGCTAATTTTTTTGTATTTTTAGTAGAGATGGGTTTCATTCACCATGTTGGCCAGGCTGGTGGTCTCAAACTCCTGACCTCAAGTGATCTGTCTGCCTTGGCCTCCTAAAGTGCTGGGATTACATGTGTAATGTAATGTAATTACACGTGGAATATGCTATAGTCAGATACCATATGATGTGTAACGAGGGCATTGCTTACCAGTGAGGACTTGGAAAATCCACATGTGGGATATTTAGTTTCTCAGTAGTTGAGCGGGGAGAATTACTTTATGTCCAGATCAGGAAAACAGAAGGAGATCTTTGATGAGATAGAAAAAAAGTGACAGAGGCTGGGCACGGTGGTTTATGCCTATAATCCCAGCACTTTGGGAGACCGAGGTGGGCAGATCACCTGAGGTCAGGAGTTCGAGACCAGTCTGATCAACATGGAGAAACCCTGTCTCTACTAAAAATACAAAAAAAAATTAGCCAGGCATGGTGATGGGTGCCTGTAATCCCAGCTACTAGGGAGGCTGAGGCAGGAGAATCACTTGAATCCAGGAGGCAGAGGTTGCTGTCAGGTGAGATCGCGCCATTGCACTCCAGCCTGGGCAATAAGAGAGAAACTCCGTCTCAAAAAAAAAAAAAAAAAAGTTAGCTGGGTGTGGTGGCACGCGCCTGTCATTTCAGCTACTCAGGAGGATGAGGCAGAAGGGTTGCTTGAATCTGGGAAACTGAGGCTGCAGTGAGCCAAGATTGTGCTACTGGACTCCAGCCTGGACAACGACAGAGACACTGTCTCAAAAAGCAAACAAAACAAACAAAAAGCAGGCCGGGCGCGGTGGCTCACCTCTGTAATCCCGGCTACTCAGGAGGCTGAGGCAAGAGAATCACTTGAACCTGGGAGGCAGAGGTTGCGGTGAGCCGAGATTGCGCCATTGTACTCCAGCCTGGGGAAAAAGCTAAACTCCATCTCAGAACAAACAAACAAACAACAAAAACGAGGCAGATGAGAACTGTTACGGAAAAACCAAGGGCTCTGGTCTGCGAGCGTCCCGTTTCCTGTCTTTGCATCCTGCAGATTAAAAAGGCCCTTCTGCTTCTTGTAAATTCCAAAGTCACATCGCTCAACACAGTTGTCAGATTGCTACTGGTTGAAACGCGGACAGGATTTAAGACTTTGAAAATAGACAGAGGCCAGGCGCGGTGGCTCATGCCTGTAATCCCAGCACTTTGGGAGGCCGAGGCGGGCGGATCAGGAGGTCAGGAGATGGACACCATCCTGGTTAACACAGTGATACCCCGCCTCTACTAAAAATACAAAAATAATGAGCCGGGTGTGGTGGCGGGCACCTGTAGTCCCAGCCGTTCGGGAGGCTGAGGCAGGAGAATGTCGTGAACCCGGGAGGCAGAGCTTGCAGTGATCCGAGATCGGGCCACTGCACTCCAGCCTGGGCTAGAGTGCGAGACTCCATCTCAAAAATATATATATATATATAAAATAAATTAATTAATTTAAAAAAATGAAAATAGATAGAGATGGACACATCAGAAAGAACGGAAAGACCCAGGGACATCCTGCATCCCTGCAGATTGAAGGTATCTCATGTGTATAAATTAATACAAATATATGACTTGCTCACACAGCCAGGGCTGGGACTCAACCCCTGGGACTGCTGGGAAACTTCTCTTTTAACTTTTTCTTTTTTCGAGACAGAGTCTCGCCCTGTTGCCCAGGCTGGAATGTAGTGGTGCAATCTTGGCTCACTGCAACCTCCGCCTCCCAGGTTCAAGCAATTTGCCCGCCTCAGCCTCCTGAGTATCTGGGATTACAGGCCACCACGCCTGGCTAATTTTTGTATTTTTAGTAGAGACATGGTTTCACCATGTTGGACAGGCTGGTCTCGAACTCCTGACCTTAAATGATCAGCCCACCTCAGCCCCCCAAAAGTGCTTGGATTACAGACGTGAGCTACCGTGCTCTGCCAATTTCTGGGAACTTCTGCAGTACAATATTGCCACCTGGACTTTAGTCCCTTAGTATGTGTCTCCCTTAGTACGTGTCTGCCAGGGCAGTTTCCACACTAGAGTTAAACAATTTGTTTATTTGTGCATCTTCCCGTTCTCATCCCCACCCCCAACTCCCACTTTAGGATACAAACTCTAGGGGCTAGACATGGCGGTTTATGCCTGTAATCCCAGCACCTTGGCAGAATCACTCGAGTCCAGGAGTTTGAGACCATCCTGGACAATACAGCGAGACCTCATCTCTATAAAACATTTAAAAATTGGCCAGACATGGTGACATGCACTTGTAGTCGCAGCTGCTTGGGAGGCTGAGACGGGACGAGGCTGCACTGAGTCAAGATTGCGTCACTGCACTCCAGCCTAGGTGACAGAGCCAGCTCCCATCTCAAAAAAATTAACCAGGTATTGTGGTATGTACCTGCAATCCCAGCTACTCAGGAGCCTGAGGCCAGAGGATTGCTTGAGTCTAAAAGTTGGAGGCTGCACTGAGCTGTGATTATGCTACTGCACCCATAAGGGCAGGAATTTTTTCTTTTCTTTTTAACTGGGGTGAAATTCATATCACATAAAGTGTACAATTCAGGACATTCACAATGTCAAGCAGTCATCACCTCCATCTAGTTCCAAAACGTCTTCATCACCCCAAAGAAGACCTCATACCCATCAAGCAGCCATTCCCCAATCTCCCCTCCACCTCCACTGGCAACCACCAATCTATTCTCTTTCTGTGGATTTGCCTATTCTGGACATTTCATATAAATGAAATCACCCAATTTGTGACCTTTTGTGGCTACCTTCTTTCACTTAGCATTAAAGCTTTTGTGGTTCATCTGCACTGCAGCATGTATCAGCACTTTATTTATTTATTTATTTTGAGATGGAGTTTTGCTCTTGTTGCTCAGGCTGGAGTGCAATGGCACGATCTTGCCTCACCACAACCTCTGCCTCCCAGGTTCAAGCAATTCTCCTGCCTCAGCCTCCCAAGTAGCTGGGATTATAGGTGTGCACCACCACGTCTGGCTAGTTTTTGTATTTTCAGTGGAGATGGAGTTTCTCCATGTTGGTCAGGCTGGTGTCAAACTCCCGACCTCAGGTGATCCACCTGCCTCGGCCTCCAAAATGCTGGGATTACAGGCATGAGCCATTGTGCCTGGCCTCTTTTTTATGGCTGAATAATATTCCGTTGCATGAATAGACCACATTTTGTTCATTTACTTATTTATTTTTTGAGATAGAGTCTTGCTCTGTTGCTCAGGCTGGAGTGCAATGGTGTGATCTTGGCTCACTGAAACCTCTGCCTCCCAGGTCCAAGTGATTCTCATGCCTCAACCTCCCAAGTAGCTGGGATTACAGGTGCGAGCCACCACACCCAGCTAAGTTTTGTAGTTTTAGTAGAGATGGGGTTTCGCCATGTTGGCCAGGTTGGTCTCCAACTCCTGACCTCAAATGGTCCTCGTGCCTTGGCCTCCCAAAGTGCTGGGATTACAGGCGTGAGCCACTGCACCCGGCTCATTTACCCATTTTTTTTTTTTTTTTTTTTTTGAGACGGGACAGAGTCTTGTTGCTCTGTTGCCCAGGCTGGAGTGCAGTGGCATGATCTCGGTTCATTGCAACCTCCGCCTCCCTGGTTCAAACAATTCTACTGCCTTAGCCTCCCAAATAGCTAGAATTAAAGATGCACGCCATCATGCCTGACTAATTTATGTTTTTTTTTTTTTTTTTTTTTTTTAGTAAAGACAGAGTTGGCCGGGCGCGGTGGCTCAAGCCTGTAATCCCAGCACTTTGGGAGGCCGAGGCGGGCGGATCACAAGGTCAGGAGATCGAGACCACAGTGAAACCCCGTCTCTACTAAAAATACAAAAAATTAGCCGGGCGCGGTGGCGGGCGCCTGTAGTCCCAGCTACTCAGGAGGCTGAGGCAGGAGAATGGCAGGAACCCGGGAGGCGGAGCTTGCAGTGAGCCGAGATCGCGCCACTGCACTCCAGCCTGGGCAACAGCGTGAGACTCCGTCTCAAAAAAAAAAAAAAAAAAAAAAGACAGAGTTTCCCCATATTGGCCAGGCTGGTCTCAAACTCCTGAACTTGTGATCTCCCTGCCTTGGTTCCCAAAGTGCTGAGATTACAGGCGTGAGCTACCGTGCCCAGCCATTCATTCATTCTTTGATGAACATTTGGATTGATGCTACCTCTTGGTGATTGTGAATATGATAGGGATTCTTGTTCACTCCTTTTCCGGTCCCTAGAACTGTGCTAACCTGAAGAATGAAAGGTAGGCCAGGTGTTACTCATTTCTGTCTTCCCCAGAACACAATGAGACCCAGGGATGAAGTGGGCAGAAAGTCAACAGTCAACAGTAAAACCCAATGCGAGGGATGAAGGGAGGAAGGACCTGAATGGAAGAAAAGCTATTTTCTATCTTTTGTACTTGAAGAAGTCAATCGCAATGGCTACAGAGACGTATTTATATACCTAGATCTGAGGAAGGTTATTTATCATCGGACCACAAAGGCAAAATGATGCACTGGGATGTTGAGAGATTCACAGCAAATCATAACTAGCCAGAAATGACAGGGCGAGCACCAGGGAGAGAGGCATTGAAATCCAATTACTTCCCTGCAAAGGACTTCATTAAATTGTCCAGATTACTACAAAGGGCAAGGGTAGTAATTTATCTTTGACTGTTGATGCAATTTGGAAGAAATTAAATAGCAATTAAGTTTGTTTACTTAGGAGGAGATAGAGTGTGAACAACCCGTGGGGGCTCCCCCATCAGTCAGCCTTTGGAAAATAAAACGGCTTTTGGCTCGGGATGGTTCCCTGGGGACCGCCCTGTTCCTTAGCGAGTTTGGCTACTTCGGCGCGCCCTCTGGTGGCCACGTTTGGAAGGTCTGGCAATTGGGCTTTGTTCCTCATCAGAGAGAATTTTTAATTCACATTTAAACTGCAAAGCCTGACTCAGCATGTGCCACTTAGGGGTGCAGGAAGAGCTATACAGATGAAGTGATTTTTAAAATTGAAATTATAACATTGATTATGATTTTATTTTATGTTTTTGAGACAGAGTTTCACCCTGTCGCCTAGGCTGGAATGCAGTGGCACAATCTTGGCTCACTGCAACCTCTGCCTCTTGAGTTAAAGCGATTCTCCTGTCTCAGCCTCCTGAGTAGCTGGGATTACAGGAACCGGCCACCATACCGGCTAATTTTTGTATTTTTAGTAGAGACAGTGTTTCGCCATGTTTGCCAGGTTGGTCTCAAACTCCTGGCCTCAAGTGATTCATCGGCCTTGGCCTCCCAAAGTGTTGGGATTACAGGCATGAGCCATGGCGCCCGGCTACTCCCAAATATCTTTAAGACCCCACAGGAAGAAACAGAAGATAACCATCTTCTGTTCATCAGAATGGAATAGCCTCTATTCATGTTTATAAGAGACCTGCTTCCATGAGCCAATCACCTCCCACCAGGTCCCACCTCTAGCAGTGGGGATTACATTTCTTTCTTTCTTTCTTTTTTTTTCTGAGACAGAGTTTTGCTCTTGTTGCCCAGGCTGGAGTGCAATGGCATGATCTTGGCTCACTGCAACCTCTGCCTCCCGAGTTCAAGTGATTCTCCTGCCTCAGCCTCCCGAGTAGCTGGAATTACAGGCATGCACCACCATGCCTGGCTAATTTTTTGTGTTTTTAGTAGAGACAGGGTTTCTCCATGTTGATCAGGCTGATCTCGAACTCCTGACCTCAGGTGATCCGCCCACCTCGGCCTCCCAAAGTGCTGGGATTACAGGCAAGAGCCACCATGCCCCGCAGGGTATTACGTTTCAACATGAGATTCGGGCAGGACATCCAAACCCTGTCAAGCAGCTTTATTCATAATTGCCAAAACTTGATATCAACCAACATGTCCTTTAGTAGGTGAGGGAAGTTTTACTTCTCATACCACACCTGACACCAAATGAGAATTTTTTCCCCCTCTTGGCACCAAATATGTGGTGTCTGCTTTTTTTGAAACAGGGTCTTGCTCTGTCAACCAGGCTGGTGTGCAGTGGCATAAATGCAGCTCACTGTAGCCTTGACCTCCTGGACTCAAATGATCCTCCCACCTCAGCCTCCTAAGTAGGTGGGACTACGGGTGTGCGTCACCATGCCTGGCTATTTTTTTTGTTTTTTGTTTTTGGTTTTTGATACGGAGTCTTGCTCTGTTACCCAGGCTGGAGTGACACAATCTTGGCTTACTGCAACCTCCACCTCTCAGATTCAAGCGATTCTCCTGCCTCAGCCTCCTAAGCAGCTGGGATTACAGGTGTGAGCCACCGCACCTGGCTAATTTTTTTTTTTTTTTTTGTATTTTTAGTAGAGATGGGGTTTCACTGTGTTGGCCAGGCTGGTCTCTAACTCCTGACCTCGGGTAATCCACCCGCCTTGGCCTCCCAAAGTGCTGGGATTACAGGTGTGAGACACTGTGCACGGCTTTTTTTTTTTTTTTTTGAGACGGAGTCTCGCTCTGTTGCCCAGGCTGGTGTGCAATGATATGATCTTGGCTCACTGCAACCTCTGCATCCCAGGTTCAAGCGATTCTCCTGTGTCAGCCTTCTGAGTACCTGGGACTACAGGCGTGTGCCACCATGCCTGGCTAATTTTTGCATTTTTAGTAGAGACAGAGTTTCACCATGTTGGCCAGGATGGTCTCAAACTCATGACCTCGGGTGATCTGCCCACCTCAGCCTCCCGAAGCGCTGGGATTACAGGCATAAGCCACCACTCCCAGTTGCTTTTTTTTTTTTTTTTTTTTTTGAGATGGAAACTCACTCTGTCACCAGGCTGGAGTACAGTGACGTGATCTCGGTTCACTGCAACCTCCGCCTCCCGGGTTCAAGTGATTCTCCTGCCTCAGCCTCCTGAGTAACTAGGACTACAGGCACACACCCCCACGCCCAGCTAATTTTTGTATTTTTAGTAGAGACGGGGTTTCACCATGTTGGCCAGGATGGTCTCCATCTCTTGACCTTGTGATCCGCCCAACTTGTCCTCCCAAAGTGCTGGGATTACAGGTGTGAGCCACCTTGCCCAGCCTCTGGCCCTAATTTTTAAAAACTTCTTAGTAGAGATGAGATCTAGCCCTGTTGCCCAGGTTGGTCTTGAACTCCTGCGCTCAGCCAATCCATCCATCTCGGCCCCTCAAAGGGCTGGGATTATGGGTGTGAGCCACGGCACCCTGCCATTATGTGGTGTCTCTTCCAACACCACCCCTCCAATGCTGACAACAGCTTCCCAAGACAAGCTTTGTGAGTCAGATAAGGAAGTTTCAGAGAGAGCCTCCTTATGCTTCGGAAAAGAGCGTCGGAAAGACAGGGTTTAATACAATCGTTCTTCTTTGATGAACGTTTGTGTTACTTATTGAAGGAAGAGCTGTGGCAGACAATGTCGGTTGGGCCACTCAGTATTATTCAGAACCCCAGTCTAGAGTCTAGAAAACCAGATCTGCTCTTTTCCAGACTTTCTTGCATCTATAGATGGCCATAATGCCAACTTCTGCTGCTTTTGTCCTTAATCTTTTTTATTGTCTTGAACATGGATGTGATGTGTGGTGATGTGGCAGCCATTTTGTGACCATGAGGACAAAAAGTCTATGTGGTTTGAATGTCATTAGGGCTCAGAAAACACCCCAAAATATGGTGCTTTGTCTTTTATACTGATCTAAAGAAGCAGCCTCAAGGTCTCTCTATGACCTTTCCTCACCTCCTTGTCTTTCTGATCCTCTTTCCTGAAGCACCAGGAGAGACTCTTTCCTTATCTAAGAACACTTTTCTCCAAAGAAATGCAATTGTCTAATACACCTTCCCTAGGAATCTCATCAAGTAACCAGAAGAGACTGAGAGCCATCACCACATCCAGACTTTTCATCTGTTCTTCTGAGGGCAGCCCTAAGGAATTAACTGGAGGACTTTATCTGCATAAAAAGCCAATATTTGTTCCTGTGCAATTCCACCCTCATCTGATACATCAAACCTGTCTGTCTCATCCAGCTTGCAAAGAGAATCACTTTCAAAATAATATCTGTCTCCAGGTCCATACATCTCTCCTATGAAGAGAGTATTTTTTGTTGTTGTTGAGACAGAGTCTTGCTTTGTTATCCAGGCTGGAGTGCAGTGGCCCGATCTCGGCTCACTGCAACCTCCGCCTCCTGGGTTCAGGTGAATCTCCTGCCTCAGCCTCTCGAGTAGCTGGGACTACAGGTATGCGCCACCACGACTGGCTAATTTCTGCATTTTTAGTAGAGACAGGGTTTCACCGTGTTGGACAGGCTAGTCTTGAACTCCTGACCTCAAATGATCTGCCCACCTCAGCCTCCCAAAGTGCTGGGATTGCAGGCATGAGCCACCATGCCCAGCCATGAAGAGAGTATTTAATTTTCAACCACCCAGCCTCTCTTCGAGTCTCCTTTTTTTTTTTTTTTTTTTTTTTTTTGAGACGGAGTCTCGCTCTGTCGCCCAGGCTGGAGTGCAGTGGCCGGGTCTCAGCTCACTGAAAGCTCCGCCTCCCGGGTTCACGCCATTCTCCTGCCTCAGCCTCCGGAGTAGCTGGGACTACAGGCGCCCGCCACCTCGCCCGGCTAGTTTTTTGTATTTTTAGTAGAGACGGGGTTTCACCATGTTAGCCAGGATGGTCTCGATCTCCTGACCTTGTGATCCGCCCGTCTCGGCCTCCCAAAGTGCTGGGATTACAGGCTTGAGCCACCGCGCCCGGCTCCTTTTTTTCTTTATTGATCTGCTTTTGTCAATTTATTATAGAGCAAATGGGCTCGCTTCCTGATGCGCACAGAAGCCAATAACTATAGCACTGGCTTTTGAAAAAAAAACAACAAAAAAAAGATTTTATTGCAAAATCAGCCAGCAAGGAGACAGGAGTCAGGCTAAAATCTGTCTCCTCTATTTGGGTCTGGGGCAAGTTTTAATGGACCAGAGGGAGAAGGAAAGGATTTTAAAATGTTGGCTTGGCAGTGTCTGATCGGAGGACTTCAAATTTGACCATTTACAATAAGGTATGTTGAGGCAGATCCTAGCCCTGGATCTTCCAGGCCAGTGGACCCCTCACTTCTGAAATAGTCCATCATTCAGGTTTTGATCATGTCTTTGTCTTCTTGTATCTTAGGGGAAGAATGGTTTTTTTCTGGGTGTTATCAGAGGTCAAAGCTTTTTCTTTTTTTGTTTTTTGAGACGGAGTCTGATTCTGTCACCCAGACTGGAGTACAGTGGCGAGATCTCAGCTCACTGCAACCTCTGCCTCTTGGGTTCCAGCAATTCTCCTGCCTCAGCCTCCCAAGTAGCTGGGATTACAGGTGCCCGCCACCACACCTGGCTAATTTTTGTATTTTTAGTAGAGACAGGGTTTCACCATGTTGGCCAGACTGGTCTCAAACTCCTGACCTCAGGTGATCTGCCCGCCTCGGCCTCCCAAAGTGCTGGGATTACAGGTGTAAGCCACCGTGCCTGGCCCAAAGCTTTTTTGAATGTGCATGCCCAGGCATATGACTTGAAGTTTTTGGCTATCTTACACCTAAGAATTAACTGGGACATTTTATTATCAACAGAGAAGGTCCAGGTTGGGCTAATCCCATGGTTACAAGTTCATTTTTAGGGAACCTTTAGAGGGTGGAGGAAAAGTTTTCTTTTGGCCCCTACAGTAACAGAGCAGAATGAGAAAGAACTTGAGCACCTGATAGCATCAATGAGCTGCCACGCCCGCCGCGAGATGCCTTACTAGTAAAAACGCACTATGGTTAAGCTGGGTATTCTCTTAATTGCAAATGAAAACATTCCTAATACAAGCTTCTTAGAAGAATTTATTTATTTTATTTTTTTGAGATGAAGTCTTGCTCTTGTTGCTCAGGCTGGAGTGCAGTGGCGTGATCTTGGCTCACTGCAACCTCTGCCTCACAGGTTCAAGTGATTCTCCTGCCTCAGCCTCCCAAGTAGCTGGGACGACAGGCATGCGCCACCACGCCCGGCTAATTTTTTTGTATTTTTAGTAGAGACAGGGTTTCACCATGTTGGCCAGGATGGTCTCGATCTCCTGACTTGGTGATCTGCCTGCCTCGGCCTCCCAAAGTGCTGGGATTACAGGTGTGAGCCACGGCGCCCGGCCACTTTATTCTTATAGACATACTAGCACTCACACAGATGTCTTCTCCTCATGCGGTAACATACATGGGAAAATTCTAGAATCCTCTATGAAAACGTCTCCCAAACGTGATTAAAAATGTGAACACGGGATGGGTGTGGTGGCTTATGCTTGTAATACCAGCATTTTGGGAGCAGAAGGATTGATGGAACCCAGAAACTTGAGACCAGCCTGGGCAACAAATTAAGACCCTGTGTCTACAGAATTTTTTTCCTTTCCTCGATTTCCTGACCTTGTGATCTGCCCGCCTTGGCCTCCCAAAGTGCTGGGATTTTTTTTTAGCCCCACCCCTGATCCCTGGAGAGGCGAGACAGGCTGGAAGTTGAGTTCAATTACCAATGGCCAGTGAATTTAACCAGTTGTGCCTACATAATGGAAGCGCCATAAAAACCCCAAACTGTTTGAAGAGCTCCTGGATCAGTGAGCACGTGGAGGTGTTGCAGGGGTGCCTAGAGAGGGCATGGAAGGTCCACGCCCCTTCCCCATACCTTGGCCTATGCCTCTCTTCCTCCCGCTGCTCATTTGTACCCTTCATAACAAATCAGTAAACGTAATTCAAGTGTTTCCCTGAGCTCTGTGAGCTGTTTTAGCAAATTATCAAGCCTGAAGAGAGGGTCATGGGAACCCCCAATTTGTAGCCGCATCAGTCAGAAGCACTGGAGGCGTAGGCTTTGTAACTGGCATCTGATGTGAGGGCAGTCTTGTGGGACTGAGCCTTATCTGTGAAGTTTGACTCTACTCCAGGTAGGTAGTGTCGGAATGGAATTGAATCGTAGGTCGCCCAGCTCGTGTCAGGAGAGTTGGAAGACTGGTTGGTGATATGGTTTGGATCTATGTCCCCACCCAAATCGCATTTCGAATTGCAATTCCCAATGTTGGAGGTGGGGCCTGGTGGGAGGTGATTGGTTCATGGAGGTGGAGGCGGATTTCCCCCTTTGGTGCTTTTCTCGTGAAAGAGTTCTCAGGAGCTTGCGCGCGTGTTCTCTCTCTCTCTCTCTTTTTTTAGATGGAGTCTCATTCTGTCGCCCAGGCTGGAGTGCAGTGGCGCAATCTAGGCTCACTGCAACCTCTGCCTCCCAGGTTCAAGTGAGTCTCATGCCTCAGCCTCCTGTGTAGTTGGAATGACAGACATGCTAATTTTTGTATTTTTAGTAGAGATGGAGTTTCACCATGTTGACCAGGCTGGCCTTGAACTCCTGACCTCAGGCGATCCGCCTGCCTTGGCTTCCCAAAGTGCTGGGATTACAGGCTGAGCCACTGTGCCTGGCTTGAGATCTGGTTGTTTAAAAGTGTGTGGCACCTTCCCATTCTCTGCCTCTTCCTCTCGCTCCAGCCATGTGAGACATCTCATTTCCCTCTTGCCTTCTGCCTTGATTGTAAGTTTCCTGAGACCTCCCCAGCCATGCTTCCTGTACAACCTGAAGAATCGTAAGCCAATGAAACCTCTTTTCTTTATAAATTACCCCGTCTCAGGTATTTCTTTATAGCTAGGCGAGGATGGACTAACACAGTTGGTATGAGGAAAAAACCCACACACACATTTGGTGTCAGAAGTCTTGTGAGAGGAACCGATCATTTCCTTTGGTGTGTCCAGTACCCTCTCCTTTGGTCCATTTTGCAATCCCACAATGATTTTTTTCTTGAGACAGAGTTTCGCTGTTGTCACCCAGGCTGGAACACAATGGCATGATCTCGGCTCACTGCAACCTCTGTCTCCTGGGTTCAAGAGATTCTCCTGCCTCAGCCTCTCAAGTAGCTGGGACTATAGGCACGTGCTATCACTCCTGGCTAATTTTTTTTGTATTCTTCGTAGAGATAGGGTTTCACTGTGTTAGCCAGGATAGTCTCCATCTCCTGAACTCATCATCCGCCCACCTTGGCCTCCCAAAGTGCTGGGATTACAGGTGTGAGCCACCAAGCCTGGCAACAATCCCACAATTCTAAGTCTTACATAGCCATGGCTATGGCATTAACATTTATTTAGAAGTTTACATTTTGCAAAGCATTTCTGTTGTAGACAATGTGTGGAATGACAGTAGGTGCGGGTAGGAGAAAGGGAAAAAGATGCAGGGCGTCCGGGGTCCCAGTATGTATCAGGACAACCTGCGTTAAGGCCAAAGATGATGGGGCCAGGAATTTACTTTTTTTTTTTTTTTTTTTTTTCTGAGACAGAGTCCTGCTCTCTCACCCAGGCTGGAGTGCAGTAGCGCGATCTTGTCTCACTGCAACCTCCACCTCATGGGTTCAAGTGATTTTCCTGCTTCAACCTGCCAAATAGCTGGGATTACAGGTGCGCGCCACCAAACCCATCTAATTTTTGTATTTTTAGTAGAGACAGGGTTTCGCCATGTTGGCCAGGCTGCTCTCGAACTCCTGACCTCAAGTGATCCACCTGCCTCAGCCTCCCAAAGTGTTGGGATTACAGGCGTGAGCCACTGCGCCCGGCCCATTCATATAATTTCTTAAAAAAATATGAGTGACCCTGGCCCATGACAAAGTCCTCAGGAGGTCTTGAGAACATGTGCCTAGACCTCCGTTACTGAGAGGTTTGCTCTGAGTGCTGATGCACAAGACTTGGACGAGGCAGGGAGACGGTCAGGAGGCCAACCTTGCCTTGGCAGGGGCGGTGGTGCTGGGTAAGGTGAGCCGCTGGAGGGAAGGAGCAAAGAGGAGAGATTCCACTTTCCCTCCGGGCCGTGGTCCTTTTCTCTATAACATGGAGTTGAAGGTTCCTACTGATGTCTTAGAGAGGACGAAGGTTACATGAAGGGGCACATGGTAAGCGTTTGGCTCAGAGTAAGCTCTCCATAAGTGACGGTTGTTGTTGTTTTCCCCCTAATAGTAAAAGGGAGCCCTTACCAAGCTTATATTCTAGTGTGAGAAACAGAACAATTGGCCGGGTGCGGTGGCTCACGACTGTAATCCCAGCACTTTGGGAGACTGAGGCGGGTGGATCACGAGGTCAGGGCTTCGAGACCAGCCTGGCCAATATGGTGGAACCCCCGTCTCTACTACAAAACATAAAATTTAGCCGGGCGTGGTGGTGTGTGCCTGTAGTCCCAGCTACTCGGGAGGCTGAGGCAGGAGAATCGCTGGAACCGGGGAGGCAGAGCTTGCAGTGAGCCGAGATTGTGCCACTGCACTCCAGCCTGGGTAACAGAGCAAGACTCTGTCTCAAAACAAACAAACAAAACAAAACAAAACAAAACAAGCCGTAAAAATAAAGTGCTAGGATTGAGAGAGGCGATAGGGGGTGCTGTGGCGACATTTGTGTCTCCCCTTGAAATAAAGCAACACATGAATTGATAATTCTGCCCGGGCCGGGCGCGGTGGCTCAAGCCTGTAATCCCAGCACTTTGGGAGGCCGAGACGGGCGGATCACGAGGTCAGGAGATCGAGACCATCCTGGCTAACACGGTGAAACCCCGTCTCTACTACAAAATACAAAAAAACTAGCCGGGCGAGGTGGCGGGCGCCTGTAGTCCCAGCTACTCGGGAGGCTGAGGCAGGAGAATGGCATAAACCTGGGAGACAGAGCTTGCAGTGAGCTGAGATCCGGCCACTGTACTCCAGCCTGGGTGACAGAGCGAGACTCCGTCTCAAAAAAAAAAAAAAAAAAAAGATAATTCTGCCCGTCTTTCTGTCCTACTCACCATCCCTCTGTCTGAATTTCTTTGTATCCCTCTGTCTGCCTTCCTCCTCTTCTATTCCTTCTAACAGGAGATTTTAGTGACTGTTGCTTCCTGAAGAACTATCCTATTTCTATTCCTGTAAAATTGTCTCCTGGGAGCAGGGAGTCTCCTTTGGGAGCCTGGCTCATTCTTCTGCTCCTGGAAAAATAACTGAGGTCTCTCTGGCTCAGAATGCAGAGTCAAGCAAGGACCAGGTGCCAGGTGCAGCCAGCAGGAAGTGCTGGGTCTTCTCTCTAGGGTCACTACACAATCCCACTCGCCTGCATGCCATTCCATCTTCCATATGCGGAACAACTGGATTTCATCCATCCCTTTCCAGATCTGCAGGCTGGGACCGTGGGCTGGAAGGTGGCCTCCAGTAAGGAAGGGAAGAGGGAGGAATTGTCTCTCAGTAGAAATAACCATCATTTCCTGACACTTCCTCTGTGCCACAGGCTTAAAGATCATTTTTTAACATTTGAGTATGTATCAGTAGTATGCCTATGGAGTAAAAAAAGGGGTAATTAGTAAAAATCCCCCTTCCCTTGTCCCGAGATGTATGATGCATTTACAAACAGATACATATATATTCTTGTATTTTTCAACACCTTTTTTTTTTGGATGGTGTCTCACTCTCTCCTGGAGGGCAGTGTCATGAGCATAGCTCACTGTAACCTTGAACTCTGGGCTCAAGCAATCCCCCTGCCTTAGCCTCCTAAGTAGCCAGGGCTACAGGTTGTATGCAACCACACCTGGATACATTTTATCTTTGTAGAGATGGGGATCTCACTATGTTGCCCAGGCTGGTCTTAAACTCCTGGACTCAAGTGACCCTCCTGCCTCAGCCTCCCAAAATGCTGGGGTTATAAGCATGAGCCACCATGCCCAGCCTCCACCTTGCTTTTTC
Source organism: Macaca thibetana thibetana (assembly GCF_024542745.1). Classification (NCBI taxonomy): domain Eukaryota; kingdom Metazoa; phylum Chordata; class Mammalia; order Primates; family Cercopithecidae; genus Macaca; species Macaca thibetana. The sequence continues at coordinate 57,911,620 of NC_065597.1, read as the reverse complement.
ACCTAATAATATACCTTCTGTAAACATAATTTTCTATAGATCTCCATATAGAGCTATGTAATTGCTGGAGGACAGATGTGTCAAAATTTATTTAACCTCTCTCCTGTCAATGGAAATTTAGGCTGTCTCTAGGCAATTGCTGTTGCTACAGCCCTGGGACCTAAGCTCTAGTCTTATATCCCCATTTTACAGATAAGAAAACAGGCTCAGAAAGGTTGTGTCACATGGTCCAGCTCACACAGGAAATAATCTGAAACCAGGTTCCCATCCAGTGACCTTACCATTAACCACAATAAAAATAGCTTTATCAGCTGGGCACGGTGGCTCATACCTGTCATCCCAGCACTTTGGGAGGCCAAGACCGGCAAATCGCTTGAGGTCAGGAGTTTGAGACCAGCCTGGCCAACATGGCGAAACCCCGTCTCTACTAAAAATACATAAATTAGCCGGCATGGTGGCAGGTGCCTGTAATCCCAGCTACTCAGGAGGCTGAGTCAGGAGAATTGCTTGACCCCAGGAGGCGGAGGTTGCAATGAGACAAGATTTTGCCACTGCACACCAGCCTGGGCGACAGAGCAAGACGCTGTCTCAAAATAAATAAATAATAGCTTTTATTTTGAGCCAGGAAATTACTTACCCACACACGTAATTTTCCGTTTTGGAATAGTTTTAGATCTACAGAAAGCCTTTGAGGATGAGAATGCGAGTTTTCACATGGCCCACACCGTTTCCCCTACTGTTAACATCCTACATCAATATGGTACATTTTTCACAATTAATGAACCAAGATTGATACATGACTATTAACTGAAGTCCCTACTTTATTCAGATTTCTATAGTTTGTAATGTGTTTTAACTTGTGTTTCAGGAACTGAGTATCTCAGATTACAGGCATGCTCCACCACATTCAGCTAATTTTTAAACTTTTTTGTAGAGATGGGGTCTCAATATGTTGCTTAGGCTAGTCTCCAACTCCTGGGCTGAAGCCATTCTCCCACCTCAGCCTCCTAAAGCGCTGGGATTACAGGCATGAGCCACAGAGTCCAGCCTCCTTTTTTAAAAAATGACCTTGACAGTTTTGAGGAGTACTAACCAGGTATTCTGTAGAACGTCCCTCGGTTGAATTTGTCTGATATTTTTCTTGTGACCATAGAGGTAAAGTGCCCTTCTCATCACATCGTATGAAGGGTGCGTACTAGCCACATAGCTTAATGTTGTTGATGTTAATTAATTAATTAATTAATTTTGAGATGGAGTCTCACTCTGTTGCCCAGGCTGGAGTGCAATAGTGCAATCTTGGCTCACTGCAACGCCCACATCCTGGGTTCAAGAGATTCTCCTGCTTCAGCCTTCTGAGTAGCTGGGATTACAGGTGCCCGCCACCATGCCCAGCTAATTTTTTGGTATTTTTAGTAGACATGGGGCTTTGCCATGTTGGCCAGGCTGGTCTCAAACTCCTGACCTCAAGTGATCCAACTGCCTTGGCCTCCCAAAGTGCTGGGATTACAGGTGTGAGCCACGGAGCCCAGCTGATGTTAACTTTGATCATTTGTCTGAGACAGTGTTTTCAGGTGTTATCTACTGTAAAGGCCATCCTGCCCTCTTCCACCACCACTTCCATACTGCACTCTTTGGAAGGATGTCACTAGAGGCAACCCACACTTAAGGAGTAGGGAGCTAAACTCTCTGTCCTTGAAGTATCTACGTAAATGATTTCAAAATCTGCACAGGAGATTTCTCTCCATTTTCCCCATTTATTTATTTAGCCATTTATTTACATTTAGCAATTACTTTTCTTTCTTTCTTTTTTTTTTTTTTTTTAATTGAGATGGGATTTCCCCATGTTGTCCAGGCTGGTCACTAGCAATTATTTTTAATTTCATGGTTTTTTAAAAAAATTATTTATTATTTATTATTTATTATTTTTTTTTTTGAGATGGAGTCTCGCTCTGTGCTCTGTCGCCGAGGCTGGAGTGCGGTGGTGTGATCTCGGCTCACTGCAATCTCTGCCTCCTGGGTTCCAGAGATTCTCCTGCCTCAGCCTCCAGGGTAGCTGGGACTACAGGCATGTGCCACCGTGCCTGGCTAAGTTTGTATTTTTAGTACAGACAGGGTTTCACCACGTTGGTCAGGCTGGTCTCTAACTCCTGATGTCAGGTGATCTGCCCGCCTCAGCCTCTCAAAGTGCTGAGATTACAGGCGTGAGTCACTGTGCCTGGCAATGTTATGTTTTTAAGCTGCACACGAACAGAGGTAGAGATGAAACGAGGCTATAGTGTAAAACGTAAAAGACAAACTCTGCATGTAGTTTTCTCTTCACTCGGCCCTCTAGCTCCCCATCCAGGGCTACCACAGGTAGCCAGTTTCTTGCACTCTCTAGGGAGATAGCTTAGGCGTTTACAAACACGTACAAATATATTTTTTGTTTTCCTTTTTGTTCCCAAATGGTAACTTACTAAATGCACTTATTTGGAATCTTGGGGTTTGTGTGTGTGTGTGTGTGGATTTTTTATTTTTTAATTTTAGAGATGGGAGTCTCACTGTGTTGGCTAGGCTGGTCTCAAACTTGTGGGCTCACGCGATCCTCCAGCCTCGGCCTCCCAAAATGAGAGGATTACAGGCGTGAGCCACAGTGCCCAACCGGTTATTTTCGTTATTTATTTCTTTATTAGATTAGATTAGATTAGATTTTAGTTGCAGGGGGCCCATGTGCATGTTCGTTACATGGGTGTACCGGGTACTGGTGGGGACTGGGCTCCCATTGTGCCCATTCTATTGTGATGTTTTAAACTCAGTGAGACATCAGGGAGGTCGCTGCTTGTCGCCGCCGCTGGATGGAGCCTTGCCGGATCTCCCGGGCTCTGCAGCCCCTCTCCGGTCTCTGTGCTCGGCTCCTCGCGTGGTCCAGCGGGCGGCGGGCGTGGGAAGGGAAGGCTTGGGCGCCCCGCCCCGGCCTCTGTGATGTCAGCGCCGGAACCTGGAATCCCGGCTCCGCGAGGGAAGGCTGGGGAGGCGGCGGCGGCCGCGGGTGGAGAGCGTCCCCGGCAGCCTCTGAGGAGCGCGGGGCGCAGCCATGAGCGAGTCCAGCGCCAGTGCGCTCCAGCTCGGCAGGCCCAGCCGGCAGCCCGCGGTCCATCCAGGTAGGGCTGCGGGGAGCGCGCGCGGGGACGGTGCCCCTGGGGTCCTAGGGCGCACGGAGGGAGCCGGCTGCTGGAGGCTCGGCTTGGCCGCTGTCCACTCTCACGCCCCGCGCGGCGCGGGGTGCTCCCGGCTCTGGGGAAGAGCAGGTGGGAAGGGGATCTTTCTTATTCCTGCTCCCTCCTCCAACGCGTCCTCATCCAATCCAGTGGGACCCAGCCGGGCCAAAAGGACACTAGAATGGCAGTCCGGACCGTGGTGGGTTTGTCTTCCAGCTGTTGACCAAGACAGTCTTTCAATAGCCTCATCTGTTAAATGAAGGGATTGCGAGCACCCCCTCCACGCCTAACGTTCTGGTATGAGGTGCCTGCCTCCCAGGCATTTCAGCCTTCACATACAGTTAGACCAACTTGAAACAGAATTCTGCCTTGTCTGTTTATTGCTGTGGGACCTTTGGTAAGTGGCTTGCCTTCTCTGAGTCTCAGATCCTTCAGCAGTAAAATGGGAATAGGATGGTGCAGGGAGTAGCTGAGAATCGTGTGATGTGTCTAGCACAGTGTCTGGCATTGTGGCTAGACAGTCACAATACATGGTAGCCAGCCAAGTATTAGAATCTTTTGTATTGGGTAGAATTACAGGAAAGTATACAACTCCATCAATTTCTACAGAAATATGTACAACTGCTGCCCAGTCAAGACAGAAAAGCTGCCAGCACTCAGGCAGGGTTCCTTGTGGCATTTGGAGCTTAGGAATCTTGCAAAACACAAGACCCTGCCGTAAAGTTTTATCTGCAATGTTTTCTCTTTTTCAATTTTAGAATAGAGATTTAATTAAACCAAGGATGTAGAACAAAACATGAGTGTAGATTTGGGCATTGTGGCCTTCAAATTGGATTGTTCTCAATGTTCAGAAGAAAAAAAAAATTAGAAGAGACCCACATCAGAAAACAAAAGTTGGGGTGGATTCAATGCGAATTATTTTCTATCTCAATATTAATACTGCTTATGTCAGCTGAATTTCAGCCTTTCAATAATAGCTTGTCAAGTATTTTTTTAGTTGGTTCCTATTGATCGTCATCTTATTTTAGTGGAATCCATTATACTGAAGATGTACAAAGAATGTGAGATTCATTGTTCTTGAATCTTTGCTAAGTGTTTAAGGGTACTTTTGGCATCTTTTTAGGACAACTATAATTGGGCCCTGTAACTAAAAAGTCTCCTATGCCTCTTTGATAGATGAGATTTTTTTTTTTTTTTTTTTTTGACCTTGTACCCACCAACATTGGTGGGAGGCTCAGAAGGGACTGTGTTTGTAACTTTGTAGCACTTTCTAAACAGTGACCTGTTGTATGGGCATTATAGGACAGTCTGTGGGGTGGGGTGGGGGATGGGGGAGGTGACAAATGAGGTCTGGCTTAAAGAATGAGAAGTGTGACCAGGCATGGTGACTCATGCCTATAATCCCAGCACTTTGGGATGCTGAGGCGGGAGGATCACTTGAGCCCAGGAGTTTGAGGTTACAGTAAGCTGTGATTGTGCCACTGGGCCCCAGCCTGGGTGACAGAACTAGACCCCGTCTCTAAAAACAGAGGAAGAAGAAGAAGAGGTGTGTATCCTTCTAAATGATAAAACAGATCACTCCCCCACTTACATAAAACTTTCCCGTGGCTGACCAGGTGCCGTGGCTCACGCCTGTAATCCCAGCACTTTGGGAGGCTGAGGCGGGCGGATCACAAGGTCAGGAGATCGAGACCATCCTGGCTAACATGGTGAAATCCTCTCTCTACCAAAAATACAAAAAATTAGCCAGGCGTGGTGGCATGTACCTGTAGTCCCAGCTACTCGGGAGGCTGAGACTGGAGAATCGCTTGAACCTGGGAGGTGGAGGTTGTAGTGAGCCGAGATCGCGCCACTGCACTCCCGCCTGGGCGACAGAGCGAGACTCCGTCTCAAAAGAAAAAAATTAGATGGGTGTGGTGGCATGTGCCTGTAATCCCAGCTACTGGGAAGCCTGAGGCAGGAGAATCGCTTGAACCCAGGAGGCAGAGGTTACAGTGAGCCGAGATTGCACCACAGCAGTCTAGCCTGGGTGACAGAGGTAGTCTCTGTCTGAAAAACAAAAAAACAAAAAGCAGCTTTCCAGTGGTTTCTCACTGCTCTGAGAATAAACTCCAGGCTCTTCCATAGCAATCAACAGGATCTGGTGATTCAACCCCAGCCCCTCTTTCCAGGCCCTCATCACCTCGACCCGCCCTAACCTATCCTGCTCCAGCTACACTGGCTGCCTTCCTATCCTTCCAGCATACCAAGATTGTTTCTGCCTCAGGGCCTTTGCATCTGCCATTCTCTTCACCTGGACTCCTCTTCCTTCTTAATAGGGCTGCCTCTTCCTTTTCCTGTTGGGTCTCTGCTCAAATGTCACGTCAGAGAGGCAGACCTCTGGGGCTGTCTGAGGGAATGCGCCCATCTCTCTTTCTCTGACCAGTTAGTTACCTTGCTTATTCTTTCTTTCTTTCTTTTTTTTTTTTTTTTTTTATGTGGAGTCTCGCTCTGTCGCCCAGGCTGGAGTGCAGTGGCGCGATCTCGGCTCACTGCAAGCTCCGCCTCCCGGGTTTACGCCATTCTCCTGCCTCAGCCTCCTGAGTAGCTGGGACTACAGGCACCCGCCACCTCGCCTGGCTAATTTTTTTGTGTTTTTAGTAGAGATGGGGTTTCACCATGTTAGCCAGGATAGTCTCGATCTCCTGAGCTCGTGATCTGCCCACCTCGGCCTCCCAAAGTGCTGGGATTACAAGCGTGAGCCACCGCGCCCAGCCCTTGCTTATTCTTTCAAAGCTCTTACCACCACCTGAAGTCATCTGGTTTGGTTATTTTCTTGTTTAGTAGCAGTCTTTTTTTTTTTTTTGAAATGGAGACTCACTCTGTTGCCCTGGCTGGAGTGCAGTGGCGCGATCTCGGCTCACCACAACCTCTGCCTCCCAGGTTCAAGCGATTCTCCTGCCTCAGCCTCCCGAGTAGCTAGGACTACAGGCACGTGCCACCATGCCCGGCTGATTTGTACTTTTAGTAGAAATGGGGTTTCACTATGTTGGCCAGGCTGGTCTCGAACTCCTGACCTCAAGTGATCTGCCCACCTCAGCCTCCCAAAGTATTGGGATTACAGGTGTGAGCCACCATGCCAGGCTGGTAGCAGTCTTTCCTAGAATGTGGATGCTTTGGAAAACAGGGGCTTTGCCTTGTTTCCCTAGAACCTAGAATGGCATCTGGCACACAGCAGATGCTATATCTATTTTGAATGAATAAGTGAATGAATGAATGAAGTGTCCTTGCAGCCACACTGGCAGCTGTAACATAGTGGTTGTAAATCTAGACTCTGGAGTCTCAGGTGCAAATGTCTTTGGCCTCTCCTCCAGCCTCCTCAAGGGGCACTCAAGGAAAGAACCTGGAAGGGCCCTGATGTGACTGTGTTTGAACTGACCTGACTGCCAGATGGTGGGACTTGGTCTGGAGCAGGGATGACTTGGAATGATAGGGACAAAACTCAGCAGCCCCTGGAGATGCTCTTGTGGTGGAACTGGACCCTGATTTTTTTTTTTTTTTTTCAGAGACAGGGTTTCCTTCTGCAATCTCAAACTTCTGCCCTTGATTGATCTTCCTGCCTTGGCCTCCCAAAGTACAGGGACTACAGGTGCATGCAACCACACCTGGCTTCTTTTGTTTTGTTTTCTTTTCTTTTCTTTCCCTCTATCTCCTTCCCTCCCTCCTTCCTTCCCTCCCTCCCTTTCTCTCTTTCTCTTTCTCTCTTTCTTTCTTTCTTTCTTTCTTTCTTTCTTTCTTTCTTTCTTTCTTTCTTTCTTCCTTCCTTCCTTCCTTCCTTCCTTCCTTCCTTCCTTCCTTCCTTTCTCTCTCTCTCTCTCTCTCTCTCTTTCTTTCTTTCTTCCTTTTTTTAGTCTTATTCTGTTGCCCAGGCTTTAGTGCAGTGGTGCAATCTCGGCTCACTGCAACCTCCACCTCTCAGGTTTAATCCATTCTCCTGCCTCAGCCTCCCAAGTAGCTGGGACTACAGGTGTGCACCACCATATGTACTTGTGCACCACCATGCCTCTACTAAAAATACAAAATACTAATTTTTGTATTTTTAGTAGAGATGAGATTTTACCGTGTTGGTCAGGCTGTTCTCAAACTCCTGACCTCAGGTGATCCACCTGCCTTGGCCTCCCAAAGTGCTGGTACTACAGGCGCATGCAACCACATCTGGCTAATTTTCTTGATTTTAAGTAGAGATGGGGTCTGGTTATGTTGTCCAGGCTGGTCCCGAACTACTGAGCTCAATCGATCCTCCTGCCTTGGTCTCCCAAAGTGCTGGGCCTACAGGCCTGAGCCACCATACCCCGCCCAATTTTTGTATATTTTGTAGAGATAGAGTCTTGCTATGTTGTCCAGGCTGGTCTCAAACTCCTGGGCTCAAGGGATCTTCCCACCTTGGCCTCCCAGAGCACTTGATTACAGGCATGACTGCGTGTGCCGTTGTGCCTATACTTTCTGGAGATACATTTTTAGGAATTTATGTAGTTGGCTGGGCACGGTGGCTCACACCTGTAATCCCAGCACTTTGGGAGGCCGAGGCGGGTGGATCACCTGAGGTCAGGAGTATGAGACCAGCCTGGTCAACATGGCGAAACCCCATCTCTACTAACAATACAAAAATTAGCCAAGCGTGGTGGCACATGCCTGTAGTCCTAACTACTTGGGAAGCTGAGGCAGGAGAATGACTTGAGCCTGGGAGGCAGAGGTTGTGGTGAGCCAAGATCATACCATTGCACTCCAGCATGGGCAACATATCGAGACTCTGTCTCAAAAAAAAAAAAAAAAAAAGGGAATTTATGTAGTTGAGTAACTATTCTTTGGACGTCTTTCAGTCCAGTAGATGGTATTAAACTTGAAAGACACATAACCATCTGACCTGTGATATTTGTTTTTCCCTCTTATCTTCTAAGCCCATTTGTCCAGGTCACTTACCACCTTTAAAGGCATCACCAGAGGGAGGCAGGTCTGGACAGAGCTGAAGATTGCACAGGCCATTTGCAGGCTGGATTCTTTCTCTGGTGACCCACCCGTCTGACTTGAGTTATTTTTTTCCCATGTCTGGACAAGACTGACCTCTGCCCAGCAACTCAGGCCTGGATTAAGTCCAGGGGCCCTCAGTGGCTTTTTCTTGTTTGTTTTTTCAGGAAGTGAAGAATTTAGAGGGATAAAAGGCGGAAATAACTTTTCAGCTTCTGACCTTTGTCACAATCTGGTTTCCTTTTAGATTGTTTGGGTCTGGGTCTGCTTAGACCTTCTGATGTTCTGTCTCCACCCTTAGAGGAGGAGGAAGGGAAGCAAATAATGGGCCCTGAGGGATCATCACATACCAGGCCTTGGGGTTCTAGTGGCAAAGGAGGCAGGTAGGGTCTCTGCTTTCATGGAGCTTCTAGTCAAGCGAGACGCACCAAACAGTAAAGAGACAAATAGGATTATCGGAGGTAGCCCTAACTACTGGGACGGAAACAAACAAGATGGTAAGATAGAGAAGGAAGACTAGCCTACTCAGATGGGGTGGTCCATAGGCCTCTTGGGGGAGGTGACTCCTTTTTATTTTATTTTTCTGAGATGGAATCTAGCTCTGTCGCCCAGGCTGAAGTACAGTGGTGTGATCTCGGCTCACTGCAACCTCTGCCTCTTGGGTTCAAGCAATTCTTGTGCCTTAGCTTCCCGAGTAGCTGGGATTACAGGTGCGTGCCACCATGCCCGGCTAATTTTTGTATTTTTAGTAAAGACAGGGTTTCACCACATTGGCCAGTCTGGTCTCGAACTCCTGACCTCAGGTGATCAGCCTGCCTCGGCCTCTTAAAGTGCTGGGATTACAGGTGTGAGCCACCATGCCCGGCCTTTTTATTTTTTGAGACAGGGTCTCACTCTGTCACCCAGACTGGAGTGCAGTGGCGTGATCTCGGCTCACTGCGACCTCTGACTCCTGGATTCAAGCGATTCTCCTGCCTTATCCCCCCAAGTAGCTGGGATTACAGGCACCTGACACCATACTCGGCTAATTTTTGTATTTTTAGTAGAGTCAGGGTTTCGCAATGTTGGCCAGGCTGGTCTTCAACTCCTGACCTCAGGTGATCCACCCGCCTCTGGCCTCCAAAGTGCTGGAATTATGGGTGTGAGCCACCGCACCCGGCCTCAGGCAGTGTTTTGAGCCAAGGATCTGCAAACAACTCCTGTGCTAAATCCAGCCTTTTTTTTTCTTTTTTTTTTTTTTTTTTTTTTTTGAGACGGAGTCTCGCTCTGTCGCCCAGGCTGGAGTGCAGTGGCCGGATCTCAGCTCAATGCAAGCTCCGCCTCCCGGGTTCACGCCATTCTCCTGCCTCAGCCTCCGGAGTAGCTGGGACTACAGGCGCCAGCCACCTCGCCCGGCTAGTTTTTTGTATTTTTTAGTAGAGACGAGGTTTCACCGTGTTAGCCAGGATGGTCTCGATCTCCTGACCTCGTGATCCGCCCGTCTCGGCCTCCCAAAGTGCTGGGATTATAGGCTTGAGCCGCCGCGCCCGGCCCAGCCTTTTTTTTTTTTTTTTTTTTTTTTTTTTTTTTATGAGACGGAGTCTCGCTCCATCGCCCAGGCTGGAGTGCAGTGGCGCGATGTCGGCTCACTGCAAGCTCTGCCTCCTGGGTTCACGCCATTCTTCTGCCTCAGCCTCCCAAGTAGCTGGGACTACAGGCGCCCGCCACCACGCCCAGCTAATTTTTTATATTTTTAGTAGTGATGGGGTTTCACCGTGTTAGCCAGGATGGTCTTGATCTCCTGACCTCGTGATCCACCCCCAAAGTGCTGGGATTATAGGCATGAGCCACCGGGCCTGGCCTTTTTTTTTTTTTTTTGGATGGAGTCACGCTTTGTTGCTCAGGCTGGAGTACAGTGGTGCCATCTCAGCTCACTGCAACCTCCACCTCCCTGGTTCAAGCAATTCTCTGCCTCAGCCTCCCGAGTAGCTGGGATTACGGGCACCTGCCACCATGCCCAGCTAATTATTTTGTATTTTTGGTAGAGATGGGGTATCACCATCTTGGCCAGGCTGGTCTTGAACTCCTGTCCTCGTGATCCACCCGCCTCGGCCTCCCAAAGTGCTGGAATTACAGGTGTGAGCTACCGAGCCTGGCCAACCTTTTTTTTTTTTTGTAAATAAACCTTTAGTAGAACACAGCCATGCCCATTCATTTATGGATTATCTGTGGCTGCTTTCCTGCTACAAGGACAAAGCTGAGTAATTGCAAATAGTAAATTCTTACCTCTTTACAGAAAATGTTTGCTGACCTCTGTTCTAAGCATGTTACATGTAATTGCCATCTAATCCTCAGGACAGCTATAGGAGGTAGGAACCTCTGTCCCCATTTTATTGGTAGGAAAACTGAGGCATGGAATGATCAAGAAACTTGCCAGGTTATGCAGGCAGCAAGTGAGGCTGGGGTCCAAATCCAGGCAGGGTGGGTTGCTCTTAACTGACAGGCCTTGCCACCTTCTCAGATAGACAGAATTGCAGTAACTGCCCCACAGACACCCGACCAGATACTCCATGGGCATGAAAAGCAGGGGCTTGAGTTCCAGGCCCAGCAGCAGCTCTAATGATGGAGTTAGTCACTGCTCCTGAAGGCTGTTTGCTCATCTGTTTGTAAAGCCTTAGACTAGCCAGTCACCAGCCCCACCCAGGTGCCAGTTGGCGTGACTCATGCAGTTTCTCCTGACACTACTCTTACGAAGTCTAGCAGATCCGGGAGGTTACCAGGGCCTCTGGCTCCTCCCCATTCAGACTAAGCACTGGGCTCCTGCGAATGAGGCCCCTCTAGGCTGTATTTATTTATTTATTTATTTTGAGACAGTGTCTTGCTCTGTCACCAAGGTTGGCGTGCATTGCTTCAATCACAGCTCACTGCAGCCTCGACCTTCCGGGCTCAAGCACTCCTCCCACCTCAGCCAAAAAATATTTTATTTTTTTTGTAGAGACAGGGTCTCACTATGGTGTCCAGATTGGTCTTGAACTCCTGGGTTCAAGCCATCCTCCCACCTCATCCTCTCAAAGTGTTGGGATTATAGGCGTGAGCCACTGCACCCAGCCAGTCATATTTCAATTGCTTAATAGTCCCATGTGGCCAGTGGCCACTGTATTGGACAGTGCAGATATAGAACATGCCCTTCATTGCAGAAGCCCAACAAATGGTGAGCCACCATGCCCGGCGCCCTGACTTATTTTTCTCCACGCACTTACCAACATCCGAAGTACATTGTTTTTACTTGTTTAATGTCTGTCTCCTCCAAATAGAACGCAAGTTTCATAAAAGCAGGGAAATGGTGTGTGGTGTTCAAGGCTATGTTGTAGTCCTAGAACAGTGCTTGAGTGGCGACAGTTGCTCAGTAAATGTTTCTGAGTGACTGAGTGGTGGGTGAATAAGTGAATGGATAGATGGGTCTTTCCAGGAGCAGGGCAGTGATGAGTCCCTGGCTTTGGAGGGCTTCTTGCACTTGATTGACATGTCATAGCAGCTTCAACTAGAGTCCGGGGACTTTTTTTTTCTTTGAGACGGAGTCACACCCTGTCATCCAGGCTGGAGTGCAGGGCACGATCTCAGCTCACTGCAAGCTCTGCCTCCCGAGTTCACGCCATTCTCCTGCCTCAGCCTCCCGAGTAACTGGGACTACAGGCACCCACCACCTCGCCCGGCTAATTTTTTTGTATTTTTAGTAGAGATGGGGTTTCACCGTGTTAGCCAGGATGGTCTTGATCTCCTGATCTCGTGATCTGCCCACCTCAGCCTCCCAAAGTGTTGGGATTACAGGCGTGAGCCACCACGCCCTGTTGAGGGACTTTATGAGTTCTTGGATTAAGGCCCTTTGGTAGCTGTAAGCACAGATTATCTGGACACTCTACCTTCACCTGACATCCAAAATAAAAACAATTCAGCCGGGCGCGGTGGCTCACGCCTGTAATCCCAGCACTTCGGGAGGCCGAGGCAAGTGGATCATTTGAGGCCAAGAGTTCGAGAGCAGCCTGGCCAACATGGTGAAATCTTGTCTTTACTAAAAATACAAAAAATTAGCTGGGTGTGGTGGCGCACGCCTGTAATCCTAGCTACTTGGGTGGCTGAGGCAGGAGAATCGCTTGAACCCGGGAGGCAGAGGTTGCAGTGAGCCGAGATTGCGCCACTGCACTCCAGCCTGGGTGACAGTGCAAGACTCTGTCTCAAAAGCAAAAACAAAAATAAAAACAATTCAAGTGAAAAGAAGTCCATAATGTTCTGAGATTGATATCTACATTGACTTATCAGTGATATCAAATTGTGTGTGTGTGCATGACATTTTATCATTTCACAAGAAAGAAAAGCAAAGCACATTTCCAATAGGGCTGGTTTGTGTAAAGTACCTGAAATAGGAAGAATGTAACATACGGTCAAAATCTCAGTCAATATTTTTTGCCAGCTTTTTTTACTCTTTAAATTATTTTTGTTCCAGGTGCGGTGGCTCACCCCTGTAATTTCAATACTTTGGGAGGTGGAAGCAGGTGCATTGCTTGGGTCCAGGAGTTTGAGACCAGTCTGGGTAATATGGTAAAACCCCATCTCTACAAAAAAATACAAAAAATTGACCAGGTGTGGTGGCGCACACCTGTAGTCCCAGCTACTTGGGAAGCTGAGGCCGGAGGATTGCTTGAGCCTGGGAGGCAGAGTGAGTGGAAATGGCACCACTGTACTCTAGCATGGGTGACAGAGTGAGACCCTGTCTCAAAAACAAAACAACAGGCCGGGCGCGGTGGCTCAAGCCTGTAATCCCAGCACTTTGGGAGGCCGAGATGGGCAGATCACGAGGTCAGGAGATCGAGACCATCCTGGCTAACACGGTGAAACCCCGTCTCTACTAAAAAATACAAAAAACTAGATGGGCAAGGTGGCGGACGCCTGTAGTCCCAGCTACTCGGAGGCTGAGGCAGGAGAATGGCGTAAACCCAGGAGGCGGAGCTTGCAGTGAGCTGAGATCCGGCCACTGCACTCCAGCCTGGGCGACAGAGCGAGACTCCGTCTCAAAAAACAAACAAACAAAAAAACAACAAAAAACCACAAAACAACAAAACGTTTTGTATTGTGAAAAAAATACATCATTCATATAGAAAAGAATAATATTCAAGGTTTAAATTCCTAAAATCTTTTTCTCATTTTTTTGACATCCTTGCTTTCCTGGTATTTAAAGTACTTTGGTTGGCTTGGTGGGTGATGTAACGTATCTTGTATCCTCAGCACCAAATTCATTCATTCCTGAATTATTCATTCATTCAACTTAGAAGGTATTTGTTAAGCATCTGTCATGTACCAGGCTCTGTGCTAGACCCTGGTAATTCAGCGGTGACAGAAAGAGACAAGGTCCCTGCCTTCATAGAGGTTATAGAGTCAGAGACAACACACCACAAGTAAACGATTAAAAAGAACAGACTAGGCCAGTTGTGGTGGTTCACACCTATAATCCCAGCACTTTGGGAGGCTGAGGCGGGGAGGATCACTTGAGTCCAGAAGTTCGAGACTAGCCCGGGCCACATAACAAAACCTCATCTCTACTAAAATATATGTATATTAACTGGGTGTAGTGGTGCACACCTGTGGTCCCAGCTACTCAGGAGGCTGAGGTGAAGAGTATTGCTTGAACCTGGGAGATCAAGGCTGCAGTGAGTTATGTTGGCACCACCACACTCTAGCCTGGGCAACAGAGCAAAACCCTGTCTTAAACAAACAACAGAAAAAAGGATAGAGTAGTAACGAGGGTGAGTGAGTGCGGTGGAGTGGGCACTTAGGAGCTATGTGGTGTTCGAAGGAGTGAGCAAAAGCTCATCAAGGCAGAGAGCAAGCGTTCATCTTCTCCAGAGTCCCAGCCCTCAGTCTGGAGTCTGGCACAGAGAGAGGCTCCATACAAGTTGTCAAACAGAACTAATTCCCATAGCAGCTGGTGAGAGGCCTGGACCCAGTGACCTACGAAGTCTCTTTTTACCCAGAGTTTCCGCGATACTTTGCGTGGGAAACAAACCTCTGCTGTGAACTCAGCACCAAATACGGTTGGGCAAGGTTCTTGGCTAGGACGGGGGGGAAGGTGGTGGTGGTTTTAGTGCCCTTTAGATCATACTTGGCTGGTGCCCACTTCCTGGGAGGGTTCATGCCTGTTGGTAGGATGTGGTGTCTTGTGGGAAATGTTGCCAAGAAAGTTAGGACCTCACGATGCTCTCAAGATGTGCCTGCCTCTGCACTGCTCATTCATTCATTCATTCATTCATTCTTCAGATGGAGGGCCTTCTTTTTTTAAACTTTTTTAATTTTTTAAATTTTTTGAGATGGAGTTTTGCTCTTGTTGTCCAGGCTGGAGTGTGATGGAGTGATCTCGGCTCACTGCAACCCCTGCCTCCTGGGTTCAAGCGATTTTCCTGCCTCAGCCTCCCAAGTAGTGGAATTACAGCCGCATGCATCACCACGCCCAGCTAATTTTGTATTTTTTCAGTACAGACAGGATTTCACCATGTTGGTCAGGCTGGTCTTGAACTCCTGACCTCAGTTGATCCACCCGCCTTGGCCTCCCAAAATGCTGGGATTACAGGCATGAATCACAGTGCTCAGCCCAGATGGAGGGCCTTCTATGAGCAGGACACTGCTTTTAAGCCTCAGAAAGACTTTGTCCTTAACCTGGAAGAATAGTATATGGCAGAAAAATTGGTTATGCCTGGCCCTGCTCCCTCGTGTCTCCTGGAATTACCCAGTCATTCTCCCGCCTAAGTAATAATCTCCTAATTGCTGAAATCTGGCTCCAGTGACCAAGAAGTTCTAGGCATTCTTAGAGGCACCCTGGTATCTGAAATATGCTACCCACTCCTGTGCAGATGGTCAACAGCAGCCCACGCTGACCACAGGACTACAGTGGCCATAGCAACAGCAAGGCTCTTGGCTGGACCAATTCCGTAGAACGTCTGACAATAACTGTAATGAGACATCTTCTTTAAGGATGAGGAGAACATCAAGGCTCTCAGTGGTGAAATGACCTGCGGTACAACCAGGAGTCTGTCTTGACACTCAAGCCTTGGGCAAGTCACCAAGCCTGGGCCTCAGTTTCCCTGTTGGAAAGCCAGAGCAGGCCAAGGGTGGTGGCTTATGCCTATAATCCCAACCCTTTGGGAGGCCCAAGGCAGGAGGATCACTTCAGCCCAGGAGTTTGATACCAGCCTAGGCAACAAAGCAAGACCCCGTTTCTGCTAAAAACTGAAAAATTAAAAAATCAGCCAGGTGTAGTGGTGTGCATCTGTAATCCCAGCTATCTGGGAGGCTGCGGTGGGAGGATCACTGGAGCCCAGGAGTTTAAGGTACACTCCAGCCTGGGCAATAGAGCAAGATCCTATCTCTAAAAAAAAAAAAAAAAAAAAAGCCAGGGCAGTGAAGCCCTCTGCGCTTACTCTGCAGGTTGGCGTGAGGAATGAGGTGACGTCATGCTGGGAAAAGTGTATGTTCCTATACGGAAACAAGAGGGGGTGGAGCCTAGTTATAAAAATAATAATGCCTGTGTTTGAAGACATGGTCGTGACATTTTTTGTTTGAAGTTGAGGAACTTCCCTGGAGTGTCTAAAGAGGAAAAATCAGAACAGTTCTTCCTTGGAGGGGGTAGGTGGTGTATGAAAAACAGGCTAATTACCTAGTTGATTTGTGTGGAATTTTATTTTTATTTTATTTATTTATTTGTATATTTTTTTGGGATGGAGTCTTGCTCTGCTGCCCAGGTTGGAGTGCAGCGGCATGATCTCGACTCACTGCAACCTCCGCCTCCTGGGTTCAAGCAAGTCACCTGCCTCAGCCTCCTGAGTAGCTGGGATTACAGGCACCCGCCACCATGCCCAGCTAATTTTTGTATTTTTAGTAGAGACGAGGTTTCACCATGTTGGCCAGGCTGGTCTTGAACTCATGACCTCAAGTGATCTACCTGCCTCAGCCTCCCGAAGCGCTAGGATTACAGGCATGAGCCACCGTGCCCGGCTTATATGGCATTTTAACATTTACAAAGCACTTGTAAATCCGCGACCCCCTGAATTTTTTCATGGTGAAGACTACAGCTTTGGGGTCTGATCAGCCTGTGATGCGTTCCTAGTTCCAACACTTACTGTGTAAGCAAGCAACACTTACTAATTGTCTGAGCCTCAGGTATTCATCTGTAACATGGAGATAATGATTTTGTTTGACTTTCGGGTTTTTTTTTTTCCTTGGAATTGGAGTATTGTTATGTTGACCAGGCTGGTCTTGAATTCCTGGGCTCAAGCAATCCTTCTGCTTTAGCCTCCCAAAGTAGCTGAGACCACGCCGGCACAATGGGGATAATTCTCTCCAAAGAGTAGTTTGGAGTATTAAGTGTGACAATGCATGTTAAATACTTTTTTTTTTTTTTTTTTTTTTTTTTTTGAGACGGAGTCTTGCTCTGTCGCCCAGGCTGGAGTGCAGTGGCGCGATCTCGGCTCACTGCAAGCTCCGCCTCCCGGGTTTACGCCATTCTCCTGCCTCAGCCTCCGAGTAGCTGGGACTACAGGCGCCCGCCACCACGCCCGGCTAGTTTTTTGTATTTTTAGTAGAGACGGGGTTTCACCATGTTAGCCAGGATGGTCTCGATCTCCTGACCTCGTGATCCACCCGCCTCGGCCTCCCAAAGTGCTGGGATTACAGGGTTGAGCCACTGCGCCCGGCCTAAATACTTTTTTTTTTTAATGTATTTCTTTTTTTCTGAGACAGATTCTCGCTCTGTCGCCCAGGCTGGAGTGCAGTGGCGCAATCTCAGCTCACTGCAAACTCTGCCTCCCGGGTTCATGCCATTCTCCTGCCTCAGCCTCCCAAGTAGCTGGGACTACAGGCATCTACTACTATGCCCGGCTAATTTTTTGTATTTTTAGTAGCGACAGACTTTCACTGTGTTAGCCAGGATGGTCTCGATCTCCTGACCTCCTGATCCACCCGCCTCGGCCGCCAAAAGTGCTGGGATTGCAGGCGTGAGCCCCCACACCCAGCCCGCATGTTAAATACTTTAAATAGCCTGCTACAAGGTAGGCAAGTACTCAAGAAATCTTAGCTGGTGTTATTCATGCCGTTTGCAACTCCTTCCTCACCATTGTGCTGATGAGGCCCATGGTATTAGATCCTCCATTCCTGAGATGAGAAAAATGTGATTCTGAGGCAGCTGTGGTCCCTCCTGGGGTGGCTTGGCTGGTGGGTGAGAGGCCAGTGTTTTAAACCAACCCAGGCTCCAGCTTGGGGGCCCTGACCCCACGGCAGTTGAATATTCAGTAGGTCCATGCTGTTCTATATTCAAAGACCTTTGTTCGTGGTTAATAATAGCTCTTTGTTTCTGCTAGCGGGAGGGTAGCCTCCATGCAGGGCTTAGACCCTTTTCCTTCTCAGGGTCCACACCCGCCCTACCCTCATATTGGCTCGAGGGAGCCACTGCCACTAATGGAAGTGTGTCATATCCTCAGGGTGTGCTAGGCAGGGAGGTAGAAGGGTGGGTGAGGCTCGCAGACTTGCGCATGGAGATTGGCAGGGCCCCAGCCACGTGTCCGTGTGTCATCTACAGTGGGACAGCTGCTCCATTGTGTCTGAACTTGCCCATCCGAGAAAGGCAAAGATTACAGTGCCAGAGCCAGGCCTTGACCGGTCCCCACCGGGCCCTGCCCCTGCCCATCCTCATCCAGTTGGTGCCTTTATGGAGCTCTGTGTGTGCCAAGCACTGCCTGGGACCATCTACCCATGTGATCCTCTTTAATGTTCATAAACAGGCTGTGTAGCAAGTCCTGACCTCAGCCTTGCAGCCTCCAGGGTGACCTTTTTGTTTTTTGAGATGGAGTTTCGCTCTTGTTGCCCAGGCTGGAGTGCAATGGCATGATCTCAGCGCACTGCAACCTCCGCCTCCTGGGTTCAAGCGATCCTGAATAGCTGGGATTACAGGCATGCGCCACCGTGCCCAGCTAATTTTGTATTTTTAGTAGAGACGGGGTTTCTCCATGTTGGTCAGGCTGGTCTTGGACTCCTGGCCTCAGGTGATCCCCTCGCCTTGGCCTCCCAAAGTGCTGGAATTACAGGTGTGAGCCACCGTGCCGGGCCCAGGGTGACCTTTTTTTTTTCCCTTTGAGACAGATTCTCAGTTTGTCGCCCAGGCTGGAGTGCAGTGGCACGATCTCAGCTCACTACAAGCTCTGCCTCCCGGGTTCACGCCATTCTCCTGCCTCAGCCTCCCGAGTGACTGGGACTACAGGCGCCCGCCACCACGCCCGGCTAATTTTTTGTATTTTTAGTAGAGACAGAGTTTCACCATGTTAGCCAGGATGGTCTCAATCTCCTGACCTTGTGATCCGACCGCCTCGGCCTCCCAAAATGCTGGGATTACAGGCATGAGCCACCACGCCCGGCCCAGGGTGACCTTTAAAACGCAGTCGAAGCATGACATCTCAAGGTTCTGCCACGGCCTACAAAGTCCGGCTTGGTCCGACCCCAGCCACCCTTCTGACTTCAGCGTTTCCATTCTCCCTGTCCTAAATACCTATTGTTGCTCAACACACTGCTCCAAACGTACTGGCTTAAGCCATGTTATTAATTTTGCTGATTCTGTGCATCAGGGATGACTCGGGGCATGGGGGAGCCCGCTTGCCCTGCTGCCTGGGATGTCTGCTGGGGCTGGAGTGCCCAAGATGGCCTCATCACGGCGATGCCTGGTGAGGATGCCCCAGGGATTTTTGTTGCTGTTGTTTTCTTTTGTTTTGCTTTTTTTGAGATGAAGTCTTGCTCTGTCACTCAGGCTGGAGTGCAGTCGTCCAATCTTGGCTCACTGCAACCTCTGCCTCCCGGGTTCAAGCTATTCTCCTACCTCAGCCTTGTGAGTAGCTGGGATTACAGGCGCATGCCACCATGCCCAGCTAATTTTTTTTTTTTTTTTTCTATTTTTAGTAGAGATGGAATTTCACCATATTGGCCAGGCTGGTCTTGAACTCCCCATCTCAGGTGATCCACCTGCCTTGGCCTCTCAAAGTGCTGGGATTACAGGTGTAATCCAGGTGTGAGCCACTGTGCCTGGCTGTCCCAGGGCGTTGAAGACACGAGCCTGGGGCCTTGGTTCTTGCAATCACCCAGGTCCTTGGTTCTTTTTGTAGGCTTAGGGGCTCTTCCTCTCCACCTCGTTGTCCTAGGTAGTTGGACTTCCTTCCAGGCAGCCCTGGCCCAAGAGCACAGAAGTGGCTACTGCAAGGCCCTCTTATGACTTTGGGCTGGAAATGGCAGAGCATTACTTCCATTGAGTCCTTTGGTTAAAGCAAGCACAGGTCCTGTGCAAATCCAAGGAGGGGACCACGCAGAGGGCCAGTGTGGCTCACTGGAGGCCACCAACAAAACCGCCTACCAGGTTCTTGCTCATTCACTCTTCCTCCAACCTGTCACACACACTTCTGCCGCTGGGCCTTTCCACTTATGGGTTCCCTCTGCCTGGGGTGCTTTTCCCCAAATATCCAGGGGTGTCACCCCTTCCCTTCATTCATCTAAATGTCACCTTTAAAGAGAGACCGTACCTGACCCCACCTTATCAAAAACAGTTCACCCCTCCTCATATCACCTCTGTCCCCTGACACCACTCTGTTCTTTTTTTTTTTTTTTTTTTCATTGCACGTGTCACTTCCTGGCTTAATATTTACTGCCTGTTTATTATTTGATCTCCCTCTCCCCCATCTCAGAATATAACTGCCACGTGAGTAGGGCACTTGCCTTGTTCACTGCAGTTCCCTTAACTCCAGATAGGACACATGGTAGATAGAGCTGTTGAATGAATATTTGAGATGAGGAAACAGAGCTTAAAAAGGTTAAGTAACTTTCCCAAAGACACAGAGCTAATAAGTGACAGAGTGGGGATCCACACGCAAACATTTAGCTTCGATCAAGAAGCTGTAGAAGCTTTACTGCGTAGGGGTA
The DNA here is from genome assembly GCF_024542745.1 of Macaca thibetana thibetana. NCBI lineage: Eukaryota > Metazoa > Chordata > Mammalia > Primates > Cercopithecidae > Macaca > Macaca thibetana. The sequence goes on along the minus strand of NC_065597.1, from coordinate 57,891,443 downwards.
ATTGCTTAGGTAATTATGGCTGCCTGCCCCCTCTTCTCCCTGAGTCCTGTCTGTCTCTACTCAGACTGATCTTCCTGCAACTAAAATCCGATGAGGGGTAAAACCCATCTTGAAGGTAGCTTCCCTCCCCTTCAGCAGAAAGCCCACCTGCCTTAGCCTGCTGCCCAAGACACAGCAAAGCTTGACTTCTAGCACTGGCCTGATATAGAAATAAGGGTTTTGGAGTCAACCCTGGATTTGTCTGCCGTGCGCCCAATCACCCGCTCTCTAAATGCAAGTAAATTGGGAATGTCATTCATTCTAAGTGTCTGTGGTTAACAGGGCGGTCAAGCTGGCTGAAGGCTGGTCTGGAGTGGCCTCAGCTAGGGCGGTCATCCCACAGTCTCATCTTCTGGCAGGCTCGCTCAGGCTTGTTCTGGCTGGGCTCCAGAGAGAAGGAGAAGTCTACAAGACCTCTTAAGGCTGGCCTTAGAACTGGCCCAGCATCACTTCTGCTCTGTTCTGTTGGTCCAAGCAGATCAGGAGGCCAGTCCGGATCCCATGAATACGTGTGAAGCTCTTAACACCATGCCTGACACACAGGAAATGCTATTATTGTTGTTGATGTTGTTGCCATGCATTTGCATAGTATACTTTACGCTTTTTAGAGTTTTATTGAATACATTACTATACCCTACACTGTGGGAGGAAATTGGAGCAAATATTACTAGCCCCATTTGACAAATATTTAAAATATTTAAAACTTTGGGCAAGTTTAGATAACTTGCCCAAGGCCATGCTTTTAGCTAGTGGCTGCAGCCAATCACTGGAAATCAGATGTTGTGCAATTTAAAGCATGTCTGCAAACGCATCTGCAGAAAGTGAGCCCATCTGCAGATGATTTCATTGTCCTGAGCACCACTTTGGTAAATATAATAAGGTCAAAATGCTGTCCTCACAGACCCAGGCTAGTAACTATCTGCAAGGGTCAGTGATGATGCCCAAGATCCAAGTTTCCTGCTTGGCTTCCAAACTCACTGGAGTGAATGATGGCTTTTTCTTTTCTTTTACAAAGAGAACCTCTCTCTAGATGCCAGTTGCTTCTCCTCTCCACCTGTGAACTTCCTCCAAGAATTGCCAAGCTACCGGTCCATTGCACGCAGGAGAACGACTGTCCATTCCCGGGACAAGCAAAGCGGCACTTTGCTAAAGTCAACCGACTCTTACAGCTCCCAGCTGGAGGACAGAATCGCTGAAAACCTCAGCAGCCAATCCCTTCGAAATTATGCACTGAACATCTCTGAGAAGCGGAGACTAAGGTTTGTTCACTAGCCACCTGGAACCTGCATTGTGTATGTTATGGCCTAGAGGTACGTTTTGTGCATGAAATGCTTTTCCTGAAGAGCTCATATAATTAAAATTTTATTCCTTAGGGTAAGTTAAGCCTCTTTGACAAAGATACCTGAACTTTCTTCTCCACTCCTACTGCTTCACTTGACTAGCCTTAAAAAAAAAAAAAAGAAAAAAAGATACCCAAACATACTCAACATATTAGAAGTTTCTTTCTAGGCCGGGCGCGGTGGCTCATACCTGTAATTCCAGCACTTTGGGAGGTCGAGGCAGGCGGATCATGAGGTCAGGAGATGAAGACCATCCTGGCTAACATGGTGAAACCCCGTCTCTACTAAAAATACAAAAAATTAGCCGGGCGTGGTGGTGGGTGCCTGTAGTCCCAGCTACTCGGGAGGCTGAGGCAGGAGAATGGCATGAACCCAGGAGGCGGAGCTTGCTGTGAGCTGAGATTGCGCCACTGCACTCCAGCCTGGGGAACAGAGCGAGACTCTGTCTCAAAAAAAAAAAAAAGGAGTTTCCTTCCTTTCTTCCTTCCTTCCTTCCTTCTTTCCTTCTTTCCTTCCTTCTTTCTTTTCTTTTCTTTTCTTTCTTTTTTGAGACAGAGTTTCACTCTTGTTGTCCAGGCTGGAGAGAAATGGCACGATCTTTGCAACCTCTGCCTCCCAGGTTCAAGCGATTCTCCTGCCTCAGACTCCCGAGTAGCTGGGATTACAGGCATGTGCCACCATGCCTAGCTAATTTTGTATTTTCAGTAGAGACAGGGTTTCACCATGTTGGCCAGGCTGGTCTCGAACTCCTGACCTCAGGTGATCCGCTTGCCTTGGCCTCCCAAAGTGCTGGAATCACAGGCATGAGCCACCGTGCCTGGCAGAAGTTTATTTCTTGCTGGCATACAGTACTAGGAACTGGGGGACTTTGCTGCCATTCAGGGATCCAGGCTCTTTCCATCTTGTGGCTCTGCATACCCCTGAAGCCTCATTTTTGTCTGCAACCAATCAGGGCAAAAAGAAAGAGTTTGGAGTATGAGTATACCAGTTAGCTACGCAGCAGAATAAATCACCCCACAACTGAGTAGCCTAAAACAATAGTTTCTCAAGTCTACCAGTCAGCTGGACAAATCCTTCTAGTTTCAGTTGGGCTGAATCTTTATCCATAGTCAGCTGTGGTTGGGGAGGTGGCTCTGCTGATCTAGGCTGGGGATCAGCTGGCTATAAGCTGGTCTAGGGTGGCTTCAGCTGGGATGATCACATGGTATCATCATGATAGCTCAGGTTTGTTCGCATGGCAACAGCTGGAGCCCAAGAGAGGATCAGAAGCCTGCAAAACCTCCTGAGACTAGGCTTAGAACCAGCTCAGCTTCCCTCCTACTGCAGTCTGTGGTCTAACCAGATCACAGTCCAGATTCAATTTGGTGGAAAGAGATTCCTCCTGCTAATGGGAAGAGCTGTAAAGTCACATGGCCATGGGGCATTCACACATTCATTGAGTCATTGGGAGTTTTGGGAGTGGGTTAAGAGCCAAGTCTGAAAGGTGCACATACCACTTTTCTTTACATTTCTACCAGAGAGAATTTAGCCACATGGTCATACCTAACTGCTGAGAAAGCTGGGAAGTGTCTCCAGCTAGTGCCAGAGAAGGGGAGAATGGATTCGGGTGGTAGCTTGCCATCTCCCCCATTCTTGAAGAATTTAAAACATAATTTTCCGATTGACCTGGTGTAATGACAGAGGTGGGTATTTCTGCTTAACACTCTAATTGCTTCCCCCACAGGGTCAGTAGCATAAATTTATTAGAAGGGTTGGGCAAAGTGGCTCATATCTGTAATTACAGCACTTTAAGAGGCTGAGGCAGGAGGACTGCTTGAGACCAGGAGTTCCAGACCAGCCTGGGCAGCATAGCAAGATCCTGTCTTTACAAAATAAATAGATAAATAAATAAATAAATAAATATTAGAAAAATTAGTTGGGTGTGGTGATGTGTGCCTATAGTCCCAGCTACTCAGAAGGCTGAGGCAGGTGTATCACTCAAGCCCAGGAATAGGAGGGCTGCAGTAAGCTATGATCATGCCACTACCCTCCAGCCTGGGTGACAGAATAAGACCCTGTCTCTATGAAAACAACGGCAAAACAAAATAACACATTGGGCTGGCTGCAGTGGCTCATGCCTGTAATCCCAGCACTTTGGGAGGCCGAGGCAGGTGGATCACAAGGTCAGGAGTTCAAGACCAGCTTGGCCAATATGGTGAAACCCCGTCTCTACTAAAAATACAAAAATTAGCTGGGCATGGTGGCGGGCGCCTGTAGTCCCAGCTACTTGGAAGGCTGAGGCAGGAGAATTGCCCAAACCCGGGAGGCAGAGGTTGCAGTGAGCCAAGATCGTGCCACTATACTCCAGTCTGGGCAACAAAGCGAGACTGTGTCTCAAACAAAACAAAACAAAACAAAAATACAAAATAACACATTGGATGATGCACATTGGATGATACACTGTGCCTTGTAGGTTTAAGAATATGTTATCTCTGGTTTTATTTTTAATTTGGGTGGTCTTGTATTCTCAAAAAATATTGAGACTTTATAAATGTATTTCAGCTGGCACAGTGGCTCATACCTGTAGTCCCAGCACTTCAGGAGGCTGAGGCAGGTGGATCGCTTGAGCTCAGAAATTTGCGACCAGCCTGGACAACGTGGTGAAACCTGTTTCTACTAAAATTACAGAATTTAGCTAGGCATGGTGGCGTACTCCTGTAGTCTCAGCTACTCAGGAGGCTGAGGTGGGAGGATCACCTGAGCCCAGGAGATTGAGGCTGCAGCGACCCAAGATGGCGCCACTGCACTTCAGTCTGGGTGACAAAGCGAGACGCTGTCTCAGAAAAAAAAAAAAAAAAAAAAAAAAATTTGGTGCTCCCTTTGGCAGCACATATACTAAAATTGGAATGATACAGAGAAAATTAGCATGGCCTCTGAGCAAGAATGACACACAAATTCATGAAGAATTACATATCTAAATGTATTTTAAAATCAAATAAATAAATAAATAAATAATGTATTTTATTTTCCACTCTTTCAGATTCACAGATTTTGAATTCTTATAAACTACTACTGCTCTGTACCCAAACTCTGCCACACCTAAGAGAGAGACATATTTTCTTCCATCAAGGGACTTCCAGGTTCACTGGAAAAATGAAACTAACAGACTCATGAGAGCAGGGCCCATGTCTATCTGGTTTACCAGTGAATCCCTAGAAAGTGGCAAAGAAGGCTGGGTGCAGTGGCTCATGCCTGTAATCCCAGCATTTTGAGAGGCCAAGGCGGGTGGATCACCTGAGGACAGGAGTTTGAGACCAGCCTGGCCAGCATGGTGAAACCTCATCTCTACTAAAAATACAAAAATTAGCCAGGCGTGGTGGCAGGTGCCTGTTATCCCAGCTACTTGTGAGGCTGGGGCAGGAGAATCGCTTGAATCCAGGAGGTGGAGGTTGCTGTGAGCCGAGATTGTGCCACTGCATTCCAACCTGGGCGACGGAGTGACACTCCGTCTCAAAAAAAAAAAAAAAAAAAATAATATAATAAAGTGGCAAAGAAAAGGACACGGGAAAGATCATTCTTTTTTTTTGAGACAGAGTCTTGCTCTGTCGCCCAGGCTGGAGTGCAATGGCACGATCTCTACTCACTGCATCCTCCCCCTCCCAGGTTCAAGCAATTCTCCTGCCTCAGCCTCCTGAGTAGCTGGGATTACGGGCACCCACCAGCATTCCTGGCTAATTTTTGTATTTTTAATAGAGACAGGATTTCACCATGTTAGTCAGACTGGTCTCGAACTCCTCAAACTCCTGATCCACCCGCCTTGGCCTCCCAAAGTGCTGGGATTACAGCTTTAGCCACTGCACCCGGCCAGGGAGGATAATTCTAATTGCTAACAGTTGTTATTCTAAGCTCTTTATTTCCTTTAATCCCCACTCCACCCTCTGAGGCAAGGTTTTCAAATTATTATTATTATTTTATTTATTTTTAGACGGAGTTTCGCTCTTGTTGCCCGTGCTGGAGTGCAATGGTGCGATCTCGGCTCACCGCAACCTCTGCCTCCCGGGTTCAAGTGATTCTCCTGCCTCAGACTCCCAAGTAGCTGGGATTACAGGTATGCGCCACCACGCCTGGCTAATTTTGTATTTTTAGCAGAGACAGGGTTTCTCCATGTTGGTCAGGCTGGTCTCAAACTACCGACCTCAGGTGATCCGCCCGCCTCGACCTTCCAAAGAACTGGGATTACCGGCATGAGCCACCACGCCCGGGCTATTTTATTTATTTATTTTTGAGACGAGTCTCACTCTGTCGCCCAGGCTGGAATGCAGTGGCGCCATCTTGCCTCACTGCAACCTCCGCCTCCTGGGTTCCAGCGATTGTCCCACCTCAGCCTCCTGAGTAGCTGGGATTACAGGCGCCTGCCACCATGCCTGGCTAATTTTTTGTATTTTTAGTAGAGACAGGGTTTTACTATGTTGGCTAGGCTGGTCTGGAATTCCTAGCCTCAGGTGATCCATCTGCCTCGGCCTCCCAAAGTGCTGGGATTACAAGCACGAGCCATCGTGCCCAGCCAAGGGAGGGTTTTTTAACCTTAGCATTCTTGCTTTTTTTTTTTTTTTTTTTTTGAGACAGAGTCTTGATCTGTCGCCCTGGTTGCAGAGCAGTGGTGCCATCTCGGCTCACTGCAAGCTCTGCCTCCCAGGTTCACGCCATTCTCCTGCCTCAGCCTCCCAAGTAGCTGGGACTACAGGTGCCTACCACCACACCTGGCTAATTTTTGTATTTTTTTTTTTTTTTTTTTTTTTAGTAGAGACAGTGTTTCACCGTGTTAGCCAGGGTGGTCTCGATCTTATGACCTCGTGATCTGCCCACCTCGGCCTCCCAAAGTGCTGGGATTACAGGCGTGAGCCATCACGCCCAGCCACACTCTTGCTTATTGACATTTAGGGCCAGATGGTTCTCTGTTGTGGAGGGCTGTCTGTGGATTGGAGGATGTTTAGTAGCATCCCTGGCCTCTACCCACTAGATACCAGAAGCATGTCCCCCTCCCCCAAGTTGTGACAGTCAAAGATGTCCCCAGACCATTGCTTGATGTTCTTTGGGAGGTGTGCAAAATTGCCCTCACTTGAGAACCACTGATCTAAGGGTGGGTACTTTACTAACTCCAACGTACAGATAAGGAAACTGACGCACAACACAGGGAGGCTTGTTTGGATGGGAGGTTCAAGTCCTTTTCTTTAATAGGAGCTCCCTGTCTGATGGAGGAGGACAGACTGGTGGGAGGGTGGAGGCATGTGCCATGTGCCATGGATGGTTGGCAAATTCCTCATGTTTCCTCTCTCACCTTCAGGCCCCAGCACTTTCTTTTTCCCCTGCTCTCCTTACTCCCTCCTCTAACACCAACTTGGACTTGGGGCATCTCCTCCAGGTTTCCAGAGCTCTGACCACATCCCCTTTTGTAGCACTTCTCCCAGGGAGCTGTCGTTGTTGAATGTCAACATGTTTGCTTTCCTTCTAGACTCAGGATCAGCTTTGTGGGCCGTGCAGTCTCTGTTGCAACTACTCAGCTCTGCTGTTGCAGATGGTTCATAAATGAATTGGCATGGCTGTGTTCTAGGAATATTTACGGACACTGAAATTTGAATTTCATGTGATTTTCATGTGTCACAAAATACTATTTTTCTTTTGTCTTTTATTTTTATTATTTTTATTTAAAATAATTTTGTTTTGATACAGAGTCTTGCTCTGTCACCCAGGCTGGAGTGCAATGGCATGATCTTGGCTCACTGAAACCTCCACCTTCTGGGTTCAAGCGATTCTCCTGCCTCAGCCTCCCTAGTAGCTGGGATTACAGGTGCCCGCCACCACGCTTGGCTAATTTTGGTATTTTCAGTAGAGACGGGGTTTTGCCATGTTGGCCAGGCTGGTCTTGAACTCCTGGCTTCATGTGATCTGAGAACCGCAGGGCGCATGGTTACTCTGTTTGACATTTTGACGGACTGCCAAACTTTTTTCCATAGCGGCGGCAGCATTTTATATTCCTTGCAGCAATGTATGAGAGCTCACATATTTCTCTGTCCTTTCAGCTGGGGTTTTATGAGATGCTGAGTCTTTTTCTTTTCTTTTTTTTTCGAGACGAAGTTTCGTTCTTGTTGCCCAGGCTGAAGTGCAATGGCACAATCTTGGCTCACTGCAAACTCCGCCTCCCAGGTTCAAGCGATTCTCCTGCCTCAGCTTCCTGGAGTAGCCAGGATTACAGGCACTTGCCACCATGCCTGGCTAATTTTGTATTTTTAGTAGAGATGGCGTTTCACCATGTTGGCCAGGCTGGCCTCGAACTCCTGACCTCAGGTGATCTGCCCGCCTCCCAAAGTGCTGGGATTACAGGCGTGGAGCACTGCGCTGGGCTGGGATGCTGAGTCTTGATGCTGCTGCTGTTGTGATTGTGATGCTTATGTTTTCCATGCAGGGACATTCAGGAGACACAAATGAAGTATCTCTCCGAGTGGGACCAGTGGAAGCGGTACAGCAGCAAGTCTTGGAAGAGGTTCCTGGAGAAGGCTCGAGAGATGACGACCCACCTGGAGCTGTGGCGGGAGGACATTCGCAGCATAGAAGGTATCCCGCCCCGGCCTCTGTGCAGGCTCCTCCGCAGAAGTCTCTGTGTCTGGGAAGCAAGTACAGCTTCGTTTCCACTAGCGTCTAGCTGAAATTGAGCATTTCCTTCTATGATGAATGTGAACAACAAACCACCGCAAGGTTTAGCAGAACCTGTGTCTTTGTCAGGAAAAAATCGTGGATATTTTCCTGTCCCTTCCAGTTGTATTTATCTTGGAATACCGCTAATGCCCATGACTGCTTGGAAATTTCAGTCATTATTAGACTTGCCGCTAGATCTTGTTATTTAATGTGCTAGTGAAGACCAGGCACAGTGGCTCACTCCTGTAATCCCAACCCTTTGGGAGGCCAAGATGGGTGGATCACAAGGTCAGGAGTTCAAGACCAGCCTGGCCAACATGGTGAAATCCCATCTCTACTAAAACTACAAAAAATCAGATGGGCATGGTGGTGCACGCCTGTAACCCCAGCTATTTGGGAGGCTGAGGCATGAGAATCACTTGAACCCAGGAGGTGGACGTTGCAGTGAGCCGAGACCGCACTATTGCACTCCAGCCTGGGTGACAGAGCGAGACTCTGTCTCAAAAGAAGTGCCAGTAAAGGTGCTCACTGATGCTCACGTAGGTCATTCTATCACACATATTTTTTTAATAAGATGATAACTGTATATCTGTTTTTATCTTATGCATTTAAATTAAATGCATAAAATAGTATTATTTAAAAATAATATTAAATTGGCCGGGTGCAGTGGCTCACGCCTGTAATCCCAACACTGTGGGATGCTGAGGCGGACGGATCACGAGGCCAGGAGATCGAGACCATCCTGGCCAACACAGTGAAACCCCGTGTCTACTAAAAATACAAAAAATTAGCTGGGCATGGTGGTGGGCACCTGTAGTCCCAGCTACTCAGGAGGCTGAGGCCGGAGAATGTCGTGAACCCAGAAGGTGGAGCTTGCAGTGATCCAAGATGGCGCCACTGCACTCCAGCCTGGGCGACAGGGCGAGACTCCGTCTCAAAATAAAATAAAATAAAATAAATTATTTAATAATTTAATTTAAATTAAATGCATAAATAGTATTATTTTAAAATAATATTAAATTATAATATATTAATATTAGTAGACTATTATTTTATGCATTAAAATATGCATAAATATATTATTTTTAAAATATTATACTTCTAAATTCAATGCATAAAATAAAAACAGACATACAGTTATCGTATTATTAAAAACATTATCCCAGCCAGGCCGTGGTTCATGCCTGTAATCCTAGCATTTTGGGAGACTGAGGCAGGAAGATCATCTGAGCCCAGGAGTTTGAGACCAGCCTGGGTAACAAAGTAAGACCTTGCCTCTAGAACAAAAAGTTTGTTAGTTAGTTTTTTTTTTTTTTGAGACAGAGCCTCACTCTGTCGCCCAGGCTGGAGTGCAGTGGCGTGATCTCGGCTCACTGCAGGTTCTGCCCCCCGGGTTTATGCCATTCTCCTGCCTCAGCCTCCCAAGTAGCTGGGACTACAGGCGCCCGCCACCATGCCCGGCTAATTTTTTTTATTTTTAGTAGAGACGGAGTTTCACCGTGTTAGCCAGGATGGTCTTGACCTTGTGATCCGCCCACCTCGGCCTCCCAAAGTGCTGGAATTAAAGGCATAAGCCACCGCGCCCGGCCCAAAAAAAAGTTTTAAAAATTAGCTGGATGTGGTGCTATACACCCATAGTCCCAGCTTCTGGGGTAGCTTAGGCAGGAGGATCGCCTAAGCCCAGGAGTTTGAGGCTGCAGTAAACTATGATTGTGCTATTGTACTCCAGCCTGGGTAACAGAGCCAGACCCTGTCTCAAAACAAAAACATAAATAAACAAACAGAAAGCTTTATTATCCTGAGACGAGGTTCATCACTCTTACCAAACTGCAAAGAGTTCCCATGGCCCTGAAAATACTGTGAACCCTTCCTTTCCTATAATGGTGAGAATTTGGGATTAAAGTGTTGTCGCTAGTTGGCTTGGGCTGCCATAACAAGATACTGCAGACTGGATGGCTTAAAAAACAAATTTTTTTTCTCATAGTTTTGGAGACTTGAACAGGCCTTGTTGCTGTGTTCATGTAGCCTTTGCTTTGAGTGTGCTCTGAGAAAGAGTGGAAACTCTCTGGTGTCTCTTTTTATAATGACACTAATCCCATCATGGGGGCCCAGTCTCAAGACCTCATTGAAACCTAATCACCTCCCAAAGGACCATCTCCAAATACATTACACTGGGGGTTAGGGCTTCACCGTATGAATTTGGGGGTGGGGACACAATTTGGTCCATAGCAAGTATGCAAAAATTGGAAGTTGTGCCAAAATACAAAATTAGCCGGGCATAGTGGCTCATGCCTGCTGTAATCCTAGCACTTTGGGAGGCTGAGGCAGGAGGATCACTTGGGCTCAGGAGTTTGTGACCAGTCTGGGTAACATAGTAAGATCCTGTCTCTATTTAATCTAAAAATAGAAATGAAAATTAAAAAAAAAAAAATACAAAATTAGAAACATTAAACTTTTTTTGGATTATCTATTTTATTTTATTTTATTTTTGAGATGAAGTTTCGCTCTTGTTGCCCAGGCTGGAGTGCAATGGTGCGGTCTTGGCTCAATGCAACCTCCGCCTCCCAGGTTCAAGTGACTCTCCTGCCTCAGCCTCCCAAGTAGCTGAGACTACAGGCAGGTGCCACCAGGCCGGCTACTTTTTGTATTTTTAGTAGAGACAGGGTTTCACCATGTTAGACAGGCTGGTCTTGAATTCCTGACCTCAGATGATCTGCCTGCCTTGGCCTCCCAAAGTGCTGGGATTACAGGCGTGAGCCACCACGCCTGGCCAGGATTATCTATTTTACAGCAAAACATTTCTCAAACATCTCCCCAAAACTGCTAAAATGGAAACTTCGTGAGGTTTGTAAGGAATGTAGTAGGATAAATAAAGGAAATGATTTTCTCCATTATTACTATTTTAAGACCTATAAAATACAATTGGTAATCTATCCAATGAACAACCTTTTAATTGTTGTTTTATTTGGAGAATATAATATATTTCTAAAAGGCTTCATGGCTCACTGAAAACTTCAACCATGCACTCATACTTTTTCTCTTGAGATTTAAGTGTAATATTATGTTTGGAGCAAAATAATAAAAGCTAATTTTTATTGAGCATTTACTGTGAACCAGGCATTGTGTTAAGCACTTTACTCGTTACCTCAGTTAATCTTCAAGGGAAACTTTCATTTAGGTGCTTGTCATTTGCATGGCTCAGAGAGTTTGAGATCTTGTCCAAGTTCACTCAGACAGGGTGAGGCAGAACTAGGGTTTGAACCCAGGCATTCAAGATGTAGAGTCCAAGGTTTTAGCCACTATGTCTAGCTTCCTCTCTTGCGAAGTGGTAGGCTTTCTGGACATTTTCATTCAGAAAGTGGCTTGTGTGGTAGAGGGTAGGTTCTCCCTGGGAACTGGGATTTTGATGTTCTCTGTAATTACTCTACCCCTGTGATTTCTTGGCTGGGTAGGTGCTTATCTGACATGAAGTGCAGGTGTGATAATAAATTTCTTGCCTCTGGCAGATTGCTAAGTATTAGAGAGTGGCAAAAAACTGTGGGTATCTTATATCTTCGGTCTCCAGTAATGAGTTCTTTGCTCCTACCAAGAACAAGAAGCCATCCTTGCTCTTCAGAATGCTTTCTATCCTCAGCAATTTAATCATTATCTAGCGGAAGGTTGGTTTTCTATTTGCAAATCAATCGATGTAATCCACCACGAAACAGAATAAAAGAAAAAAATTATAGGATCATCCCAACAGATGCAGAAAAAGCACTGACAAACTTCAGTTCTCATTTTTAGCAAATAATAAATAGATAAGACCTTTCTTAATTTATTTTAAAAACCTATAAAAATTATACAGCAAACAACATACTTAATGATGAAATATTAAAACCTTTTTCCCTGAGATTGAAAATGAGAAAAAGGTGCCGATTATCACAGATTCTATTCAAAATCATCCTAGAAGTTCTAGCCAATGTAGCAGGATGGGCGGGGGGAAGGATAATAATTGGAAAGGAAAAAATAAAATGCCTTTTTTTTTTTTTTGCAGATGACAATGATATGCATGTAGATAATTAAGAAGACAACTATTGAAATTAATGTTATATAACAAGGTTTATGGTTAATTTTAAAGTGTCTCTATTTAAAATGAATTGTATTTCTATATACCAACAACAAACATTTAGAAAGTGAACTTTTTAAAATGATACAGTTTACAATAGTATCAAAAATGTCAGGGCCTGGCGTGGTGGCTCACGCCTATAATCCCAGCACATTGGAAGGCTGAGGCAGGTGGATCACCTGAGATCAGGAGTTCGAGACCAGCTTGGCCAACATGGTGAAACCCCGTCTGTACTAAAAACATAAAAATTAGCTGGGCGTGGTGGCTCACGCCTATAGTCCTAGCTACTCGGAAGGCTGAGGTGCAAGAATTCCTTGAACCCAGGAGGCAGAGGTTGCAGGGAGCTGAGATCATGCCACTGCACTCCACCCTGGGCAACAGAGTGAGACTCGGTGTCAAAAAAAAAAAAAGAAAAGAAAAATCAGATATCTAGGAATATATCTAAAGAACTGTATGCAGTAATTATGCACAGAAAACTATAAAGTATTATTGAGAAAAACTAAGGAAGACCTAAATATACCATGTTCATGGATCAGAAGACTTAATATTATAAATATGTCACTTCTCCTCAAATTGACCTATATATTTTGTGTAATCCCAATCAGAATCTTAGCAGACTGTGCATGAAAATTAAAACACTAATTCTAACATTTGTATATAAATGCAAAAGACCAAAGATGTCTAAGACAATCTTGAGGAGTAACAAAGCTGAAAGATACCATGTATCAGCGGGCCAGGCATGGTGGCTCACGCCTGTAATCCCAGCACTTTGGGAGGCTGAGGTGGGCGGATCACAAGGTCAGGAGATCGAGACCATCCTGGCTAACACGGTGAAACTCCATCTCCACTAAAAATACAAAAAATTAGCCAGGTGTGGTGGCAGGCGCCTGTAGTCCCAGCTACTCGGGAGGCTGAGGCAGGAGAATGGCGTGAACCCAGGAGGCAGAGCTTGCAGTGAGCTGAGATTGCACCACTGCACTCCAGCCTGGGTGACAGAGTGAGACTGTCTCAAAAAAAAAAAAAAAAAAAAAAAAAAAAAAAAAAAAAAAAAAAAGATACCATGTATCAAGTCTTACAAATCTGCAATAATTAAGACAGTCTAGCATTGGTGTAAGGATAGACATGTAGACCCACGGAACAAGATAGAGTTCAGAAACAGATTCATACATATGTGGTCAGGTGATTATTTCCAAAAAAAGCAGCCAATAAATGGTGCTGAGTCAACCAGAGATTCCTGTAAGAAAAGATAAATACTGAGCCCTCCCTCATACCATTCTCAAGTGATTAATTCAAGATTGATTGTAGATCTACAGGTGAAAAGTTAAAATACTGGAAGATCAAGTCTTAAAGCTAACAATTTTTAAAAAATTAAAATGCTTCTTCCTCTTTCCAGCTACTGATTACTCCAGCTTCAGCTTTTGTGGCTAATTGAATCTATGATGTGTAGTGTGTCAATACCCCCGGTCAGTGATGTCCGGGTTTGTTTTTTCCAGGGAAATTTGGCACTGGGATTCAGTCCTATTTCTCCTTCTTGAGATTCCTGGTGTTACTGAATTTGGTGATATTTCTGATCATCTTTATGCTGGTTTTGCTCCCAATCTTACTCACGAAATACAAGATCACCAACAGCAGCTTTGTGCTCATTCCTTTCAAAGACACGGGTGAGTCTAAGGCCTGGTTTACTATGAAGTGTGTTTGTTTTCCCTGTGTACCTTGCTACAATGCTTGCTTTGCTAAGAACCTTATTCTAATTCTTGGGCGACTGTATTAATCAGGATGGTCTAGGTTATGCTGCAGAAACAAGTGATCCCATAACACTCATGCTGCTATGGAATAACAGCATGCAAGCATGACAGCATAACAGTATGAGACTGTGAGTGAGAAATAAACCTTTGTGGGTATTTGAGACTGTGAGTGAGAAATAACCACAAAGGTTCATTTCTCAGTCACAGTCCATGCCCACTGTGGGCTGGTGAGCTTCACTCTGGAGCCCAAGCTGTTGGAGCAGCCTCTATCTGGAGCATTGATAGTCACACATACAAGCAAAAAACAAGCTCTATATGTGGACTTACATACAAAATATATAAAAAAGTCGTATCGCCAGATGTTTGGGGAGAATAGTGAAGGAAACACTAGAAGTAGAAGGAGAAAGAAATATTACTGTATTGGACACACATTGGGGTTTGGACTGAAAATGGCAAATCACAAATATACAAACATATCTGTGCAAATATGTAAATATATATGACATTTCTAAATGTAATATACATATACAGTCATGTACCCTATGACAATGTTTCAATTAACAATGGATCACATATGCAATGGTGGTCCCCTAAGATTATAATACTGTATTTTTACTGTAGTTTTTCTTTGTTTAGACGTGTTTAGATACACAAATACCTAACATTGTGTCGCAGTTACCTACAGTATTCAGTGCAGTAACATGCTGTCCAGGTTTGTAACCTAGGAGCAATAGGCCATACCATACAGCCTAGGTGTGTAGCAGGCCATCTCATCTAGGTTTACGTAAGTACACTCCGTGATGTTCGCATGACGAAATTGCCTAAGGACATATTTATCAGACTGTATCCTCCTTGTTAAGCCATGCATGACTGTACATGCTTATACACACAAATTGTGAAAAACAGGCAGGCTATGGCCAGGTGCGGTGACTCACGCCTGTAATCCTGGCACTTTGGGAGGCTGAGGTGGGCGGGTCACCTGAGGTCAGGAGTTCAAGACCAGCCTGGCCAACATGGCGAAATCCTATGTCTACTAAAAATACAAAAATGAGCCAGGCAAACAAAAAAACAGGCAGGTTATAGAGACTGTAAAACTGTTTCCACTGACATTCTGGTTTTTGTTTCTTACAGATATACAATGTACAGTCTATCCAGTAAGCAGTTCTGGACTCATTTACTTTTACAGTTATATCATAGACTTGCTTTCTGGCACTGTAAGTATTTAACATAATCCTTTGTTTAGCTCCTCAATCTACTAAAAATTGATTGATTTAAAGATCAGTTTCCCGAATTTCTGCAGTGAGAGCCAAACACAAGTGTTGGTTGACATATATACCAGTAAATGAAACAGGATTTGCAGTTACCTCATCTGAAAGAACAACGTTCACCATCAACTGCTAGAATGTCAGGAAATATGCTTTGTCACTTTCAGCCATTGGCCTTTTTCTAGTTCTTTCTTTTTATTTATTATTATTTTTTTTTTGAGACAGAGTCTCGCTCTGTCGCCCAGGTTGGAGTGCAGTGGTGCAATCTCGGCTCACTGCAACCTCCGCCTCCCGGGTTCAAGTGATTCTCCTGCCTCAGCCTTGTGAGTAGCTGGATTACAGGTGTGTGCCACCACGCTCAGCTAATATTTGTGTTTTTAGTAGAGATGGGGTTTCACCATGTAGGCCAGGCTGGTCTGGAACTCCTGACCTCAGGTGGTCCACTCTCCTCAGCCTCCCAAAGTACTGGGATTACAGGCGTGAGCCACCATGCCCGGCCTCTAGTCCTTCAACCTTTCTGTTGATCTGCAACAAGATGCTGACTTCCCCTACAGAAGGAAGCTTCAGTGAAAATGAACCCAGATAGAATGTTTACAATTTCTCTGACACTGATAAACCCGAACATTTTGGAGCCCCAGACTGGGTGCATGAAAGATGTGGCTCTTGTTTTCCAGAAATTACACACAGGGACATGTGTGATGTACAAACTCACACTTTCAGATGATATGCACACATACCTGCATATCATGTACATGGGCATATGAAGATTCTCTGAAATCCCTTATAAGTCAATCCCAGGTTACCATCCCCCACCACCAGTCCCCAACTCTAAAATGGAATTAATCTCTTGGCTTTTATGGTAGTTCTAAAAGGTTTTTATTATCGCCTTCTAAAAAAATGATTTTGGCCAGGCACAGTGGCTCACACCTGTAACCCCAACACTTTGAGAGGCCGAGGCAGGAGGATTGCTTGAGGCCAGGAGTTTGAAACCAGCCTGGGCAACATATCTCTACACAAAATAAACATAATTAGCTGGGCGTGGTGGCAGGCACCTGTAGTCCCAATTACTCTGGAGGCTGAGGTAGGGGAATCACTTGAGCCCAGAAGGTTGAGGTTGCAGCCTGCACCACTGCACTTAAGCCTGGGCAATAGAGCAAGACCCCATCTTAAAAAAAAGATTTTGTGATTTTTCATTTTTTAATTTCACTTTTTTCAGCAAATAAGATTGCAGCTATGAAAAGTAGTCATCTTTGCCCTTCAGACCAGGGTTTCTCAAACTTGGCACTATTGATACTCTTTTTTTTTTTTTTTTGGAGATAGGATCATTCTCTGTTCCCCAGGTTAGAGTATAGTGGTGCAATCATAGCTCACTGTAATCTCAAACTCCTGGGCTAAAATGATCTTCCCAAGTAGCTAGGACTACAGGCATGCACTACACTTGGCTAATTTTTAATTTTCTTTCTAGAGATGTGGGGTCTCACTATGTTGCCCAGGCTGGTTTCAAGCTCCTGACCTCGATGAAGCCTCCTGCCTCGGCCTCTCAAAGTGTTGGGGTTACAGGTGTGAGCCTCTGTGCCTGGCCAAAATAATTTTTTTAGAAGGTGACAAAAAAAAAACCTTTTAGAGCTACCATAAAAGCAATGAGATTTTAAGTACTGAGGTGACAGGCATGAGCCACCGTGCCCAGTGGGTTAGATAACTCTGTGTTGTGTAGGCCTATCTGGTGCATGGTAGCCCGCTGAGCTATATCCCTGGTCTCCACCCACTAGATGCCAGCAGCACTGCCCTCTTCCGACTCTGACAACCAAAAATGTTTCCAGAGATTGCCAAATGTTCCCTAGCAGACAAAATTACCCCCAGTTCAGAACCACTGCTCTAGGTGTTTGAGAAATACAAATAAGTACTTTTATTTTTTCAGAAATACTTTCTGAAAATTACTGATATGAAAATACCTTACCGGCTGAGCGCGATGGCTCATGCCGGTAACCCCAGCACTTCAGAGAGGCCAAGGCAGGCAGATCACCTGAGGTCAGGAGTTCAAGACCAGCCTGGCCAACATGGTGAAACCCCATCTCTACTAAAAATAGAAAAATTAGCTGGGCACGGTGGGGGGCACCTGTAATCCCAGCTACTCAGGAGGCTGAGGCAGGAGAATTGCTTGAATCCGGGAGGCGGAAACTGCAGTGAGCTATCACACAACTGCACGATCCAGCCTGGGCAACAAGAGGGAGAGTTCATCTCAAAACAAAACAAAAAATAAACAAAAATGCCATACCACTGAGCTTCCACTTTTCTGAATAAATTGGTAGAAAGCCTTGAATTTGTCCACTGTGTTTGATTTTGAAAAAGCACCCCTACCTTTTTTTTTTTTTTTTTTTTTTCTTTTTGAGACAAGGTGTGGCTCTGTTGATCAGAGAATGCAGTGGCATGATTTTGGCTCATTGCAAACTCTGCTTCTAGGCTCAAGCCATCCTCCCACCTCAAGCCTCCTGAGTAGCTGGGACTACAGGTGCATACCACCATGCCCAGCTAATTTGTGCGTGCGTGTGTGTGTGTGTGTTTTTGTAGAGACAGGGTTTTGCCATGTTGCCTAGGCTGGTCTCGAACTCCTGAGCTCAAGCAATCCACCTGTCTTGGCTTCCCAAAGTGCTGGGATTACAGGTGTGAGCCACTACACCCCGCCTGATTTTGAAAAAATCCTTTTACATCTCTGATCTCATGTTTTCCTAAAAACAACTCAGAGGAATTGTTGGATGGCTGTTCAAAAGTCTACTATGCAAAAAAAGTTAAAAAAAAAAAAAAAAAAGTACATGGCTGGGCATGGTGGCTCACGCCCGTAATCCCAGTGCTTTTGGAGGCCGAGGTGGGCAGATCACCTGAGGACAGGAGCTTGAGACCAGCCTGGCCAACATGGGGAACCCCATCTCTACTAAAAATACAAAAAAATTAGCTGGGTGTGGTGGCTGGTGCCTGTAATCCCAGCTCCTCGGGAGGCTGAGGCAGGAGAATTGCTTGAACCCGGGAGGCGGAGGTTGTAGTGAGCCGAGATTGAGCCATTGCATTCCAGCCTGGATAACAAGAGCGAAACTCCGTCTCAAAAAAAAAAAAAAAAGATTAGCCTGGCGTGGTGGTGTGCACCTGTAATCCCAGCTACTTGGGAGGCTGAGGCACAAGAATCTCTTGAACCTGGGAAACGTAGGTTGCAGTGATCCAAAATTGCACCACTACACTCCAAGCTGGGTGACAGAAAGACTCTGTCTCAAAAAAATAAAATAAAATAAAATAAAAAAAGTCTACTATGCAGATGAGAAAACAGAAACTGTGCAAATGTCCACTATGCAAATTAGAAGATAAAAGCCATGCAAATGTTGACTTGTGCAAATGAGAAAAGAAATTCAGTGACCTACCCAAGGTCACACTGCCTTTGAAAGCAAAGTTAGGATCAAATCCCAGAGCTGCTGTTAACCCCATTTCTTTAGATTACATCCCACAAGAAAAGTTTCTGTTTGTGGAAAAAAAAGAAAAAAAGTTTCTTCGCATACTGTAACCTTCTTCCTGATAGGAAAAATTTTATAGGAGAGTTAGCTGCGCTTGATTATAGACATTCAATAAAGTAAGCATGATAATGACCTGTCTGAAAGAGAACTTTCTGCAATGATCTGGAGAATGTGGACCTGTGCTGTGTAACAATGGAACCACTAACTCTTTTTTGTTTGTTTTTTTGAGACAGAGTCTCGCTCTGTTGCCCAGGCTGGAGTACATTGGTGCGATCTCGGCCCACTGACACCTCTGGCCGCTGGGTTCAAGTGATTCTCCTGCCTCAGCCTCCCAAGTAGCTGGGGTTACAGGCGCCCGCCACCACACCCAGCTACTTTTTCTATTTTTAGTAGAGATGGGATTTCACCATGTTGGCCAGGCTGGTCTCGAACCCGTGACCTCAAGTGATCTGCCCACCTTGGCCTCTGAAAGTGCTGGGATTACAGGTGTGAGCCACTGCGCCTGGCTTTTTGTTTTTTGTTTTAGACAGTCTCACTCTGTCACTCAGGCTGAAGTGCAGTGGTGCAATCTTGGCTCACTGCAACCTCCGCCTCCGCCTCCGCAATTCTCATGCCTCAGCCTCCCGAGTAGCTGGGAATACACGGGTGTGCAATGACGCCTGGTTAAATTTTGTTTTTAGTAGAGACGGGGTTTCATCATGTTGGCCAGGCAGGTCTCGAACCCGTGACCTCAAGTGATCTGCCTGCCTCAGCCTCCGAAAGTGCTGAGATTACAGGTATGAGTCACTGTGCCGGGCCCAGGACCACTAACTCTTGAGCACTTGAAATACGTCTAGTGTGGCTGGGAAACTGAATTTTAATGTAATGTGATTGTTCATAATCTGAATGTAAATAGGCACAAGTGAAAGAGGGCCAGAGAGCTCAAACAGGGGCTCATTTTTCTTGAAAACAATTGAACCAAGCTCATGATCAAATCAGAAAACATTTTCCAGGCCCAGCAGACCTTTGCCCTGTAATCGCTACATTGTCTTGAGGGAGAGGTTGCTGATAACCCTGATATCAGCCCTTGGCAGCACACACAGGTTTCTTCTGGTTGGACACGTTTTTATGGCCTTTGGGAGAGTTGAAAGGAGAATGGAGTCTTCTGCTTCTACTTTTTCTTTTCCAGTTAACAAATGACTTCGTTACCCAAATAATATAAGAATGCACGGTTGTCTTGTATAATTTTAAAATACAGATATGCACAATTGTATAACGTAAATATGCTCAGCTTCAATAAATTTAAGAACACACACACACAGAATGCACGGTTGTCACGAAAAATACAGAATTTATAGAGTAAAAAAGTGAAAATATCCCTCCCCGGAGGTCACTGAACATTTAACCCCATGGTTTACAGCCTACTTGACTGTTGACCTTTCTCTGTGCACTTACGTGGTCTTGCTTGATATTTCATCATATGGATTTTTAGTGATCTAGCCCGATCCCTGTATGGACATTCAGTTTTCCTCTCATTTCCTTCCTTTGTAAACAATGCCGTAGGCAACCACTATGTACTACCTACCTACAATGTGTCTGCTATATCTGTTCTCTCCTTCAATCTCCTGGAGTTTTCCTGCCATCCAAGGAGGTATTTGAGGCGTTCAGTCATTCCTACCATAAGAAGTCAGTCAGCAGGGTGCAGTGGCTCAAAACCTGTAATCCCAGCACTTTGGGAGGCTGAGGCTGGAGGACCGTTTGAGCCCAGGAGTTGGAGACCAGCATGGGCAACATGGCGAGACCATATCTCTACTTTTTTATTTTAAAAAAAGAAGGAGAAGAAGTCAGAGAGTTTTCTGAGCCACCAGGCCTTACTGTTCTTCTTCTTCAAAGCTGTTTTGGCTCTTCTTCTGGGTGCGTTGCGATTCCATATGAATTTTAGGATCAGCTTATCAGTTTCTGTAAGGAAGCCAGCTAGGCTGCTAAGAAGGATAATGTTGAATCGGTAAATCAATGTGAGGAATTTGGCCATAGATCTTCTGATCCATAAACATGGGATGTTTTCTGTTTCTTTATGGCTTCTTTAATTATTATTATTTTGTTTTTGAGACAGAGTCTCGCCCTCTTGCCCAGGCTGAAATGCAGTGGCGTGATCTCGGCTCACCACAACCTCCACCTCCCAGGTTCAAGTGATTCTCCTGCCTCAGCCTCCCAAGTAGCTGGGACTACAGGCACGTGCCACCATGCCCGGCTAATTTTTGTATTTTTAGTGGGGGACGGGGTTTCACTATGTTGGCCAGGCTGGTCTCGAACTCCTGACCTTGTGATCCACCTGCCTTCGCCTACCAAGGTTCTGGGATTACAGGCATGAGCCACCGTGCCTGGCCAAGATTTGCACTTCTTTAGTTAAATTTAGTCCTAATGTTTTATTCTTTTTGATGCTATGGCACATGGAATTTTATTGTTAATTTCAGTTTTGGCTTGTTATATGTGCTTTTTTTCTTTCAGAGACAAGCTCTTGCTCTGTTATCAAGTGCAGTAGCACAATCACGGCTTACTCCAGCCTCCCAAGCAGTTGGGACCATAGCCATGCACCTCTATGCCTAACTAATTTTAAAAAACAATTTTTGTAGAGATAGCGGTCTCTCTATGTTGTCCAGGCTTGTCTCAAACTCCTGGGCTCAAGTAATCCTCCTGCCTCAGCCTTCCAAGGTTCTGGGATTACAGGTGTGAGCTACCATGCCTGGCCATCTGTGCATTTTTTTTTTTTTTTTTTTTTTGAGATGGATCTCACTCTGTCACCCAGGCTGGAGTGCAGTGGTGTGATCTCAGCTCCCTGCAACCTCTGCCTCCTAAGTTCAAGTGATTCTCCTGCCTCAGCCTCCCGAGTAGCTAGGATTACAGGTGCGCAACACCAAGCCTGGCTAATTTTTTTTGCATTTTTAGTAGAGACGGGGGTTTCGCCATGTTGGCCAGGCTGGTCTCGAACTTCTGACCTCAGGTGATCTGCCCGTCTCGGCCTCCCAAAGGGCTGGGATTACAGGTGTGAGCCACCTTGCCTGGCCCACCTGTGCATTTTTAATGCCAGGATTTTATCAGTGCTTTATTTCCCAAACACTGAGTACTCCCTGTGCCTCTGGGGCTGTTCCAGTCTCTGGGGATACGGAGAGGAAAGGGGACACTGGAACTTGTGTTCCTTGAGGCAGGGACTACTCTTCTGATTGCCCCACAGTGAGCTGACCAGTCTAACCTCGTGCTCTTGGCTTCGTTTCAGGGTTTCCTGGAGGAGACTAGCCTCTTTTACGGACATTACACCATTGATGGGGTGAAATTTCAGAACTTCACCTATGATCTGCCCCTGGCGTATTTGATAAGCACAATCGCCTACCTGGCCCTGAGCCTTCTTTGGATAGTGAAAAGGTAAAGTCTGTCCTTGCATTCTCTCTGAATTACCCTTGATGGCTGGAGGCTGTTGGAGATACGGGAGCCCTGGGGGCCACTGCCTAAAGGATGAGCGGAGTCCAGTAGTGGGTTTTGTGGGGAAGGGTTTGTGAGTACATTGGCAGCTGAAGAGACCTGGGAGAAATAGAAGTCAGGATCTGGGATGGAGTAGCAGACTGAGGTTCTTTTTTTTTTTCCCAGACAGAGTCTTTCTCTGTCACCCAGACTGGAGTGCAGTGGTGCAATCTTGGCTCACTGCAACCTCCACCTCCTGGTTTCAATTCTCATGCCTCAACCTCCTGGGTAGCTAGTACTATAGGAACGTGCCACCATGCCTAGCTAATTTTTGTATTTTTGGTAGCGTTTCACTATGTTGGCCAGTCTGGTCTCGAACTCCTGACCTCAGGTGATCCGCCTACCCTGGCCTCCCAAAATTCTGGGATTACAGGTGTAAGCCACGGTGCCTGGCGTGGGGTTCTCCACTCAATCACTACTGAACACATCTGGCAATCCCACCCCACTGCACACACACCCTTTCCTTTGCTTTGGTGTGTATGTTAACAAGGTGTCTACTGGGTTGTAAGTAGCAGAAACCTAACTCTGATGGTTATTGAGTGGCTCACAGATCCAAGGAAGGGAGGAAACTCAAATTACAGGAAGGACAAAGATGGAGCCATGGCTTAGGAACAACATCAAAAGCAAGAATCCCTCGTCTTCAATTCTTTGGTGTAGTGGTGGCTTTCTTAAGTGGTGGGAAATAGGGCATCTTATAGTTTGCATCAGCCTTGACCTCCTGGGTCACAGGTGCAGAAATCCTTAGAAGAAACTTGTTGTTTCTGCTTCATTCAGGTTTCCAGCCCTGACCCTTCCACCGTGGCCATGGGGAGCAGCATGTCTACTATGAGCCCCTGGAGGTTCAAGTGCTCAGCACTGCACTCCTTCAGCTGTGGCCAGGGGCTAGGGTCCTATGACAATATGGCTTTTCCTGTGGGAGACAAGTGATTTAGGGAGAGAGAGCAATTCCCAAGAGAAGAGAAGAGTATTAATTCCCCAACAACCGGTACAAAAGGTACAAGGACCCAAACACAATAGAAATTTTATTTCTTTTTTATTAGCTGGGCATGGTGGCACACACCTGTAGTCCCAGCTACTTGGGAGGTGGAGACACGAGAATCACTTGAACCTGGGAGGTGAGGCTGCAGTGAGCCAAGATCGTGCCACTGCACTCCAGCCTGGGCGACAGAGCAAGACTCTCAAAAACAAACAAACAAATGAAACAAAAACAAAACCTGTATTTCTCTTTTACATGACAGTTCTGGGTAGGGGCACAGGTTAGTGTGGTAGAATTCTTCTTATAGTATTCTAGGACTAAAGTTGACCAAAGTTCAGCCATCTTCAGCATGTGGTTTCGAAGGTCCCACGGAGGAATGGGAAAGGAAAAGGCATGGAGGAGAACCATGCAGAGGGTATTTATAGGCCAGACCTGGAAGTGGTGTCCATCACTCACATCCCATTGGCTACAGCTTAGTCACATGACTATAACCAACTGCAAGGGAGGCCGGGAAACATTGTTCCTGGCTGGGCAGCCATTACCCAGCAGTGATACTGTACTATAGAAGGTGAACCACAAATTTTTGATGGACAACTTGCCATCTCTGCCCCAGGGGAGTTTCTTCGCAGACAGTATCATGGATGGACCTCTTTATTGCCCACTTGATTGTCCCTGTGAGAGCATACACAGTGTTGTAAGCCGTGGAGCTGCGAAGCCCCTTATCACAGGTGCAGAACAGACCAGGGTGCTGCGGATGGATTTGGCCCTCCATAAGGACCAGGATTCACCACTGCAAGGAAAACCCCATTGCCCAACCTGGCACTTGTATACTGAGTCAGAATCTATGAGATGAACGTGAACTAGTAAGCGTCCATCCCCCACCCAAATGTACTATGTACAAATGAGCAGAAGCCTGAGGCTGCTTTTGAGGGGCAAAG
This sequence comes from Macaca thibetana thibetana, assembly GCF_024542745.1. NCBI lineage: Eukaryota > Metazoa > Chordata > Mammalia > Primates > Cercopithecidae > Macaca > Macaca thibetana. The sequence goes on along the minus strand of NC_065597.1, from coordinate 57,867,371 downwards.
AGATGCTTGGTAAACATTGGTTGATTGGGGTTCCGTGATTGTGCCAGGGGAGATCCAAGTTTTATGGACCTACAGGCGAGACAATTTGGAAGCGCCATCTTTAAGACAAAGAGTATGAAAATATGTTTTGTAAATGATAAATAAAACAACAAATAAGACCATAGGAACACATTGCTAGAGTCTTCCAAAGCCTTGGAAGGGTCCCTGAAGAATGAATAAGGTTTTTTGTTTTTGTTTTTGTTTTTCAAGATGGAGTCTTGCTCTGTCACCTAGGCTGGAGTGCAGTGTCCTGATCCTGGCTCACTGCAACCTCTGCCTTCCGGGTTCAAGCAATTCTTCTGCCTCAGCCTCCCAAGTAGCTGAGATTACAGACGCTCTCCACCACGACTGACTAATTTTTGCATTTTTAGTAAAGATGGGGTTTCACCATGTTGGCCAGGCTGGTCTCGAACTCCTGACCTCGTGATCCACCCACCTCGACCTCCCAAAGTGCTGGGATTACAGGCGTGAGCCACCGCGCCGGGCCGAATGAATAAGATTTGTTAGTTGTACAGCGAATCTAACTATGAATCTTGTTCAAGCTCAAGGCCTTGATTGCTTTCTGGGGAAGGCCATGGAGGGAGGGCTGGGTGTGATGTAATGGGAGAAAGGCCTGCTATGGCCCAGGAAGTGGATGTGCCACAGAGTGACAAAGAGTATAGACTTTGTAGGCCAGAGACCATGACTAGAATGTCAGTTCACCTCTTTGAGCCTCATTTTCTTCATCTGTGAAATGTGCATACCTGGAAGGGTTGTTGGGAGGATTAACATAAACTAGGCAGGCGAATGAACACCTTAGCACTGTGCCTAGCACCTTATAGACATTTATTGAATTAAAATTATTATTATCATCATCATCATCATCATCATCATCAAAGTAACACCAGTTCTGCCACCTAACTCTCTGGATATAGAGAAATAATTTTCCTTCCTCTGGATCTTAGTTTTCTCATCTGTAAAATGTAGGTCTGGGTCAGGCATGGTGGCTCACACCTGTAATCCTAGCACTTTGGGAGTACAAGGTGGGTGGATCGCTTGAGCCCAGGAGTTCAAGACCAACTCTGGGCAACATGGCAAAACCCTATTTCTACAAAAAATACAAATAATAGCTAGGTGTGGTAGTGCGTGCTTGTAGTTTGAGCTATGTGGGAGGCTGAGGTGGGAGGATCACCTGAACTTGGGGAGGTTCAGGCTGCTGAGAGCCATGATCAGACCACTGCACTCCACCCTGGGTGACAGAGTGAGACTCCCATCTCAAAAAATAAAAAATAAAATGGAGGTCTGGTCTAAATCAGAGGCTTGCAACTGGGATGGGTCACCGTAAGCTTTATAACATGGTGTATTTCTGGAGCCCGCATGAGACTTACTGAATTGAAAATCTCAGGTAAGAAACCATTTGGGAACTGGATTTGGGGAAAGTACTCCATGTGGTTCTGACATAAATTCTTTGCTGTAATCCTTTGGCAGAATGACTGATCATAACAATTCCTTCCATTTCTATTGTCTTTATGCCTCACTGGCAAATCCTAAAAATAACCTGTTTCATCTACAGAGGACTGTGTATGGCATCTGGTGTTTTATATCCAGTGCCAGGCGTATTTTTCCCATGAAAGCATTTGAATGAATAAAAATACACAACAATTGTATCTGACCTAAACAGGTGCTCACTAAATAGTTAATATACTATTTAAGTCATTTATTCATTGCTTTATCCATCAGTTGCATGTTAACCAAAGTATATAGTCCATGCATTATGGATAGAAAGGTGGCAAGATAGCCAGGGGACCTGCTCTCAAAGAATTTAAAATTTAGTTAGAGTAAGGAGTTACAAGCAGTAAACAGATGAATAAGATAATTGCAGGTTAGTATCACTGCTGTGAATTAAATAAAAGGGACTGGGCTGGGCGTGGTGGCTCATGCCTGTAAGCCCAGCACTTTGGGAGGCCGAGGCAGGCGGATCACCTGAGGTCAGGAGATCGCGACCAGCCTGGCTAACCTGTTGAAACCCTGTCTCTACTAAAAATACAGACAATTAGCTGGGCGCGGTGACAGGCGCCTATAATCCCAACTACTCGGAATGCTCAGGCAGGAGAATCTCTTGAACCTGTGAGGCGGAGGTTGCAGTGAGCCGAGACTGCGCCACTGCACTCCAGCCTGGGTGACAGAGTAAGAACTCCATCTCAAAAATAAGTAAATAAATAAATACATAAAAAGGACTGGCTTGAAGTGGGGGTTACAGCCTTAGATGGGGAGATGAGGGATTACAAAGGGGTTATTTGAACCCAAACCTGAAGGATGGGAAGGAGACCAGCCATAGGGAGGGTGAGAGGAGCACCATCCCTGGAGATAGTAGTGGGAATTTCCCAGAGGCAGGAACAGGAATTTGTGTATTTATAGAAAAGAGAGAAAGCAAGTATAGTTACATGGGAGGAGAGGCGATGGCACAGCTGGATCACATAGGGATCTCTCAGCTGTATTAAGGAGTTTGGATTTTAAAAGAAAATGAATCGCCCTACCAAAAAGACATGTGCACTCGTATATTCATCACAGTGCTATTCGCGATAGCAAAGAAATGGAATCCACCAAGGTGCCCATCAGTGGAGGACTGGATAAAGAAAATGTGGTACATAAACACCATGGAATACTACACAGCCATAAAAAACAATGAAATAATGTCCTTTGCAGCAACATGGTTGCAGCTAGAGGCCATTATCCAAAGCAAATTAATGCAGGAACAGAAAACCAAATACCGCATTTTCTCACTTATTAGTAGAAGCTAAACATGGGGTACTTATGGACATAAAGATGGCAGCAAAACAAACTGAGGACTCCTAGAGTGGAGAGGGAGAGAGGGAGGCAGGGATTGAAGAACTGTTGGATGTTATGCTCAGTACCTGGACGACGGGATCATTTCTACCCCAAATCTTAGCATCATGCAGTATTACCAAGGTTACAAACCTGCACATGTACTCCTGAATCTAAAATAAAAGTTGGGTAAAAAAGTATGGATTTTATTCTAGCTGTGTTTGAAGCAATTAGATGGGTAAAGGAAAGGATCAACAATGAGATACCTTGTCAGCTGCCACATATATTTAGAACGGCCCCAAACTTGGGCCGGGCGCGGTGGCTCAAGCCTGTAATCCCAGCACTTTGGGAGGCCGAGACTGGCGGATCACGAGGCCAGGAGATCGAGAGACGATCCCGGCTAACACGGTGAAACCCCGTCTCTACTAAAAAATACAAAAAAACTAGCCGGGCGAGGTGGCGGGCGCCTGTAGTCCCAGCTACTCGGGAGGCTGAGGCAGGAGAACGGCGTAAACCCGGGAGGCGGAGCTTGCAGTGAGCTGAGATCCGGCCACTGCACTCCAGCCTGGGCGACAGAGCGAGGCTCCGTCTCAAAAAAAAAAAAAAAAAAAAAAAAAAAAAAGAATGGCCCCAAACTTGACCATGTCGCAATGGGCTGAAAAATGCAGCTATGTCTCACTTTTTAAGTTTCAGACACAGCCAGTTCAGGGGACTCTCTTTTGCTGTTGTTTCTATAAGAAGGATGATTGTGTTTTGGGGTCAGGTCGGTGGAAGGATTCAAAATCAACCTGATTCGGAGTGAGGAGCACTTTCAGAGTTACTGCAACAAGATCTTTGCCGGCTGGGACTTTTGCATCACTAACCGCAGCATGGCGGATCTGAAGCACAGCAGCTTGCGGTACGAGCTCCGAGTGAGTGCTCCTGGGTTTTCCCGTGGTGGGGTCCTCACCAGCAAGGTCCTGCCTTTGGAGCCTGAGTTTTCAGCTTTCAGAGAATCAGGGGTGGGGGACAGGTTGTCCCTGGTGCTTAGCAAGTTACCCCTCTATAGCTTTCAAGAACTTTTCACAGCAAACACGTTACTAGGGTTGATTACCCTAGACCTGAATAGGAGCTCTGGTGAACTGGAACTGGGAAGTGGGGTGGGGACACAGTGGCTGGAAGGAGGTGATGTCTTTCCCCAGACCCTACTACTTTACACTGTTATTTTTCCACGTGAGGAGGACCTGTCATAAACACTGCTTATACCAGGAGAAATGGGAGTAAGGAGGGAATGTTATGACCATAGTGTGGGATGGAGAGTATATGAAAAAGTACAGACCGGGCGCGGTGGTTCATGCCTGTAATCCCAGCACTTTGGGGGGCTGAGGCAGGCAGATCACGAGGTCAGGAGATCGAGACCATCCTGGCTAACATGGTGAAACCCCATCTCTACTAAAAATACAAAAAATTAGCCAGGCATGGTGGCACATGCCTGTAGTCTCAGCTACTCGGGAGTCTGAGGCAGGAGAATTGCTTGAACCCGGGAGGTGGAGATTGCAGTGAGCCGAGATTGCACCACTGCATTCCAGCGTGGGTGACACAGCAAGACTCTGTCTCAAAAAAAAAAAAAAGTACACAAGAGTTTCCAAATGAATAACGAGAGAAAGGAGTAAAGACTAGCATGTCGGCCGGGCGCGGTGGCTCAAGCCTGTAATCCCAGCACTTTGGGAGGCCGAGGCGGGTGGATCACTAGGTCAGGAGATCGAGACCATCCTGGCTAACATGGTGAAACCCCGTCTCTACTAAAAATACAAAAAACTAGCCGGGCGTGGTGGCGGGCGCCTGTAGTCCCAGCTACTCGGAGGCTGAGGCAGGAGAATGGCGTGAACCTGGGAGGTGGAGCTTGCAGTGAGCCGAGATCGCGCCACTGCACTCCAGCCTGGGTGACACAGCGCGAGACTCCGTCTCAAAAAAAAAAAAAAAAAAAAAAAAAAAAGACTAGCATGTTAATAAACCCATCAAAGCAAAGGAGGGGACAAATAAATCAAAAGCATAATAAAATGGAAGGAATCAAATCAAATCTATTATTTCTTACACTAAATACAAACAGATTAAATTCTCCTAATAAAAGCAGAGACTACTAGATTGTGTAAAAGAAAAAATAACAACACCTCACCTGTATGCTGTTTGAAGAAATGACACATACTATATTTAAGTAATATCATGATAGTTTATAGTTCTGTTTTCACATTTATTGCAAAGCCTAATTGCAGTCTTAAATAGGTTCTACCTTTACTTAAGCCTTTAGTAGACATAAAAAATAGTTGGGCTAGGCCAGGCGCAGAGCTTCATGCCTGTAATACAGCACTTTGGGAGGCTGAGGCAGGTCAAGGTCAGGAGATTGAGACCATCCTGGCCAATATGGTGAAACCCCGTCTCTACTAAAATTACAAAAATTAGCTGGGCATGGTGGTGCATGCCTGTAATCCTAGCTACTCGGGAGGCTGAGGCAGGAGAATGACTTGAACCAGGGAGTCAGAGGTTGCAGTGAGCTGAGATTGGACCACTGCACTCCAGCCTGGCAACAGAGCGAGACTCCATCTCAAAAAAAAGAAAAAAAGTAGTTAGGCTAAGTCTAGGATGGTATCTTGTGGGAGATGAATATTTAAAAGAAGTTGTTGTTGTTGTTGTTTGTTTTTGTTTTTTCCTGAGATAGCATTTCACTCTGTCACCCAGGCTGGAGTATAGTGACATGATCATACATCACTGTAGACTTGAACTCCCAGGCTCAAGCAATCTTCCACATCAGCGTCCCGAGTAGCAGGGACTACAGGCATTCATCACCACACCCAGCTAAATCTTCTGGGCTTTCTTGTAGAGATGGAGTCTCCCTATGTTGCCAGGGTTGGTCTTGAACTCCTGGGCTCAAGTGATCCTCCTACCTTGGCCTCCCACAGTGCTAGGGTTACAGGAGTGAGCCACCACGCCTGGCTAGAACTCTTAAAGATGGGTGGGGAGAGAGTGATGAATCAGTTTCTATCCCTGAGTATCCCTTCATCCCACTGCTCACAAATGAATTTTCTTTTATCTTCAGGCAGATCTGGAGGAAGAAAGAATACGGCAGAAAATAGCAGAAAGGACCTCAGAAGAAACAATACGCATTTACTCTTTGAGACTGTTTTTGAACTGTATTGTTCTGGCTGTTTTAGGGGCATGCTTTTATGCAATATATGTAGCAACTGTCTTCTCTCAAGAGCACATGAAAAAGGTAAGTTAACTTGAACTCTGGCTGGACATTATGCCTAGTGCACTGAAAACCTGTGAGGTAGGTACCATTGTCATTTCTGTTTTACATATGGAGATACAAGTTTGGCTAATATGATCAAGACCTGAAAATCAGAGTGATCAGTTTCCACTTTTTTTTTTTGAGACGGAGTTTTGCTCTTGTTGCCCAGGCTGGAGCACAATGGCATTGTCTTGGCTCACTGCAGCCTCCGCCTCCCAGGTTCAAACGATTCTCCTGCCTCAGCCTCCTTAGTAGCTGGGATTATAGGCATGTGCCACCATGCCCGGCTAGTTTTGTGTTTTTATTAGAGATGGGATTTCTCCATGTTGATCAGGCTGGTCTTGAACTTCCGACCTCAGGTGATCTGCCCTCCTCCGCCTCCCAAAGTGCTGGGATTACAGATGTGAGCCACTGTACCCTGCCCAGTTTTCACTTTTAAGAGAATTTTTTTTTTGTTTTTGTTGTTGAGACAGAGTCTCACTCTGTCGCTCAGGCTGAAGTGTGGTGGTGTGATCTCAGCTCACTGTAACCTCCACCTCCCAGGTTCAAGTGATTCTCGTGCCTCAGCCTCCCTAGTAGCTGGCATTACAGGGATACGCCACCACACCCAGCTAATTTTTGTATTTTTAGCAGAGACGGGTTTTCACCATGTTGGCCAGGCTGGTCTCGAACTCCTGACCTCAAGAGATCCACCCACCTTGGCCTCCCAAAGTGCTGGGATTGCAGGTGTGAGCCACCGCACCTGGCTTTAGAGAAATTTTTTTTTTTTTTTTTTTTTTTTTGAGACGGAGTCTCGCTCTGTCGCCCAGGCTGGAGTGCAGTGGCCGAATCTCAGCTCACTGCAAGCTCCGCCTCCTGGGTTCACGCCATTCTCCTGCCTCAGCCTCCCGAGTAGCTAGGACTACAGGCACCCGCCACCTCGCCCGGCTAGTTTTTTGTATTTTTTAGTAGAGACGGGATTTCACCGTGTTAGCCGGGTGGTCTCGATCTCCTGACCTCGTGATCTGCCCGTCTCGGCCTCCCAAAGTGCTGGGATTACAGGCTTGAGCCACCGCGCCTGGCCGAGAAATTTTTAAAAGCATCTAAAGTGTAGTGTTTGAGATCCTTACTACTCCTGGAATTTGCAATATGCAAAACTAGGCTGGACTAGGGTTTTATCCCTGACTGTTATTTATGAACTAAGGCCTTAGTTTACCTAAAATAGCAGTGGTTTTAAAAATCCAAGTTTGTCTAGTGGCTCTGCTTTATGAAATCAATCATCAGGGGTCCAGGTTCCATTCATCTTGTGGCTCTGCCCTCCCTAGGATATGGTTTTCTTTTCTTCTTTCTTTTTTTTTTGAGACAGAGTCTCGTTCTGTCACCCAGACTGGAGTACAGTGGCGCAGTCTCGGCTCACTGCAACCTCCACCTCCCGGGTTTAAGTAATTCTCCTGTCTCAGCCTCCCAAGTAGCTGTGATTATAGGCACCTGCCACCACACCTGGCTAATTTTTGTATTTTTTGTAGAGACAGGGTTTCACCAGGTTGGCCAGGCTGCTCTCGAACTTCTGACCTCAAGTGATCCACCTCCCTCAGCCTCCCAGAGTGCTGGGATTACAGGCATGAGTCATTGCGCCTGGCTGAGTATGGTCTTCTGTATGGTACAAGATAGCTCACCACCATGGCCACATTCTAGCCAAGGGGAAGGAGAAGAAGGGGCTAAGGAGGGCGCATTTCTTCCTTTAAAGGGCATGACCTGGGGGTTACACTAAAAACTTCCACTCATATCCCCTTGGCCAGAATTTAGTCACATGGTAGTACCTAGCTATAAGGGAGGCTAGGAAATTTACTTTTTATTGCAGATAGCTATATATTGTCTAAGTAGTCTGTTACTGTGAAAGCAGGGAATTGCTATTTCAATTTCAAATCAATCAATCCTACACCCTTGAAGATACTTTAAATTGCCCATTTATACAGAACTCACGAGTCTTCTTTTTGTTTTTTTTTTGTTTTTTTTTTTTTGAGACGGAGTCTTGCTTGTCGCCCAGGCCTGAGTGCAGTGGCGCGATCTCGGCTCACTGCAAGCTCTGCCTCCTGGGTTCAAGCGATTCTCCTGCCTCAGCCTCCCAAGTAGCTGGGACTACAGGTGCCCGCCACTACGCCCGGCTAATTTTTTACATTTTTCGTAGAGACGGGGTTTCACCGTGTTAGCCAGGATGGTCTGGATTTTCTGACCTCGTGATCCATCCGCCTCGGCCTCCCAAAGTGCTGGGATTACAGGCGTGAGCCACCGTGCCCGGCCTCACGGGTCTTCTTATACAACCCCTTAATCAATCCAGTAGAGCTTGGTTTTCTTCCCACACAGTACTAGATACCTCTTTTTGAACATCTGAAGAAGAAGATGGCGGCTGGGCGCGGTGGCTCATGCCTTTAATCCTAGCACTTTGGGAGGCCAAAGCAGGTGGATCACCTGAGGTCAGGAGTTTGAGACCAGCCTGACCAACATGGTGAAACCCTGACTTTACTAAAAATACAAGAATTAGCCTGGCATGGTGGCGGGTGCCTGTAGTCCCAGCTCCTCGGGAGGCTGAGGCAGGAGAATCGCTTGAACCTGGGAGAAGGAGGTTGCAGTGAGCAGAGATCATGTCCCTGCACTCCAGCTTGGGCGACAAAGGGAGACTCCATCTCAAAAAAAAAAAAAAAAAAAGAAAAAAAAAAGGAAGGACATGACTTACAGGCCATGTTGAATGACAAATATGTTTCATTTGCCAACACCCATAGTTGAGTTCTTTTCTGTTGTATCTATTTGTGGTGTAACTTCCTTATATACTCCTGACTAATAAGTTTTGTTATCCTCCTAGGAAATCGACAAGATGGTTTTTGGAGAGAACCTCTTGATATTGTATCTACCATCTATTGTGATCACGCTGGCCAATTTTATCACCCCAATGATCTTTGCCAAGATCATCCGCTATGAGGATTATTCCCCAGGCTTTGAGATCCGGCTGACAATCCTTAGGTAATGCCTACCATGAAGATGGCAGGCATGTCAAGCCAATCACCACCTGCCCTCTCTTGCCCATGGCAGACATTGCTAATCAATTGTGGTGCATTTTCCTGCTGAGCCAAGAGTCCTCCTCAACCTTCAGACAGCCCCCATGAATGAATCAGAATTTGTACATATGGTGAAATGTCTTTGATTTGAGAGTCTACTCCTTGATATTATGTTTTTGGTCCATATAATAGCACAGGGCATAGGCTGGGACCCTAAGAGCAGGGGTTACTCTAAAACTGTCAGAAATGACAGCTATAAGGCAGAGTCCAGGGAGTTAACACAAATGAGTGGAGAAGACCAGGTGGGACTGTGCAGGACTTGAGAGTTTTCTTTCTGTTTCTCACATGCCTTAGATAGCATTTGCATGTTATATAAAACATTTTTTATTTTGAAAAAAAATTTTTTTTTTTTTGAGATGGGGTCTCACTCTGTCCCCCAGGCTGAAGTGCAGTGGGGGGATAGATCATAATTCACTGCAGTCTCAAATCCTTGATCTCAAACAATCCTCCCACCTCAGCCTCCCACATAGCTGGGACCACAGACATGCACCACCATGCACAGCTAATTAAAAACAATTTTTTTTTTTTTGTAGAGACAGGGTTTTGTTATGTTGCCCAGGCTGGTCTTGAATTCCTGGGCTTAAGTCACCCTCTTACCTCCACCTCCCAAATCCTGTGATTACAGGCAAGAGCCACCATGCTCGGTCTCAAAGTTTTCAAACAGAATGCATAGTGTAATGATTCCCATATGCCTTTCACTTACATTTCAGTCATTCCCAACATTTTGCTAATCTTATTTCCATCCATTCCCCGTTTCTTTGCTGGATTATTTTAAGCAAATCTCAGGCAACATGCCATTTCATCTGTAAACACTTCATTATACCTTTTTTTTTTTTTTTTTTTTGAGACGGAGTCTTGTCCTTTTGCTCAGGCTGGAGTGCAGTGGTGTGATCTCGGCTCACTGCAACCTCCACCTCCTGGGTTCAAGCAATTCTCCTGCCTCAGCCTCTCGAATAGCTGGGACTACAGGCACGGGCCACTACACCTGGCTAATTTTTAAAAATATATTTTTAGTAGAGACGAGGTTTCACCATGTTGGCCAGGCTGGTCTCGAACTCCTGACCTCAGATGATCCATCCACCTTAGCCTCCCAAAGTGTTGGGATTACAGGCGTGAGCCATCGTGCCCAGCCAACTTCATTATATCTCTAAGTGATGGGAGCTTTAAACATATAACCATCATCACACCTAATAAAATCGAGTCGGTCTCCCCGGTGGGGTTGCAGATGGTTTTCCACAGTTGATTTGTTCAAAGCAGAATCCAAACACGGCCCACATGCTGTGTTTGGTTGTCATGTCTCCTAAATCTCTTGTATTCTTTTCAGAGTTTCTCCTCCCCTTTTGTTAAGCCTTTGATTTGTGGAAGAAACTGGATCTTTTCCTGTAGAATATCTCCTATTCTGGATTTCGTCCATTGTTTCTTCCTGGTGTGTTTAATTTGTTTTTCTGTGCCCATAGTTGCTGTCAATGACTGCGTAGATTCAGAGTTTTTGTTAGATTCTGTGTCAGTTTTTAGTTAAGGAAACCTCATCAGTGGTGCCATGTCCTTCCTGTTGTATCCCAGCAGAGGCACAGAGTGTGGTGTTAGTAATGAGAAGAGTGATTAGAGGGCATGGGTTCACTTTTACCCTCATTCTTTTCTTTCCTTTTTTTTTTTTTTTGAGACTGGGTCTTGCTCTGTTGTCCAGGCTGGAGTGCAGTGGCATGATCATAGGTCACTGCAGCCTTGACCACCTGGACCCAAGTGCCTCAACCTCTCGAGTAGCTGGGACTACAGGTGCACGCCACCATGCCAAGCTGATTTTTTAATTTTTTGTGGAGACAGGATATCCTCACGTTGCCCAGGTTGTTCTCAAACTCCTGGGCTCAAGCAATCCTCGCACCTAAGCTTCCCAAAGCGTTGAGATTACAGGCTAATGAGCCACCATGCCCAGCCTCCCTTATTCTTTAATGTTTCTTTCTTTCTTTTTTTTTTTTTTTTTTGAGACGGAGTCTCACTGTGTCGCCCAGGCTGGAGTGCAGTGGCACAATCATGGCTCACTGCAAGCCCTGCCTCCCAGGTTCACGCCATTCTCCTGCCTCAGCTTCCTGAGTAGCTGGGACTACAGGCACCCGCCACCACGCCCGGCTAATTTTTTGTATTTTTTAGTAGAGACGGGGTTTCACCATGCTAGCCAAACATTTCTATTTATTTTTGTATTACAAACCAAACAATAGAAAATTGTCTTTAAAAAAAAAACAAAAAAAAACGAGAACAAAAACCGTCTCCACCCACCTCCCTTGAACCCAGTGTGTTTTTGTCCACACCGTTCCTGATGTTTGTGCCAACACTCACAGGTTTTTTCTTCCAAAAATAGTATCATATCTCTGTGATATCTCTGCAGCATACTTTTTTTTCACTTTTCAGCACACCAGACATCCCTCGACGCTGATACAGAAAATATTCCAGGGGTTCTTTTCAGGAATGTGTCATGTCCTATAGTGTCACTGTGTCATCACGGAATTAGGAGGTCCCAGCTTTCTGATCTTTTATTTCTTTTTTTGTTTTTTTTTTGAGACGGAGTCTGGCTCTGTCGCCCAGGCTGGAGTGCAGTGGCCGGATCTCAGCTCTGCAAGCTCCGCCTCCCGGGTTCACGCCATTCTCCCACCTCAGCCTCCCGAGTAGCTGGGACTACAGCTGCCCGCCACCTCGCCCGGCTAGTTTTTTGTATTTTTTTAGTAGAAACGAGGTTTCACCGTGTTAGCCAGGATAGTCTCGATCTCCTGACCTTGTGATCCACCCGTCTCGGCCTCCCAAAGTGCTGGGATTACAGGCTTGAGCCACCGCGCCCGGCCAATCTTTTAAAAAAATTAGAGTAACATATATGTAACATAAAAGTTGCCATTTTAACCATTGTCAGAATACAATTTAGTGGCATTAAATACAGCCCCAGTGTTGTGCAGCCATCACCACCATCCATCTCCAGAACCTTTTCATCAGCCCCAAAAGAAATTCTGTACCCATTTAGGGGTTTGCTTTTTTAATTAATTAATTAATTAATTAATAATTTCTGAGATGGAGTTTCGCTCTTGTTGCCCAGGCTGGAGTGCAATGGCGCGATCTCATCTGGGTGTGGTGGCAACCTTCGCCTCCTGGGTTGAAGCGATTCTCCTACCTCAGCCTCCTGAGTAGCTGAGATTGCAGGGATGTGCCACCATGCCTGGCTAACTTTGTGTTTGTAATAGAGATGGGGGTTTCTCCATGTTGGTCAAGCTGGTTTCGAACTCCTGACCTCAGGTGATCTGTCTGCGTCTGCTTCCCAAAGTGCTGGGATTATAGGCGTGAGTCACCGCGCCGGCCTGCTTTTCTCTTTTTGAGATGGAGTCTTGCTCTATTGCCCAGGCTGGGTGTAGTGGTGTGATCTTGGCTCACTGCAACCTCCGCGCCCTAGGTTCAAGCGATTCTCCTGTCGCAGCCTCTGGAGTAGCTGGGATTACAGGCGTGCGCCACCGCGCCCAGCTAATTTTTGTGTTTTTGGTAGAGAAGGTTTCACCATGTTGACCAGGCCAGCCTTGAATTCCTGACCTTAGGTGATCCCTCTGCCTCGGCCTCTCAAAGTGCTGGGATTACAGGCGTGAGCCACCACGCCCTACATTGTTTTTTGTTGTTGGTTGTTTGTTTTTTTCTCACTCTGTCCCTGAGGCTGTAGTACAGTGGATCAATCTCGGCTTACTGCAGCCTTGTTCTCCTGGGCTCAAGCAATCCTCTTGAGTCAGTCTCCTGTGTAGCTGGGTCACCACCATACCTTGCTAATTTTTATTTTTATTTTTTTGTAGAGATGGCCAGTGGGTGGTGGTCTAACTTTGTTGCCCAGGTTGGTCTCAAACTCCAGGGCTCACGTGACCCTCCTGTCTCTACCTCCCAAAGTGCTGGGATTACACGCACGAGCCGCTATGCCTGGCTGGGGTTTTCTTTTAAGAAAGGCAGCTTTGGGCCGTCCATGGTGGCTCACACCTGTAATCCCAGCACTTTGGGAGGCTGAGACAGGTGGATTGCTTGGGGCCAGGAGTTCCAGACCACCTGGGCAACATGGTGAAACCTCATCTTTACTAAAAATAGAAAAAAAAATTAGCTGGGCATGGTGGCAGACACCTGTAATCCCAGCTACTTGGGAGGGTGAGGCAGGAGAGCTGAGATCGTGCCACTGCACTCCAGCCTGGGCGACAGAACAAACACTCCATCCCCCACTGCCAAAAAAAAAAAAAAAATGCTGGGCACGGGGGCTCACGCCTGTAATCCTAGCACTTTGGGAGGCTGAGGCAGGTGGATCACAAGGTCAGGAGATCAAGACCATCCTGGCTAACATGGTGAAACCCCATCTCTACTAAAAATTAAAAAAATCAGCCGGGTGTGGTGGCGGGCGCCTGTAGTCCCAGCTACTCGGGAGGGCGAGACAGGAGAATCGCTTGAACCCTGGAGGCGGAGGTTGCAGTGAGCCGAGATCGCGCCACTGCACTCCAGCTTGGGCGACAGAGCGATACTCGGTCTCAAAAAAAAGAAAAAGAAGAAAAAAGGCAACTTCTACATTCCCTAGCCACGGTTCCAAGGGACCAGCCGCCCTGAGGGCCTCATCTTCCCATCCTCTCTCCTTCTCTTTCCAAAGGTGTGTCTTTATGCGGCTGGCCACCATATGTGTCCTGGTGTTCACGCTGGGCTCTAAGATCACATCCTGTGATGATGACACATGCGACCTCTGCGGCTACAACCAGAAACTCTACCCGGTGAGTTGCGGGGCGGGGGCGTGGCTGGGTCCTTCCGGAATACAGTGTCATGGTCAAGAGAACAGCGGTTGAAGTCATGGGTTTGAACTGCAGTTGCTTCGCTTTCTAGTTCTAGTGATGAGACAGAGTGTGGCCCCTTGGAGTCCAACACCAGGCACTTCTGAGGGCTTGGAAACCAAAGTCTGTGCTGAGGCTCAGAGTTTGCCTCAGCTGATGCCCTCGCTGGAGCCACAGGATCTGGAGTTGGAAAGGGAATTAGAAGGTGTCTTGGGAGCCTGGCTTTCTCTGCCTCAGCTAGGGTCTTTCAGTTTCCCTCACTCTCTTTGGTTTCAGTGCTGGGAGACCCAAGTTGGGCAGGAAATGTACAAGCTGATGATCTTCGACTTCATCATCATCTTGGCTGTGACACTCTTCGTGGATTTTCCTAGAAAGTAAGTGTGAGGGGTGCCCTTATTATCCCCCCCTACCACACACACACACACACACACACACACACACACACACACACAACTGGAGGGTCCCATTGCAGCTGCATTCCAGAAGCTGCTGGATGACGCTATAGCCCTGGAAATCTGACAACTGGTAACTTTTTTTTTTTTTTTTTTTGAGGCAGGGTCTTGCTCTGTCACCCAGGCTGGAGTACAGTGGCGCAATCTCAGCTCACTGCAACCTCTGCCTCCTGGGTTCAAGCAATTCTGCTGTCTCAGCCTCCTGAGTAGCTGGGACTACAGGCGCCTGCCAGCACACCTGGCTAATTTTTTGTATTTTTAGTAGAGACAGGGTTTCACCATGTTAGCCAGGATGGTCTTGATATCCTGACCTCGTGATTCACCTGCCCCTGCCTTCCAAAGTGCTAGGATTAGAGGCATGAGCCACCATGCCAGGCCAAGTTTTAAATTTTTTATAGAGAGGGGCTCTTGCTATGTTGCCCAGGCTGGTCTCAAACTGGCCTCAAATGATTCTCCTGCCTCAGTCTTCCAAAGTGCTGGGATTACAGGTTTGAACCATTGTGTCTGTTCATAACTGGAAACTTTCAAGTAGCTCCAGGCTGTTGACCTCAGCATGCATTAGTTGCTAATCTAAAGGCAGCATGAAGAGCAGAAATGGGGTCACTTTCCATGAGGTTTTGCTGGGGATGGCCTTCTGCCATCAGCACAAAAGGTGCAGACTCTCCAGGCGGCAATGGACGCCCGTGTCCTGATCTGGGTTCAAGCTGCCGCCCTGCCCCTTGCTAGTCATGTGACTTTGGGCAAGTTATTTAAGCTCTGTGCCTATTTTCTCACCTGTAAAATGGGGATAGTAGAAGTACCCACCCAGTAACTTTGTGGTGAGGAGTAAATGGGGTAAGTAATGCAGATGAAAGCACTGAGAACACTCCACAGTACAGAACTCAACAAAATGTTAGCTATCACCAGCATGATTATCATAAACTGTGTTGTCATTTCTGTTATTATTCTCTGTTCACTTAACCACTCTTTACCCATGTATGCAGATAATCTAGGCAGAGGCCAGAGGTCTAGTGAGTCCTTAAAAATAAATATGGAAGCCTGGGCACAGTGGCTTACACCCATAATCCTAGCACTGGTGAGGCCAAGGAAGGAGGATCACTTGAGGCCAGGAGTTTGAGACCTGCCTGGGCAAAATAAGTGAGACCCTGTCCCTACAAGAAACAAAAATTAGCCAGGTAGCCAAGCATGCACATGTAGTCTCAGCCACTTGGGAGGCTGAGGCAGGAGGATCGCTTGAGGCTTGGAGGTTGAGGGTACAGTGAGCTATGATTGCACCACTGCACTCCAGACTGGGTGACAGTGAGACCTTGTCTCGGAAAAAAAAAAAAAAAAAAAAGTCAAGGATTGTATCAATTTGAGTGCCGAACTGTAGATCTGAGACTTGGAACCTGATCTTAATGATTCCTGAGTTCATTATATTCTGCATCTTTAAGACATATGACTAACCAGTGTCCATGAGAAATATGCATGGAAATAGTCCTGATCTTTGTGATATGGTTCCGTGGCCTTGGCAGACACCAGTAGCCCAAGTGAGAATTGTCTGTTTCCAGGCTCCTGGTGACCTACTGTTCCTCTTGGAAGCTGATTCAGTGCTGGGGTCAGCAGGAGTTTGCCATTCCTGATAACGTCCTGGGGATAGTTTATGGGCAAACCATCTGCTGGATCGGAGCCTTTTTCTCACCCCTTCTCCCTGCAATTGCAACCTTGAAATTCATTATCATCTTCTATGTGAAAGAGGTAAGGAGCCGGTGGGAATGGGGGCTCATATGCTGTGCCATTTTCGACCTTCCAGGGCACCAATATGTCTGGAGCTCACCTTATATCCTATGAGACATGTCAAAATTACATCCTTTATTTAAAATATACGTTTATTCTAGAAAAATATGTTTTTTTTTTGAGATGGAGTCTCACTCTGTTACCCAGGCTGGAGTGTAGTGGCGTGATCTCGGCTCACTGCATCCTCCCCCTCCTGAGTTCAAGTGATTCTCCTGCCCCAGCCTCCTGAGTAGCTGGGACTACAGGAGCCTGCCACTGTGCCTGGCTAATTTTTGTGTTTTTAGTAGAGATGGGGTTTCACCATTTTGGCCAGGCTGGTCTTGAACTCCTGACCTCGTGATCCAACCGCCTTGGCCTCCCAAAATGCTGGGATTACAGGCGTGAGCCACCGCGCCCAGCCTACTCTTGATGAATTTTTGTGTTTTTATAATTTTGAGAGTTTTGTTAAGAATTGTTTTGTTGGCCGGGCGCGCTGGCTCAAGCCTGTAATCCCAGCACTTTGGGAGGCCGAGACGGGCAGATCACGAGGTCAGGAGATCGAGACCATCCTGGCTAACATGGTGAAACCCCGTCTCTACTAAAAATACAAAAAATTAGCCGAGCATGGTGGCGGGAGCCTGTGGTCCCAGCTACTCGGGAGGCTGAGGCAGGAGAGTGGCGTGAACCCGGGAGGCGGAGCTTGCAGTGAGCCGAGATCGCGCCACTGCACTCCAGCCTGGACGCTAGAGCGAGACTCCGTCTCAAAGAAACAAACAAACAAACAAAACATCCACATACCTGTGTTTTGGCCCATTTCTCCTTCTATTTCATCAGCATGAATTCCCCAAAGTTTGGAGTCTGGATGAAACCTTTTTCATTTTGATCTGTATTGCTGGACTACCCTCTGGAAAGGTTAGAGTGATTAACATTCCCACTGTAATGCAGGAATGAGCTTATTTATCCTTATAGAAGCTGTACTCATTGATCTTAATTTTTCTTTGTTTTTCTCCTTGTAGTGGAGTCTGCTTTATACCTGCAGACCCTCCCCCAGGCCGTTCAGAGCATCCAATTCTAATTTCTTCTTCCTGTTGGTGTTGTTGATCGGGCTGTGTTTGGCAATCATACCTCTGACAATCAGCATATCACGGTAAATGCGACGTTGTTTTCTAGAACATTTCATTGCTTCTTGATCTGTTCCTCTTTTATGTAAAAGGATCCATCATATCACTTTTTTTTTTGTTGTTGAGACAGAGTCTTGCTCTGTCACCCAGGCTGGAGTGCGGTGGCGCAATCTTGGTTCACTGCAACCTCCATCTCCCAGGTTCAAATGATTCTTCCAAGTAGCTGGGACTACAATCTCCATCTCCCCAGGTTCAAACAGCCTCCTGAGTAGCTGGGACTACAGGTGTGTGCCACTATGCCTGGCTGATTTTTATATTTTTAGTAGAGACAGGGTTTCGCCATGTTGGCCAGGCTGGTCTGAACTCCTGACCTCGGGTGATCTGCCCGCCTTGGCCTCCCAAAGTGCTGGGATTACAGGTGTGAGCCACCGTGGCTTTATTGGCTTTTCTCATGGTGTTCTACACACACAGGCTGTCAAGACTTCCAAGGCTCAAGCGATCTTCTTGCCTCAGCCTCCTGAGTAGCTGAGACTACAGGTGCGCACCACCACGCCTGGCTAATTATTTAAATTTTATTATTTTTCTGTAGAGACGAGGCCTCACTATGTTGCCCACGCTGATCTCAGACTCCTGAGCTCAATTGATCCTTTTGCTTCGGCCTTCTAAAGTATTGGGATTACAGGCATGAGCCACCACACCAGGCCGAATTTTGTTTCTTCATCTTTAAATTAAAAGCCTGGACAGGTGCGGTGGCTCACACCTGTAATCCAGCACTTTGGGAGGCCAAGGTGGGGCAGGGGGATCGCTTGAGCCAAGGAGTTCAAGACCAGCCCTGGCAACATAGCAAGACCTCGTCTCAAATTAAAAACAAAAAACAAGCAAATAAACAGACAAACAAAAAAGGAAAAGCCTGGAACTTTGAGTCCCTCTCTCAGATTTTTGTTCTTTTTTTTATGAGATGCAGTCTTACTCTGTTGCCCAGGATAGAGTACAGTGCTGTGATCTTGGCTTCCTGCAACCTCTGCCTCCCAGGTTGAAGCAATTCTACTGCCTCAGCCTCCCAACTAGCTGGGATTACAGGCGCCTGCCACTACACCCAGCTAATTTTTGTATTTTTAGTAGAGACGGGGTATCACCACGTTGGCCAGGCTGGTCTTGAACTCCTTATCTCAAGTGATCTGCGCATGTCGGCCTCCCAAAGTGCTGGGATTACAGGCGTGAGCCACTGTGCTTGGTGGCTCTTTTTTAACAATTTGATTCTGTATGTGTTTTGTTGCTTTTTATTGTTATGGTAATGTATGTTATATAAAAAATTCAAGCAGTACCGAAGGGTGTAAATTGAAGAGAAAAAAATTGCTCCTTAACTTCACCTCTTATTTTCACTCTCCATAGGTGACGTAATGACATTTTCTTATGAATATTTCTGGAAATTATTTATGAAAAGCAATTATTTATTTTTTCAGAAAAAAATGAGATAATAGTATAATCCTGTTTGGTAACTTATTTTTTCATTTAATATTTTTTCTTTTTTTTTTTGTTTTCCTTTTTTTTCCACTTAGTTTTATATTATATCCTTTCTCATGTCCATGGACATACAAAACTCTTCTTTAAAAAATATTTTTAGCTTTGATTTTTTTTTCTTTCTTTTCTTTTTTTTTTTTTGAGATGGGGTTTCGCTCTTGTTGCCCAGACTGAAGTGCAGTGGTGTGAGCTCTGCTCACCGCAACCTCTGCCTCTCGGGTTCAAGGGATTCTCCTGCCTCAGCCTCCCGAGTTGCTAGGATTACATGCATGTGCCACCACACCCGGCTAATTTTGTATTTTTAGTAGAGATGGGGTTTCTCCATGTTGGTCAGGCTCGTATCGAACTCCTGACCTCAGGGGATCCGCCTGCCTTGGTCTCCCAAAGTGCTGGGATTACAGATGTGAGCCACCGTGCCCGGCTTGATTTTTTAAAATAGGAAATGCATTCACATAGCACAAAATTAAAAAGATATACAAAAATGGTGAAAATTCATTTTCTCATTCCTTCTCAAGTACTTAATTTTCCTCTGAGTGATGGTCCTCTCCTCACATTTGTGTCTTTTCTGTCTTTTTTTTTTTTTTTTTTTTTTTTTTTGAGACGGAGTCTCGCTCTTGTCGCCCATGCTGGAGTGCAGTGGCGCAATCTTGGCTCACTGCAAGCTCCGCCTCCCGGGTTCACGCCATTCTCCTGCCTCAGCCTCCCGAGTAGCTGGGACTATAGGCGCCGGCCACTGCGCCCGGCTAATTTTTTTCTATTTTTAGTAGAGACGGGGTTTCACCATGGTCTCGATCTCCTGACCTTGTGATCCGCCCGCCTCGGCCTCCCAAAGTGCTGGGATTACAGGCGTGAGCCACCGCGCCCGGCCTTTTTTTTTTTTTTTTTTAAGATGCTATCTTGCTATGTTGCCCAGGCTGGTCTTGAACTCCTGAGCCCAAGTGATCCTCCCACCTCCACCTCTCAAAGTGCTGGGGTTACAGGCGTAAGCCACCGTGACTGGCCACTTTTTCTCTCTTTTTCTCTCAATGGTTCGTTAGTATTCCATCATATGAATGGCCCATAAATTGTTCATCCATTTCCTTAAACAACATTTAGGTTGTTTCCAGGAATTTATTTTTATCCCTACATAAAGGGCTGCAATGGAAAGTCTTATACACAGACCTTTGTGATGTGAATTTAGTCAGTTCTTTCCAGGTCTTAATGTTAGTGCTTTCCTATTGTAATTTTATTTTATTTTTTTCTCTCCTTTTCATTTTGAAAAATTTGAAATCCACAGAAAAGTTGAAAAACTAGCAGCAGTAAAACTCATATGCCCTTCAATTGGATGTCCCAACTGTTAACATTTTACTATGCAGTCTCCCTCAGTATCTTTCAGGCATTGATTCCATGATCTTCCCCCCAACCACATTAAAATCTTCAGATGCTCAAGTCCTTGCTATAAAATGGCATGGTAGGCCGGGCATGGTGGCTCATACCTGTAATCCCAGCACTTTGGGAGGCTGAGGCAGGCGGATCACCTGAGGTCAGGAGTTCGAGACCGGCCTGACCAACATGGAGAACCCTGTCTCTGCTAAAAATTCAAAATTAGCTGGGCGTGGTGGTGGGCGCCTGTAATCCCAGCTACTCCAGAGGCTGAGGCACGAGAATCACTTGAACCCGGGAGGCAGAGGTTGCAGTGAGCCGAGATTGCACGATTGCACTCCAGCCTGAGCAACAAGAGTGAAACTCTGTCTCAGAAAAAAATAAAAAAAAAAGCATGGTATTTGCTTTGTTTTTTGTTTTTTTGGTTTTTTTTTGAGAGGGAGTCTGGCTCTGTCGCCGAGGCTGGAGTGCAGTGTTGCCATCTTGGCTCACTGCAACCTCTGCCTCCCGGGTTCAAGTGATTCTTATGCCTCAGCCTCTGGAGTAGCTGGGATTACAGGTGCGTGCCCCCACCATGCCTGGTTAATTTTTATATTTTTAGTAGAGACAGGGTTTCGCCATATTGGCCAGGCTGGTCTCAAAACTCCCGACCTCAAGTGATCCATCTGCCTTGGCCTCCCAAAGTGCCAGGATTATAGGCACAAGCCACTATGCCTGGCTGTATTGTTGTTTTTTATTTTTCAAATATTTTTATCTGAGGTTGGTTGAATTTGATGATGCAGAACCTTTGGATGTGGGGGGCCAACTGGATTTGTTTTCTCTATGCATATTTTTTTTTTGGATAGGAAATAATTTGAAATTAACTTATAGACCTCATAATATTTCATTGCTAAGTACTTCAGCTCCTAGACTAAGGGACTCCTCTTTATGTGTTTCCACAATAATATATCACACTTAAGAAGATTAATACTAATATCATATTTCTGCCATTTTAAATTTCTCCAATTGTCCCTCAATAGTCTTTAGTATAGTTTTTTTTTTTTTTTTCCTGAGATGGTGTCTCGCTCTTGCTCTGTCACCCAGGCTGGAGTACAGTGGCCCGATCTCAGCTCACTGCAATCTCCACATCTCAGGTTCAAGCAACTCTTGTGCTTCAGCCTCCCTTGTAGCTGGGATTACAGGCACCCGCCACCATGCCAGGCTAGTTATTGTATTTTTAGTAGAGACGTGGCTTCGCCACATTGGCCAGGCTGGCCTCCATTTCCTGACCTCAGGTGATACATCCGCCTTGGGCTCCCAAAGTGCTGGGATTACAGATTTGTTTTTAAAATAGTGATCTTCCAAGTTTGACCCATTGCTTCTGTTTGTTCTATCTCCTTAGTCTCTCTTTTTTAAAATTTAAATTTAAAGTTCTGGGGTACATGTGCAGGACATGAAGGTTTCTTACCTAGGTAAATGTGTGCCATGGTGGTTTGCTATACCTATCCCCGTCACCTAGGTATTAAGCCCAGCATGCATTAGCTATTTTTCCTAATGCTCTCCCTCCTTAGTCTCTTTTAATTCCTGATTCTCTGAAGAGTCCAGGCCAGTTTCCTCACTTCTCAATTAAGAGACCGGAGAGTAGAATGCCCACATTTTGGATTTGTCTTGTTATTTTCTTACACTGTCATTTAACTTGCTCTCTCTCCTGAATTTCCTGTAAACTGGAAGTTAGGTCTAGAGACTTGATGAAATTTCAGGGTAAGCACTTTCTTTCTCTTTTCTTTTCTTTTGTTTTCTTTTCTTTCTTTCTTTCTTTTTCTTTTTTTTTTTTGAGATGGAGTTTTGCTCTTGTTGCCCAGGCTGGCGTGCAGTGGTTCAATCTCTGCTCACTGCAACCTCCGCCTCTCAGGTTCAGGTGATTCTCCTGTCTCGGCCTCCCAAGTAGCTGGGTGGGCATGCACCACCATGCCCGGCTAATTTTTGTATTTTTAGTAGAGATGAGGTTTCACCATTTTGGTTAGCCGGGTCTCGAATTCCTGACCTCAGGTGATCCACCTTCCTCAGCCTCCCAAAGTGCTGGGATGACATTCATGAGCCACCGTGCCCAGCCGGGGTAAGCATTTTCGACCCAAACATTCCAGAAGGCCCAGGAGGTCAGGTGGCTCCTTGTAGGCCACTGTTAACAAAACATTCTGGGCGTGCGGAGGTGGGACACTCAGCCTGTGCTGCACGCTCCTTCTGAGCCTGTTGGTCTGTGTCCTGGCAGCATCCCTTCCTCGAAAGCCTGTGGGCCGTTCACCAACTTCAACACCACCTGGGAGGTCATCCCCAAGACGGTGAGCACCTTCCCCAGCTCGCTGCAGTCCTTCATCCACGGCGTCACTTCCGAAGCCTTTGCAGTTCCTTTCTTCATGATTATTTGGTGAGTGAGAACCACCGGGACCCACTGAGGCATGTGGGCTCCTCCCATTGGGAAATGGCAGGGGGTGGGGGTCACTCTAGACTTGACAAGTTATTGAGCTTCTTTGAACTGCACTTTCCTGTCTCTAAAATGGGCATAACAGGCCAGGCGCGGTGGCTCAGGCCTGTAATCCCAACACTTCGGGAGGCTGAGGCGGGCAGATCACTTGAGGCCAGGAGTTCGAGACCAGCCTGACCAACATGGTGAAACACCATCTTTAGTAAAAAATACATAAAATTAGCCAGGCATGTAATTCTAGCTACTTGGGAGGCTGAGGCAGGAGAATCACTTGAACCTGAGAGGCAGAGGTTGCAGTGAGCTGAGATCACGCCATTGCACTCAAGCCTGGGCAGTAAGAGTGAAACTCTGTCTCAAAAATAAATAAATAAAATAAATAAAAATGATTTTATCCAAAGCTGGAAATCACTGGGTTTTATTATGTTTTCCCTATTTTACAAATGAGGAAATGGGCTAGAGCGTCTCCACAGTGATCATCCACATGTTAATTACATGCCCGGCTGACTTTCCCAACCATGTCGTTCTCTCTTTCTGTCATTCTGTATGTACAAGGGGAACATCAGCAAATTTTAATATTAAAATTAAAAAGCAAGGCATAAATCAGATTCTGCTGCCACTGCCAAATAAAAACTTCAGTAGCTGTTTCTTATACCCTCTGCTTGGAAGAGATGAGGGTTTTCTTTATTTTTTGTAGAGCAGGGTCTGGCTCTGTTGCCCAGTCTGGAGTATGGTAGTGCGATCATAGCTCACTGCAGCCTTGAACTTCTGGGCTCAAATCCTCCTGCCTCAGCTTCCTGAGCAGCTGAGGACTACAGGCTCACGCCACCATGCCTGGCTAATTTTACATTTTCTTTTTTTTTTTTTTTTTTTTTTTAGACAGAGGCTTGCTCTGTTGCCCAGGCTGTAGTGCAGTGGCGCGATCTCGGCTCACTGCAACCTCTGCCTCTTGGGTTCAAGCGATTCTCCTGTCTCAGCCTCCTGAGTAGCTGGGATTCTAGGTGCCCACCACCACTCCCAGCTAATTTTTGTATTTTTATTAGAGACGGGGTTTCACCATGTTGGTCAGGCTGATTTCAAACTCCTGACCTCAGGTGATCTGCCTTCCTCGGCCTCCTAAAGTGCTGGGATTACAGGCATGAGCCATCGCGCCCGGCCATATTTTATTTTTCTTTTTTTTTTTTTTTTTTTTTTTTTGAGACGGAGTCTCAGCTGTGTCGCCCAGGCTGGAGTGCAGTGGCCGGATCTCAGCTCACTGCAAGCTCTGCCTCCCGGGTTTTTACGCCATTCTCCTGCCTCAGCCTCCCCAGTAGCTGGGACTACAGGCGCCCGCCACCTCGCCCGGCTAGTTTTTTGTATTTTTTAGTAGAGACGGGGTTTCACCGTGTTAGCCAGGATGGTCTCGAACTCCTGACCTCGTGATCCGCCCGTCTCGGCCTCCCAAAGTGCTGGGATTACAGGCTTCAGCCACCGCGCCCGGCCCCATATTTTATTTTTCTAGAGATGGGGCTCTCATTATGTTGCCTGGGCTGGTCTCAAACTCCTGGCCTTCAGTGATCCTTCTGCCTGGGCAAAGCACCGGGAATATGAAAATGAGCCATCGTGCCCAGCCTTCTTTTCTAACAAAAGTAAAACTGTTTCAAGGAAAAATACGTTGGGTTGTTTTTCTAGTGGCCTTCAGATTATCCAGACTCCCTAGTGACCTGTCTGTCTTATGTTGCAGCCTCATCATGTTTTACTTCATTGCCTTAGCTGGAGCACACAAACGGGTGGTCATCCAGCTCCGAGAGCAGCTATCCCTGGTAAGGAAGCACAGCCCCAGAGGGTCATGACTGGGGACATTTACCCAGGACACCACAAGGAAAGTGGTGTATTCCTGGGAGGGAGTGAAATTACTGCAGCCTTCTCTCACCACCACCTCCCCAAAACTCTGCCTTCAGGCCTGGCCCCGTCCAGCTTCATTAATTCACTGATTCATCTATTCCTTCAAGATGTGTATTAACGGGGGTACAGTGGCTCATGCCTGTAATCCCAGCACTTTGGGAGGCCAAGGCAGGCAGATTACTTGAGCTCAGGAGTTCAAGATCAGCCTGGCCAACATGGTGAAACCCTGTCTCTATTAAAAATACAAAAATTAGTTGGGCGTGGTGGTGGGCACCTGTAATCCCAGCTACTTGGGAGGCTGAGGCAGGAGAATCCCTTGAACTCAGGAGGTGGAGGTTGCAGTGAGCTGAGATTGTGCTACTGCACTCCAGCCTGGGCGACAGAGTGAGACTCCATCTCAAAAATAAAAATAAAAAAAGATGTGTATTAAGTACCTACTCTGTGCCTTGTACTGTGCTGGGCTGGGACACTTTGGTGAACAAGAGATAAAACTGCTGGGTAAGGCCAGGCGCGGTGGCTCAAGCCTGTAATCCCAGCACTTTGGGAAGCCGAGATGGGCAGATCACGAGGTCAGGAGATCGAGACCATCCTGGCTAACACGGTAAAACCCCATCTCTACTAAAAAATACAAAAAACTAGCCGGGCGAGGTGGCGGGCACCTGTAGTCCCAGCTACTGGGGAGGCTGAGGCAGGAGAATGGCGTAAACCTGGGAGGCAGAGCTTACAGTGAGCTGAGATCCGGCCACTGCACTCCAGCCTGGGCGACAGAGTGAGACTCCGTCTCAAAAAACCAAAACCAAAACCAAAACAAAACAAAACAAAAAAACAAAACTGCTGGGTAGTTAATAAGATAAATGCTGATTAATTATAGCTTCTCTGAAGATAATAAAAACAAGGTAGAGTGACGAGTGGGCTATCTGTTACTGCAGATGCGGCTGTAGAAGGCTTCTTTGAGGAGGTGATTTTTTTTTTTTTTTTTTTAAATTTAGGATGGGGTCTCACTCTCTTGCCCAGACTGGGGTGCAATGGCATGGTCATAGCTCACAGCAGCCTCAAACTCTTGGGCTCAAGTCATCCTCCCACCTTAGCCTCTCAAGTAGCTGGGACTATAGGCATACATCACCATGCCTGGCTAATTTTTTAATTTTTTAAAGACATGAGGTCTCCTTATGTTGCACAGGCTGGTTTGAACTCCTGGGCTCAAGTGATTATCCCCTCTCAGTCCCCCAAAGTGCTGGGATTATAGGCATGAGCCTATAATGGTGAAACCATTATATAGCTGGACCCAGCTGAGACTTGAATAATAGAGAGAAGAGCCCATTATCAGAGGTCCTATTTAAGGATGAGAGTAAGAGGGAAAGAGCACAGTGAGGAAATGAGCCGGGCACTTCTGGGGAACAGGAGGGAGGGGGTGGTGTGGCCACAGGGTGGTGAGTGATGGGAAGAGGCAAGGTGATATTGTAATAGCAGCCAGAGTCATCGAGTCACAGTGCCTCGAGGGCTCTGTTAAAACAGAGTTTTATTCTGAGTGGGATGGGAAGCCACTGAAGGGTGTTAAGTAGGAGTCTACCGTGCATTTTTTTTTTTTTTTTTTTTTTTTTTGAGACAGAGTCTTGCTCTGTCATCCAGTCTGGAGTGCAGTGCTGCAATCTCTGCTCACTGCAAACTCCACCTCCCGGGTTCAATCGATTCTCCTGCCTCAGCCTCCCAAGTAGCTGGGATTATAGGCACCCACCATCACAACCAGCTAACTTCTGTATTTTTAGTAGAGAAGGGGTTTCACCGTGATGGCCAGTCTTTTTTTTTTTTCCTTTGAGACAGGGTCTCATTCTGTCGCCCAGGCTGGAGTGCAGTGGTGTGATCTCAGTTCACTGCAACCTCCACCTCGCGGTTTCAAGCAAGTCTCCTGCTTAGCCTCCCGAGTAGCTGGGATTACTAGCTAGGTGTGCGCCACCTTGCCTGGCTAATTTTTTTTCTTTTTTTGAGACAATTTCGCTTTTATTGCCCAGGTTGGAGGGCAGTGGCGCGACCTCTGCTCACTGCAACCTCCGCCTCCCGGGTTCAAGCAATTCTCCTGCCTCAGCCTCCCAAGTAGCTGGGATTATAGGCACCCACCACCATATCCGGCTAATGTTTTGTATTTTTAGTAGAGACGGGGTTTCGGGGTTTCACCATGTTGGCCAGGTTGGTCTCGAACTCCTGACCTCAGGTGATCCACCTGCCTCAACCTTCCAAAGTGCTGGGATTACAGGCGTGAGCCACCTGGCTCAGCCTAATTTTTGTATTTTTAGTAGAGATGGGGTTTCACCACATTGGTCAGGGTGGTCTCAAACTTCTGACCTCAGGTGCTCCATCTGCCTCGGCCTCTCAAAGTGCTGGGATTACAGGCGTAAGCCACCTTGCCCGGCCTAATTTTTGTATTTTTAGTAGAGATGGGGTCTCACCATGTTGGTCAGGCTGGTCTGAAACTTCCGATCTCAGGTGATCCATCTGCCTCGGCCTCCCAAAGTGCTGGGATTACAGGCATTAGCCACCACATCCGGTTGTACTGTGCATTTTTTTTAAAAAAAGGATCAGCTGCTTTGTGGACAAGGGGCTGTGGCGTGGACACAATGACAGACTAGATGAGAGGTCATTACAATAGTCCAGTGGTTAGAATCCTCAGCCCTCAGTCTGGTAGGTAATGATGGTATTTGTTTCCAAATATATTAAATGCACATGTGAACCTATTATTTTTTAGGAAAGTCGTGACAAGCGCTACCTAATCCAGAAACTAACAGAAGCCCAAAGGGACACGAGGAACTAACTAGACTGAGCATGAAGATGGCGCTGCCTGTTGCTTCTAAGCTGACCTAGTGATTCTGCTGAGCCTACAGAGTCTACCTGGGTTTTGAGTGGACATTTAAAAATATATTTTTCTGGAGTTTAGGCTTTTCCATACGTGCAGCTGTGTTTACCTAACCCAGCCCTTAATTAGGGCTTTAGTGACTTAGAAAAGCAGGGGAAACCCAAGCCTTTGCCTGCGGACCGGCCACTCTGTGACAACTCTACCAAAAACCAACAAGCCGTTTGAGCTTTTACAAGAGTGAAAGAGCGGGGACGGTAGTGTAGTATTTGAGCCACGAGTTTATGTGCACAAGTGTTTTGGGATGTGGACTCAAGCTCAGCCTGTCAATCAGACCAGCCCATGAATATATAACAAACAGAATTGGAGGCTGGTTTCTTAAACACACATATCCACATTTTTAAGGGTTGTTTGTTTTCCTGTGCTTACAATTTTTAATGCACGTGCCTTTATTTCACAAAACATGTGGCTGGGCGCAGTGGCTCACGCCTGTTATCCCAGCACTTTGGGAGGCCGAGGCGGGCAGATCACCTGAGGTGGGGAGTTTAAGACCAGTCTGACCAACATGGAGAAATCCCATCTCCACTAAAATACAAAATTAGCCGGACATGGTGGCACATGCCTATAATGTCAGCTACTCGGGAGGCTGAGGCAGGAGAATTGCTTGAACCCAGGAGGCAGATTTTGCAGTGAGCCGAGATTGCACTGTTGCACTCCAGCCTGGGCAACAAGAGCAAAACTCTGTCTAAAAAAAAAAACAAACGTAGAATATCTCTTAAGATTTCCGTTATGGCAAAAACCATATGCAATAAATACCTCATTGTAAGCTTACCCAAAATGGATAGGTGTGAACCTTTTAACAGAAAAACAGAAGTTTAAGTTATTGTTTCATGTAATCAGTTTTCATTTTAATATCTTTGAAATATTTTTCAAAGCACTGTAGTTTTGTAATGAACTTTTCAAGCCTTCCTTTCATTGTTTTTCTTCCTTTCACTGGCTCCACACGTTTCCTGGGGAGTAGCCTGGAATTTAAAGTTGGGTGCAGGTTTTAGAAAGCTGTTGCTGTTAACAATAATTCTCCCCACCATCTCCACTCCACTACTCAAACATGACTGACTCCTTACTCAGAGGAGCAATGATGTCTTCTCGTCCCTTTCCTACAGCCATTTTCTTGCTTTTCCACAAAGGTATTATTGAAAGTGGGATATTTTTGTAACTGGGAGACCAATGAGCTTTTCTGTCTTTTCCTGACTTGTTAAGGTTTATGGGTTTCTAAATCTAATAACTATGGCCATACCACCCTGAACACACCCGATCTCGTCTAAATCTAATAACTGGTGTCATGGAATTTTGAGTAATCAAAGATTCACTCCAGTCTCACTTAAAAACATACATTCTGCGGGGCACAGTGACTCATGCCTGTAATCCCAGCACTTTGGGAGGCCAAGGCAGACAGATCACTTGAAGTCAGAAGTTTGAGACCCAGCCTGGTCAATGTGGTAAGACCCCGTCTCTACTAAAAGTACAAAAATTAGCCAGGCGTGGTGGCGTGTGCCTGTAATCCTAGCTACTTGGGAGGCTGAGGCATGAGAATCACTTGAACCTGGGAGGTGGAGGCTGCAGTGAGCGAGATCGTGCCACTGTACTCCAGCCTGGGTGACAGAGGGAGACCCTATCTTAAAAAAAAAAAAAAAAAAAAAAAAAAAAGATAGGTGAAAAGAAAAAAAACAAATTGTAATTATAAACATTTCTGCCCAGTGCCTTTATATTAATATATATAACATTTTCACTGTGACCAGGCTTGATGATATTCAAGTTTTCTGTTTGTGTGTGTGTGTGTGTGTGTGATGAACAAAAATGTACATGTTTTTTTCCCTATTATAAAAGTGATACTGAAATATGCTAATTGATATAATTTTAGTTAAATGCTGCTAATACGCATACCTCTTACTTGAAGGTTTTTATATGTTTTGATAACTTTAATAACCTCAGGTGATGTCTGTATAATTTTTAAAGTGCAGCTCTCTCTAACAAACGTGCCTTACAACTCCTGATTAAATGGTGTCTTGAAGGTTTTAAAATGGGATCGTGTATACTGGAATTCAAAGGGGCTTCTTGTCAGCAGTCAAGTGATGATGGAAAACTCTAACAGTTTGTAAAGTTGCTCTTTGCCTTTTCCTAAAATGACAGAGAAGAAAGAAGTGTTGAATGTAGTCCTCAGATGAGTGCTTTTAAAGCTCCTTGGCTCTGTTGAAGCCAAGGAAGGTATATGTGTGTAATTGCCCAACTGGTTCATTTTGCCTGCTGCCTGGATACAGTCCATTCATCAAGACAGATGAATTGCAACAAAGAAAGAGTTTAATTCATGCAAAACTGGCTAAACAGGAGACCAGAATAGTATTATTACTCAAATCAGTCTCCCTGAAATTTTGGAAACTGGGTTTTTTGTGTGTGTGTGGGTTTTTTTTTTTTTTTTTTTTTTTTTGAGACGAAGTCTTGCTCTTGTCGCCCAGGCTGGAGTGCAATGGTGCAATATCGGCTCAGTGCAACCTACGCCTCCCAGGTTCAAGCAATTCTCCTGCCTCAGGCTCCTGAGTAGCTGGGATTATAGGCATGCACCACTACACCCGGCTAATTTTGTATTTTTAGTAGAGACGGGGTTTCTCCATGTTGGTCAGGCTGGTCTCAAACTCCTGACCTCAGGTGGTCCGCCTGTATCGGCCTCCCAAAGTGCTGGGATTACAGGTGTGAGCCACTGTGCCCGGCCGCGTGCGTGTTTTGTTTCGTTTTGTTTTTGAGATGGAGTCTCACTCTATTGCCCAGGCTGGAGTGCAGTGGTGTGATCTCAGCTCACTGCAACCTGGGTTCAAGTGATTCTCCTGCCTCAGCTTCCCAACTATCTGGGACTACAGGTGTGCGCCACCATGCCCAGCTAATTTTTGTACTTTTAGTAGAGATGGGGTTTTGCCCTGTTGGCTGGGCTAGTCTGGAACGGCTGACCTCAAGTGATCCTTCCACTTCGGCCTCCCAAAGTCTGGGATTACAGGCGTGAGCCACCGTGCCTGGCGGAAACTGTTTTTTTATTTTTAATGGATAATCTGGTGGGTAGGGGGATGGATTAGGGAATAGTATGCATTTTTGTTTTTTAAATTTTGTTTTGCCATTATAAAAATACTTGTTTTTTATAGCAAATACAGAGAACATCAAAAGCAACAGAGAAAAAAACTTAAAAAGCACCATTTATGGGCACCCCTGTTAATCTTGGCAAAATTCCTTTTAAGATAGAAAGTACAGAGGGAGGGAAGTGGGACGGAGAAAGAAGGAAAGAACTTTGGTATTCTCATTTCTTTTTCACTTAATACATGTTTTCTTTTTTCTTTTTCTTTTTTCTTTTGAGATGGAGTCTTGCTCTGTGGCCCAGGCTAGAGTGTAGTGGTGCGATCTCGGCTCACTGCAACCTCCACCTCCTGGGTTCACACCATTCTGCTGCCTCAGCCTCCTGAGAAACTGGGACTACAGGCACCCACCACTGCGCCCAGCTAATTTTTTGTATTTTTAGTAGAGACGGGGTTTCACTGTGGTCTCGATCTCCTGACCTCGTGATCTGCCCGCCTCAGCCTCCCAAAGTGCTGAGATTACAGGCGTGAGCCACCGCGCCCGGCCATACGTGTTTTCTTGAAGAATCTAAAGATAGTGTTTTCTTCTGTTATTAAAAGCTTTTACAAACATTTCAATGGGCTACATAATATCATACAGTTAGATCTTTTTCTTTTTTTCTTTTTTTTTTTGAGCCAGAGTCTCACTCTATCGCCCAGGCTGGAATGCAGTGGTGTGATCATGGTTCAGTGCAGCCTCAGCCTCCTGGGCTCAAGTGATCCTTTTAGCCTCAGAAGTAGGTGGGATCACAGGCACACACCACCATGCCTGACTAATTTTTAAAATTTTCTGTAGAGATGGGATCTCACTATGTTGCCCAGGTTGGTCTTAAACTCCTGGGCTCAAGTGATCCTCTCGCCTCAGTCTCTCAAAGTGTTGGGATTACAGGCGTGAGCCACTGCATTCAGACATAATGTTTTGATATTCAATTGTTGCTTAACATTTTGTTTCCAAATTTTCCCAGTAGTAAATAACGGGCACATCTATAAATCTTTGTCAACATTTTTTCTCCTTAGAATACAGACCTAGGCCAGGCGCAGTGGCTCACACCAATAATCCCAGCACTTTGAGAGGACAAGGTGGGAGGATCATTTGAGGTCAGGAATTTGAGATCAGCCTGGCCAACACAGCGAAACCCAGTCTCAGCTGGGCGTGATGGTGTGTGTACCTGTAATCCCATCTACTTGGGAGGCTGAGGCAGGAGAATCGCTTGAACCCGGGAGGAAGAGGTTCCAGTGAACCAAGATCTCCCTGTTGCACTCCAGCCTGTGTGACAGAGTGAAACTCTGCCTAAAAACAACAAAAACAAAAAATAAAACAAAAAAGGAAACAGAGACCTAGAAGTGGGATTACAGCAAAGGTTTTGAACATTTTAAGGCTTTTGAGAGCCAGATTCAGACTCCCAGTAGTTTTACATGAGAGTGCTACAACATCCTCACTAAGTAGTATTTGGGTTAATCATAATTTTAAATTATTTTGGCGTGTCAATGTGAACACTAGAGTGATATAAAAACAACTTAAAAACTTGAATTCAATAATTTTACAATTGTATTGCATCTTAAAACATTTTATAGTAAACTTGGATAAAATATATAAATAATCCAAGGGTGTAAAGTAGAAAGTGAAAGCCCTGTTCTCCCAGTTCCAGCCCCCTGATGGTGCCAATATTAAACGTTGTATATTCTTGCAGACATACATCTTTGATTTTTGCCCTCATGTACATTACTCATGTAAAAATTATTTCTGTTGAGTAGATTCCTAAGACTGCTGTATTATATGATCTTTTTAAAGTACGTTGCTAAATTTCCCCTCCCTTCCCAAAAAATTCCAATTTGCACAAATATACATGCACACATGCACACAATACAGTAAGGTAGATCCCAGAGATAAAACATGTTCTTTGTAGAAAATCTGAAAATAGAGAAAAGGACTGAGGAGAAGTTTAAAGTTGGCTTTCAGCCCACCAATAGAGACAACATTATATAACACATTAACCATGTGGTGCATATAATTTACATAATTTATATTATATATATATTACATATATATATATTTTTTGAGACAGGGCCCAGGCTGGAGTGCAGTGGCAGGATCACGGCTGACTGCAGCTTCGAGCTCCCGGGCTCGAGCTATTCCCCCGCCTCAGCCCCCCGAATAGCTGGGACTATAGGTGTGCTCCACCACGCCCAGCTAATTTTTAAAATTATTTGTAGAGGCGGGGTCTCGCTATGTTGCCCAGGCTTACTATTTTAAAGTAGATATAGGATACAAATTAAAAAAAAAAAAACCTCCTTCCACGTAGGTAAAGCAGGAAATACCGTGCCTTGTTAATAAGTAATTCCCTCATGATCCTC
Organism: Macaca thibetana thibetana; assembly: GCF_024542745.1. Lineage (NCBI taxonomy): Eukaryota > Metazoa > Chordata > Mammalia > Primates > Cercopithecidae > Macaca > Macaca thibetana. Next base: position 57,834,445 of record NC_065597.1, on the reverse strand, counting down.
TTTCCCAGGAACTTGGGTGAGAAATCACTAACCCTATCCTGATCTTTGAAACAGCAATTTAGCATTTTCATCTCCCTGGCAACCCAAGGCGCCTTGGCTTCCTTGGTCTTGCGAGTGATTGATAGTGACCCCATCCAATATAATCTTTTTGTTTGTCGTATCTAACCAATCCAACCCCTAGCGCGGGGCTAGGGGGCGTTCCCACCGGTGCGCGGGCAAGCTGAGCCTGCCTTACGTCTGCTGTGCGTCATCAGTCCGAGCCAAGGGCAGTATTGGCCCGCTCAGTTCAACGAAGTGGTTGCTCTTTTGTGCCGGCAATGAGTTGCGCCGGGGCGGCGGCGGCTCCCTGCCTGTGGCGGCTGCGCCCGGGTGCCCGGCGGTCGCTCTCAGGTAAAGGGATGCGCGCAGTCACAGTCCTGCGCTGGGCTAGCAAGCTAGGGAATTTTCGCTTGAGGTTTGGGTCGAAGAGGTAACGGGGGAGACGTTCGTAACGTCACAGGCCTGCGACGGAGCGCGACTGCGTGACTTCAGCTTACGGGGCGCTGGCGGGCGGGGGGGGGGGGCCTGTAGTTCGTGGCGAGAGTGACGGGAAGACGGGGTGGTTTCGGCAGTGATGCCTGGGGAGTGACGCATGGCACACCTGTGCAGTGATGTCACGGCAGGTGCAGCCAGCTTTCCGAGTCGAGGACAGTTGGCGACACTGAAAATTTAGCGTCTCAGGGAGTCTCTCTTTTTGTGGTGTTTGCCCAGGGCCTTGCCAGGCAAAGTGTAGCCCGACGACCAGCTGCCTCCGCTACTTCTGGGAGCTCGCTAGAAATACAGATTGTCGGGCCCCACCCCGACCTACTTGGTCGGTATCTGTGGTCTGTGAACAGGCCCTTTAGGTGATTTGCATGCACTGTAAACTTTGAGAGCCATCAGTGTAGTAGAAGGATCATCGAATTTGGAGTAGAGAGACATGGTTTTGGACCATGGTTCCTGCTTTCCTTGTTTCATCTGTGCTGCCTTAGAAAATTGTCATGAAACCGGGCGCGGTGGCTCCGGCCTGTAGTCTCAGCACTTTAGGAGGCCGAGGCTGGAGCATCACCTGAGGTCAGGAGTTTGAGACCAGCCTGGCTAACACGGTGAAACCCCGTCTCTACTAAAAATAAAAATATGCCGGGCATGATGGCAGGTGCCTGTAATCCCAGCTACTCAGGAGGCTGAGACAAGAGAATCGCTTGAACCCGGGAGGCAGAGGTTGCCTTGAGGCGAGATTGCACCACTGCACTCCAGCCTGGGTGTCAGAGCGAGACTTTGTCTCCCCAACCCCCGCAAAAAAAAAAAAAAAAGTTTTGTCATGAGGTCGTGTTCTCAACGTTAAATTACTGTGTACCACCTTCGGGATTTTTGCCTAATGGCAATACTGCTTGAACTTTTGATTACTAGATGTGTTTTTTTTTTGTATAGCCCTGTCCCATTTTAAAATTAAATTAATTTCCTTGAAACGAAATCCTTCTGGTGAATGGGAAGCCAGTGCCACTTGCCACAAATGGATGAGTAATTATTTAAAAAAAAAAACCTGAAATTAAAAAGTTACGAAATTGTATTAAATACTGTCTTTCTGTTACAAAGGGGAAATTAGCAAGTGTTGGAAAGGTGTTGAGGATATGCCAGCTGTAAATGGAGATATCTTCCTTAATGAAATAAAAAAGATTGCAAGAGAATTTAAAAGAGTACCCCTTACTACATCGGGTTATTTATTGCATATCCATAAGCCACTTAAAATTTCGTAGGTACCACACTGGCGTGTTTCACACGTTGGGAAAATATGGACGTAAAGTGATGCATTTGAGAGCTTCTAGCACCCAGCCTCAATTTTATTTTAAAGTGTGTGGCAATGCAGGCAAAACTCCGAGGGTTGTTGAATGTGAATTTTAATGCTGTTCTGTTCGCCAGTAAGCATAACAGAATAAGAATCATTTCTGTTTATAAAGTTACTTTGCTTCTTATATCTCATTTTATCCTCATAACTCAGTAAGATAATTTTATTATTATGTGTTTTCCCTTAAAAAGGAAAGAGCCTGATTATCGCCTTTTTTTTTTTTTTTAAAGACAGTATCTTGCTCTGTTGCCCAGGCTGGAGTGCAGTGGTGCGATCTCAGCTCACTGCAACCTCTGCCTCCTGGGTTCAAGCGATTCTCCTGCCTCAGACTCCCAGGTAGCTGAGGCTGCAGGCATGCACCACCATGCCTGGCTAATTTTTGAATTTTAGTAGAGATGGAGTTTCGCCATGATGAGCAGGTCTCAAACTCCTGACCTCAAGTGATTCTCCCTCCTTGGCTTATCAAAGTCTGGGATTACAGGTATGAGTCACCAATGATTACTGCCAATTTTATGTGTAAGAAATGTCGATCCTGATTTTCCCAAGGCTAGTGTTGGAGATGGGACACATGTTTTTGGTTTCTTTTTTTCTTTTTTTTTTTGAGACAGAGTCTCACTGTGTCACCCAGGCTGGAGTGTAATGGCACCATCTCAGCTCACTGCAACCTCTGCCTACTGGGTTCAACTGATTGTTCCGCCTCAGCCTCCTGAGTAGCTGGGACTACAGGCGCACCACGATGGCTGGCTAATTTTTATATTTTTGGTAGAGATGGGGTTTCACCATGTTGGCCAGGCTGATCTTGAACTCCTGGTCTCAAGCAGTCCACCTGCCTGGGCTTCCCAAAGTGCTGGGATTACAGGCGTGAGCCACCGCACCGGGCCTATCCGTCTTTTGAGTCAGATATGCTCAGTGAGATGAAGGGAATCATGCCGAGGAATGGACCAAAGCTGGGTCATTATGCTTCAGAACTTACGTCCACACTTCTTTATTAAAAGTGTGACATTTACAGCCCCATCTGGTAGAAGATTTCAAGTGCAGAGCCACCCCAAATTTCACCAACCCACCTCATCACCTCGTGTCCAAAACACTCAAGCCTTTATCATGAAAGAACCACATATGTATCCAAAATGAATTTTTTCCACATATTCGCTGGATGTTGAAGTTAGCCTAAGTGAAAAGACGTATGCATTAAAGACATGGTAGTCACAGCCTAAGAGCGCTAAAACATTACAAAGTGATACCAATGCTGACTGGGGGCGGTGGCTCACGCCTGTAATCGCAGCACTTTGGGAAGCCGACATGGGAGGATTACTTGAGCTCAGGAGTTCGAGACCAGCCTGGGCAACATGGTGAAACCCTGTCTCTACTAAAATACAAAAAAGTAGCTGGGCATGATGGTGCATGCCCGTAGTCCTAGCTACTTTGGAATCCTAGCTACTCTAGAGGCTGAAACAGGAGAATTGCCTGAGTCCGAAAGGTGGAGTTTGCAGTAAGCTGAGATCATACCATTGCACTCCAGCCTGGGCGACAGAGCCAGAGTCTGTCTCAAAACAAAAAGTGATACCAGTGCAGATTGAAGCTACCATTACAAACTAAATGACCCCTAGGTTTCTATTTTCTGTATCTGCAAAATGAGGTGAATATACCTTACACACCTAAGAATGCTGCAAAACTCTTCCTTGCAGGGAAAAAAGCCTCTTGAGTTACTCTAATATAAGGCTCAGCGAATATAATTAAAGTGTTAAGGTTAGGAGATTTATTTTTAAAGATAAAATGTAATCTGTCATGAAGAATTTACATTTTGAAGATAAGAATTCCTTTGAATTAATTTTGGACCATAATGAGGTGAAATCTAGACTCTAAGGCTAGTCTCAAAGTCGAATGCCCAAGGGTGTGGGGTTTTAAAATTTTTTCTCTGTTGTTTTGTTTGTTTGTTTGGTTTTAGACAGAGTCTCACTCTGTTGCCCAGGCTGGAGTGCAGTGGCACCATCTCGGCTCACTGCAATCTCTGCCTCCCAGGTTCAAGCTATTCTCCTGCCTCAGCCTCCCAGGTAGCTGGGATTAAAGGCGTGTACCAACACACTCAGCTAATTTTTGTATTTTTGGTAGAGATGGGGTTTTACCATGTTGGTGAGGCTGGTCTCAAACTCCTGACCTCAGGCGATTCATTCTCCTTGGCTTCCCAAAGTGTTGGGATTACAGGCGTGAGCCACTGCGCCCGAACAGGTGTGGGGTTTTTTTTTTTTTTTTTTTTTTTTTTTTGACGGAGTCTCGCTGTGTCGCCCAGGCTGGAGTGTAGTGGCGCGATCTCAGCTCACTGCAAGCTCCGCCTCCCGGGTTCACGCCATTCTCCTGCCTCAGCCTCCCCAGTAGCTGGGACTACAGGCGCCCGCCACCACGCCCGGCTAATTTTTTGTATTTTTAGTAGAGATGGGGTTTCACCAAGTTAGCCGGGATGGTCTCGATCTCCTGACCTTGTGATCCACCCGCCTCGGCCTCCCAACGTGCTGGGATTACAGGCCTGAGCCACCGCGCCCGGCAGGTGTGGGTTTTAAGAGAACTTAGTCTGTGGTTCTCAGCCTTGGCTGAAGCAAAGACTTACGCACATAGCTTCTAAAACATGTCAGTTCAGAGAGCCTCCTCCCAGAGATCGATTGGGGAAGAGCACCGTGTTTTTGAAGGCTGTCTACGGGCCTCTCCTGTACAGCATGTGCTGGGGAAACGTGCCAGAGGGCCGGCGAACTGGAGAACCATGCCCGTCGAGAAGCGGCTGCCATGTTAACTGCCTGGTAAGAAGATAGGCTCAGCATTGCCAGATCTTCATACACTTAAAGTGAAGCCAGAAATCCAGATCTTTAGGTAGAATCCTCTTTTTTAACACTGTAGGTTAAACAGAGTACATTTATGGGCATGCCTGGCCACGGGGAGCTCGTTTGTGACCTCCATCCCAAAGTGCCCTTTCTTCTGTCTGTAAAAGGAACATTTGGATTTTACCTGAACATAATGAAGAATAAACTTGCATTTCAGCTTATGGAAGAAGGATCATTACCAGATTTCGCAGTTCAGGAATGACCTTAGACAATATCAATCGGGCAGTTGTGGATCGAATAATCCGGGTGGATCATGCGGGCGAATATGGAGCAAACCGCATCTATGCCGGGCAGATGGCCATCCTGGGTCGGACAAGCGTCGGGCCAGTCATTCAGGTGGGTGCCCCTTCATCTCCCTCACCCTGGTCTACCGAATGGGCAGATCCAAAGACCTTCAAGTAATGAATCGCGGGAGGTCAGGCGTTCCCCAGGGAGATGCCATTGTCTCCAGGAGAGTGAAAGTTGGTTCTTGGTGGAGAGATGGAGAGCAAAAAGCATATTGTTCTTTTTATGGATAAAGCACAGAGACATATAGTACATAGACAGGTATGCAGTCATAGTGTGTCCTTCACAGGGATTGTGTGGATTGAATGAATTGCTTGCATAAAGCTCTTTGATGGCTCCTGGCACTTAGGAAGTGCCATCTAAGTGTTAGCCGCAGCTAGCATTCTCCCTTCTTCCTCTGATGTAAATAATATTCGGGGCCGGGTGTGGTGGCTCCCGCCTGTAATCCCAGCACTTTGGAAGCCGAGGCCAATGGACTGCTTGAGCCCAGGAGTTTGAGACCAGCCTGGGCAACATGACGAGACCCCATCTCTACAAAAAATACAAAAATTAGCTGAGTGCAGTGGCTCACAGCTGTAATCCCAGCACTTTGGGAAGCTGTGGCGGGTGGATCACCTGAGGTCAGGAGTTTGAGATCAGCGTGGTCAACAAGGCAAAACCTTGTCTCTACTAAAAATACAAAACAAATTAGCCAGGCATGGTGGTGCACGCCTGTTGTCCCAGTGCTCGGGAGGCTGAGGCAGGAGAATTGCTTGAACCTGGGAGGCAGAGGTTACAGTGAGCTGAGATCGCACCACTGCACTCCAGCCTGGGCAACAGAGTGAGACTCTGTCTCAAAAAAAAAAAAAAAAAGCAGCAAATCTCCCACCCCCAACACACACACACAACAAAATTAGCCAGCTAATTTGAGAGACCGAGGTTGGAGGATCCCAGCTAATTTGAGAGGCTGAGGTTGGAGGATCACTTGAGCCTGGAGGTTGAGGCTGCAGTGAGCCATGAGCTTGCTACCACACTACAGTCTTGGTGAGAGAGTGAGACCCTGTCTCAAAACAAGCAAACCACAACAACAACAAGATGATACTATTCTAGTAGTCTGGAAGGAAATTACACAACAGCTAATGTTCTGCCTTCCTGATTTTGAAATGAGTTAAACATGTCTTTTCTTATGCGTGTGGACCCTTGTTATTTACTAGGCACATTGTGGGCCTGAGAGACTTCCGCTGGAACTGTAGCTCGTGGCAATCTTACCTGGAATTGAGATAATAGATTCTTTTGTATTCTCGGCGCTATCTTCTCTTTGTCAAAGATTCCTTTACTCTGATGTCTTACTTTTTCCATTGACGTTTTGAGGGGAATGGCAGAGACAGCAGTTCCCATCATTTTCTCCGTTTCTATTTTGCTTCTTGTATGCTGCTTGGATGAGTGGGAGGCCTCTATGGAATTCTTGCATGTCTTTATTTTTATGTTTCTTACAGAAAATGTGGGATCAAGAAAAGGACCATTTGAAAAAGTTCAGTGAGTTGATGGTTACGTTCAGGGTCCGGCCGACAGTTCTGATGCCCTTTTGGAACGTGCTGGGGTTTGCACTGGGTACGTGTCTCTCTAGAAGAGCTTATGCAAGCTTGGGGATCTAGGATGATTGCATCCTTCAGGTATCATGTTCACAATTCTTGCTATGTCCTCTTATGACCTCATTCTGTTTACTTCATATTTTTCCAGAGTTAAATTGACTACCTTTTTTGGTGTGTGGCTTAAATTTATTTAAGATAGAATCTTAATGTCAGTACTTAAAAAGAAAAAAGGTTGGGCGTGGTGGCTTGTACCCATAATCCCAGCACTTTGGGAGCCCGAGGCGGGCAGATCATGAGGTCAGGAGTTCGAGACCATCCTGACCAACCTGTGAAATCCCCATCTCTATTAAAAATACAAAAAATTAGGTGGGTGTGGTGGTGCAGGCCTATAATCCCAGCCACTTGGGAGGCTGAGGTGGGAGAACTGCTTGAACCTCGGAGGTGGAGGTTGCAGTGATCCGAGATCGGCCTACTGCACTCCAGTCTTAGTGACAGAGCGACAGAGCGAGACTCTGTCTCAAAAAAAAACAAAAAACAAAACAACACAAAAAATAGAGCCAGGGTCTCATTCTGTTGCCCAGGCTGGAGAGCAATGGTATAGTCGTAGCTCAGGGAAACCTCAAACTCTTTGGTTCAAGTGATCCTCCCACCTCAGCCTCTGAGCCTGAGTAGCTTGGACTACTGGCACATGCCACCACGTACAGGTCTATTTTTTTGTAGAGATAGGGTCTCATTATGTTACCTAGGCTGGTCTCAAACTGCTGGTCTCCAGCCATCCTCCCTCTGTGGCCTCCCCAAAGTGCTAGGATTACAGGCGTGAGGCACCACACCTGGCCTAATGTCAGTATTATAAATAGAAAATACAGTAAAAATAAACAACAGAAAAAAAAGCTAGTATAATTCAATTGCAGCCAAATACTATTCCCTGACAAAGATTCTCAACCTGAGGTCTGTTCACTCTTTTAGAAAAGGGAGAAGAATAAATGGTATAAAAGATCAAAGATATATTCACCCCAAATGCTGACTTTCTCTTGGCCACAGTCAGGATAAAACAGCATTGAAAAGAGAATGGCTTTTCTTACTATGTAATTCCAGGTTTAACACTGGGATCCAGTCTCTCTTAAAACAGTGGTTCTCCCTCAGGGTGAGTTTGCCCCCCTGACGAGGACATGTGGCAGTATCTAGGTACTTTTTGTTTTTTGAAATGGAGTCTCGCCCTGTACCCAGGCTGGAGTGCAGTGGCGCGATCTTGGCTCACTGCAACCTTCGCCTCCCAGCTTCAAGCGATTTTCCTGCCTCAGCCTCCCAAGTAGCTGGGATTACAGGTGCCCACCACCACACTGACTAATTTTTGTATTTTTAGTAGAGACAGGGTTTCACCATGTTAGCCAGGTTGGTCTCGAACTCCTGATCTCAGGTCATCCGCCCATCTCGGCCTCCCAAAGGGCTGGGATTGCAGGTGTGATCCACCGCGCCCAGCCCTTGGGACAGTTTTGGTTGTCAAAACTTAGTTGGCGCTGCTGGCATCTAGTTGGTAGAGGTCAGGGGTGCAGTTAAATATCCTACCATGCATGGGGCACACAAAGAATGACCCAGCCCAGTGTCTGGTGCAGAGGTTGAGAAGCCCTGGCCACAGATGATCTCCATTACCAGTCATATCTGCTTCTTTCTTTTCTGGTCTGGGTTTAACAATCCCAGGGGCAGGGACCGCCTTGCTCGGAAAGGAAGGTGCAATGGCTTGCACCGTGGCGGTGGAAGAGAGCATAGCACATCACTACAACAACCAGATCAGGAAGCTGATGGAGGAGGACCCTGAAAAATACGAGGAACTTCTTCAGGTATTTGTCCATGCTCTAAAACAGGGCTGCTCAAGGAGAAAAGGGCAGATAGCAATTGGGTAAGAGGAAAACATACTAGAGATTGTTAGGGGATGGTGGGGGTTTAGAGCCTCAGTTTAAAGATGAGCAAACTGAGGAACAGAGAGGTGAACCCATCTGCCCTGGCCATACAGCACAGACAGAGCTGGGACTAGAACCCTTGTCTCCTTAGTCTTTTTTTCTTTTTATTTAGAGATGGGATTTTGCTCTATTGCCCTGGCTGGAGTACAGTGGCACAGTCATAGCTCACTACATCTTCAAACTCTTGGGTTCAAGTGATCCTCCCACTTCAGCCTCCTGAGTAGCTATGGGACTATGGGTACATGCCACCACACCCAGCTAATTGTTTTTTTCTTTTCTTTTGAGATGGAGTTTCGCTCTCATTGCCAAGGCTGGAGTGCAGTGGCGTGATTTGGCTCACAGCAACCTCCGCCTCCTGGGTTCAAACCATTCTCCTGCCTCAGCCTCTGGAGTAGATGGGATTACAGGCATGCGCCACCACACCCAGCTAATTTTGTATTTTTAGTAGAAATGGGGTTTCTCCATGTTGGTCTGGCTGGTCTCGAACTCCGGACCTCAGGTGATCCGCCCACCTCGGCTCCCAAAGTGCTGGGATTACAGGCGTGAGACACCGCTCCCGGCCTTTTTTTTTTTTTTTAGAGATGGGGTCTCACCATGTTTTCCATGCTGGTCTTGAACTCTTGGGCTCCGGTGATCCTCTCTCCTCGGCCTCCCAAAGTGCTGGAATTATAGGCATGAGCCACCACATCTGGCCAGAACCCTTGTCTCTTGAGCCCTGTCCTGTTCACTTCTTTTATTTTTAATTTTTTGAATTTTTCATAGAGACAGTATCTCTCTCTGTTGCCCAGATTGGTTTTGAACTCCTGGGCTCAAGTGATCCTCCTGCCTCTGCCTCCCAAAGTGCTGAGATTACAGGTGTGAGCCACACCACCTGGTGCTGTTCATTTTTTTTTTTTTTTGAGATAGAGTCTCGTTCTCTCAGTGCAGTGGTCTCCACCTGCACTGCAGCCTCTGCCTCCCGGGTTCCAGCAATTCTCCTGCCTCGGCGTCCCAGGTAGCTGGGATTACAGGCACACACCACCATGCCCAGCTAATTTTTGTATTTTTAGTAGAGATGGGGTATCACCATGTTGACCAGCTGGTGTTGGACTCCTCAGGTGATCCTCCTGCCTTGGCCTCAGGTGATCCTCCTCAGGTGATCCTCCTGCCTTGGCCTCCGAAAGTGCTGGGATTACAGGCGTGAGCCACCGCACCTGGCCCACTTCTTTATCATTGGTAGATTCTGACCAGATGCGTGAGCAGGAACCCTTTAGATTAAATAAATGAATAGATATCCTGAGATAATTTTCCACAGCAAATAAGGGAACTGTTTAGTTTTTTAGAGTCTAAATCTGAGGTTGGCAAACTATGGCCTGTGGCCAGCCACCTGTTTCTTTAAATAAACTTCTATTGGAACACAAGCATGTCCATTTGCTTGTCTCGCACTGGTTTTCTGGTTACAGTGGCAGAGTTGGGTAGTTGGGACAAAGTATTTACTCCCTGGCCCTTTAGAGGAAAAGCTGGTCTCCCTGTCTTAGGCCATAATAAGAGGCTTTAGCCTCCAAAATGAAATGGAACAGTAGGAGAGTTGGAAGGCTAACTTGCTTTGGTGTCTTTTTATTTAACCAGGTGATAAAGAAATTTCGGGATGAAGAGCTTGAGCACCATGACACAGGCCTTGAACATGATGCCGAATTGGTAGGGCCCTACTGTTACCTGTTCTGCTTTGGGACTCCTTATTTGGGAGGTTGAGGTTTCTGTTCCCAGAAGAATAAATTTTAAAGCGACAGCCAAAGGGAGAGAAAACCAATGATGTTGCTTTGACAAAAAGCAAGGAAATGCGTTATTGCTCCAGATTGGGAATCTCCTTTCTTGCTTTATCCCTTCTCATTTTCCCCAGGAACGTTTTTTTTTTTTTTTTTTTTTTTTTTGAGACAGTCTCACTCTGTCGCCCATGTTGGAGTGCAGTGGTGTAGTCTTGGCTCATTGCAGCCTCTGCCTTCTGGGTTCAAGCAATTCTCCTGCCTCAGCCTCCCGAGTAGCTGGGATTATAGGTACACACCGCCATGCCTGGCTAATTTTTGTATTTTTTGTTTTTAGTAGAGACTGAGTTTTCGCTGTATTGGCCAGGCTGGTCTTGAACTCCTGACCTCAGATGATTTGCCCGCCTTGGCCTCCCAGGAGCTTCATTTCTTTCCCTGTGAGAATCTGGATGACTCCAATGCTTTGGCAGTAGCAGAGGCATTCCAACATTTTGAATAGCTTTCTTCGAAACTAAAATAAATTGTTCCTTAGATCTATTTCTCATCCCGAGAAATCCAAAGCCTGCCCTGCCAGCGCTGAATCTTACAACCAAAAATGAGCACAAAACATGTTTCTTTGTTTGCTTATTGTTTTTAACAGGCTCCAGCCTATGCCGTCCTGAAGAGCGTTATCCAAGCTGGATGCAAAGTGGCGATATATTTATCAGAAAGATTGTAAAGTGTGTCCAGTTATGCCTGCCTATGAAAGATGACAGTAATTTACCAAGTGACATTTGCAGAGAAACAAGTGTACAGTTATCATTGTACTTTTGTACAATGTGAATTTTGTTAATTAAATTATAAGGTTTCTTTTTTAAAAAAAAAAAAACTGCAGTGTTGATTTTTCTCTGGGTTGTGTTTTCTGCCATGAGACCGACAGGTCACCAGCCTTGTTCAAGTCACAGCAAACAAAGCTGAACCTTGTTTGGTCTCATACTTAATTTTCTTTTATATACATGTTTTTCTTTTACATACGTGTGTGTGTGTGTGTGTGTATATATATATATATATACATTTTTTTTTTTTGGAGACAGGGTCTCACTCTTTTGCCCAGGCTGGGTCACAGCTCACTGCAGCCTCGACCTCCCAGCCTCGAGCAATCCACCCACCTCAGCCTTCCAAGTAGCTGGGACTACAGGTGTGCGCCACCACACCTGGCTAATTCTTTCTATTTTTTTGTAGAGGCGAAGTCTCACTATGTTGCCAGGCTGGTCTCTAACTCCTGGACTCAGTGATCCTCCCATTTCTACCTCCCAAAGTGCTGGGATTACAGGTGTGAGCCACTTCACCAGGCTCATTTTCTCCTAAAACATCAAGGAGAAATCATTAATAATGTAACGGGAATCTTTAGGAGAAAAAACAGTTTGGTTTACTGATAACAAAAGATAATTGGAAACATGAGAGTATTTGAGATTGGCCAAGCAGAACTATGAAGTCCATCAAGTAAGTGAAAGACCATCGTTTCCGTTCTGAATTGTGGGTGATAAGGGGTGGGAAAGTGCTACAGTCTGGATGTCTGTGTCTCCCCAGAATTCATATGATGAAATCTTCACCCTCAAGTTGATAGAAGGTGGGGCCTTTGGGAAGTGTGAGGTTATGAGGGTGGAGCCCTCATGAATGGGATTAGTGCCTTATGAAAGGTCCTAGAGAGACACCTCATCCTCTCCACAGTGTGAGACTTCAAGGGGTGTGGGCTCTGAGGAAGCAGACCCTTCACAAGCACACACCAACTAGGACTTTGATCATGGACTTCCCAGCCTCTAGGACTGAGCAATAAATGTTTGATGTTTATAAGCCACCCAGACTGTGGTATTTTTGAGTCTCACTCACTCTGTCACCCAGGCTGGAGTGCAGTGGTGCGATCTTGGCTCACTGCAAGCTCTGCCTCCTGGGTTCACGCCATTCTCCTGCCTCAGCCTCCCGAGTAGCTGGGACTATAGGTGCCCGCCATCGTGCCTGGCTAATTTTTTTGTATTTTTATTAGAGACGGGGTTTCACCATGTTAGCCAGGATGGTCTCGATCTCCTGACCTTGTGATCTGCCTGCCTAGGCCTCCCAAAGTGCTGGGATTACAGGCGTGAGCCACCACACCCGACTGACTGTGTTATTTTGTTATAGCAGCCTGAACAGACTAAGACGGGCGTGTTGCTTCCATCGAAGACTATACTAAGTTGTGGATTATTTGTGAAATTGAATTACGATCTTTTCCTTAAGGTCTTTTACCACCCCCCCCCCAAAAAAAAACCCCAAACTGATTCAAATTTTCATACTTTAATGAAATATTTTATAATTTGCAAATTTTTAAGTGATGTATGAAAAATCTAGATCAGTGGATCTCCTCTCTGGCTGCCCATTAGAATGTCCCATGGAGATTAAACTTTTTTTTTCAGTTTGTGGTCCAAGAGTTTTGAGTTATTTAGGGTGGAGTTCAGGGTCAGAATGGTTTCAGAAGCTCCCAGGTGATTCTGATGTGAGTTGGAGCTGCAAGGCACTGAACTAGATTATAAGATGTTTCTGGGAAAGAACCACATTTTAGGAATTTGTGTCCCACCCAGTCCTCTGTGTTTAATCAGCACCTGATGACTTGGCAGGACTTGCCCCACCAGGGTCTGGCTTTGAAGGGTAGTGGACACCAGGATCATTTGGATTAATCCTCTGCTACCTCTCTCTCTTCCTCAACCAAGAGTGAATTTAATTTTATGTAATTGGGTGAAAGTCTACAAATCATAATTGTAATAAATTAAGGCTGGGTGTTTGTTTGAAATTAGATAAGATAAACCTAAAGGTTTGAACAAGTTGTGGATGGTTTGTAAAAATTAATCTTATAAAATAAATGCTCTGTGTGAACATACTGATTAAATTCAAAGGGATATTATTTGGTTTTTCTGTAAATTGAACCTTGAAATAAAAGCACAAGAAGGTTTTCTTAAGGCACTGGTCTGCTCTTTAACAAGAATTTGTAGAGGGTTATAAAAGGTTTACAAGAATCTCACCTCATGTTCAAACTAGTTAAGATTGGATAGATTTATCTATAAGGTACTATTAAAAATTGGGGATGACATTAATAGTAGACTGATGCAAGGATGAAATTTGACTGTCTTGAACAAGATTTTTATGTAATAGTAAAGGATAATGAAAGATTTTTGTTTGCCTTGCAAATAAACTACCAAAAAAAGAAGGGAAAGGCAAGAGACAAATTGTTTGGAAAGTTGTCTTCCCTTTTAATGAGTAAAGGTTTTGTGCCTTAAAAAAAAGTTTTTGAGTCATCATTTTGGCTAATGATAACCTGGAATTCTATTTTATAGTATCAAGTGTTTTAAGCCTTTAACATGTTCAGTAGGCTTCCCCAAATCAAACTTTAGCTTCAAGGTTGTCTTTTTTGACCCCTAACTTTTGGATGCCAACAGAGGGCCCCTGGATTATTTGACATGTTTAATTACATGGGATTGCCAAAATAAAAATAAGGTTTAATCTTCTTCAGGTTACATTTTAGTGAATAACATTAATATGTGTTCCAAAATTGTATGAGATTTCTAAAATTCTAATCTCTAAGTATATGATATAAATTTGAATTAGGATTATTATGTTATTGTAAACCACAGAAATAATGAAATTTGTCAATCGTGTTTTTGACTGAGACTGTCTAAAGACATCTTGTCGTTCACAGACAATCATAGTCTTGTTTTGATCCTCTTCAAAAGGTGGTTTGTAATCAGCTATAGAACTTAGGTGCTCTTAAATGCAGATTTCCAATATCTTTAGATTGTGATATTAGAATAAAGGAAAAATATTCAGGACTCATGAAGAGCTGAAATATTCATGAATTTATCAGGCAGAACAAGAGTTAACTGAATGGGCTGAACTAATAGAAAACAGGTAATCCGTTTAACTTTTTGCTTAAAACATTGCTGATCTTTTGTTTTTCAGAGTCAAGAAAACTTTTATTTTGAACTATTTACAGCATTTAACAATTGAGTAAGGTATACTCCTGTGAACAAAATTTGGAGCGTATTTGTTCCTCTGCTGGTTTCTCTAGAATTTGGAAACTATTTGTGAGTATTCTTATGGCAATGTAGTCATTTGCGTAAGTGCAACAAGAATCCACTTTCTTTTGCAACAGGACACAATTGGAGAAACTGGTTGTTTTATCAGTTTCTGATAGAAGGGTGTGCTTCCCTTTAAGGAATCAAGCTTGACTTGCAGAGCCAAAAAAAAGTTTCTTGGAGAAACTGGTCTCATACCTTGTCTACAGTCCTTGTACAGGGCTCCTAACCTGTGATTGCAGCAGGACGAGCCGTAGACAAAACCTCTCAGACACCGAGTTGTAGAAGGAAGGGCTTTATTCAGCTGGGAGCATTGGCAAGCTACTACCTTAAAATCCAAGCTCCCTGAGTGCACAATCTCTGTCCCTTTTAAGGGCTCACAACACTAAAGATTTCATATGAAAGGGTTGTGATTGATTGAGCAATCTAGGGGATACGTGACGGGGGTTTCATGCACTGGTAGAGAGAAACAGAACAGGGCAGGGAGTTTCACAATGTGCTTCTATACAATGTCTGGAATCTATGAATAACATCAGTTTCTAAGTTATGAGTTGATTTTTAACTACTGGGTTTAACCCAGGCAGGCCCAGGCCTGGTTTCGGGCCTGGCACTGGGCATTGGTTTTACTTCCTTGTTTTTTTTCTTAAAACGTACTGAGTATAAAACAATATAAAACAATATGAGAGGGTCTCTCTCTTTCCTCATGATGAGTAAAGAATGTCACTTTCTAACAGGTCCAGGAGCCCCAAGTTATCTTGGGACCTCAAGAAGAGAGGAATTTACCCAACTCATAGGTATTTGAGGGTACAAACCCATTGCTGGGCTTGACTTTAAAAAGTCTTTTCTGATATTCCTTATGGAACAGAATTCCATTAGAGCCAATTTTAAAAGCATATATGAAAAATAATTATTCTTGCTGTACTTTATGCAAATAATCAGGCCAAGTATAAGACTAAAGTTTATTTTGCAAACAATCCTATTATTATTTGTTTTTAACAAAAATGAGGGCTGGAGAGAGAAAAATTATTTCAAAACTTACCGCACTTGTCATTAAATTCTGGTCTTATTAGTTGTTTTTAAGTTTTTGTCTGTATTTTAGACTAACCCTGTTTATTCCTGTGAACCAACTAGTGATCTCTGGCTGCAACTCAGAAGAAACAAGGGATGGGTAATATAGAAATCTGGATCAATATTCTAGTTCTGGGCAACTATCCTGCAAATCCTGCCAGGCGATAGGGGTAAATGAGGTGCCCATAACCTGGAGGTTTCTTTGGGAAAATAAGGCCAGGGAAGCTAACCAAAGCCAAGCTCCTTGCACCCAGATTTTAGCAGACATAACTCTAGCCACAAGTTACCTGGGTGTGTTGGCAGCCTCAGGATTTTTGTGCTGTCCTTACCCCCATGTTTTTTTTTTTTTCTCATGTCTTCTAATAACCTGGTTTGTCTCTTCTCACCTAGAGGTCATCAAACACCAACCGGAATCTCAGACGATTGCCCCTTTTACCAGGGACCCTTAGATAGCCCTCTGAGCGAGCTCTGACTGCCGTTTTCCAAGAACAGCGCCCCCTGTCAGCAGGAAGCAGTTAAGAGTGATCATGGTCTTTATCCTAACGGCAATTAGATGTACCTCTTGAGAGGGGAGAATAGCAGGAGGCAGTCACATGCCTAGGCAGATAGGGGTGGATTCCTGGTGAAACCCGACTCTCAAACCAAAGACAGTTTAAAGCCTGAAAGCAAAACTACAAGTCCCAGGTAAATCCACAGACTGGATTGAGAACCAGTCTTCCTGTCTGGCATGCTTTCCTCTGATCCCCACGCTTCACCTATTTTACATATATCTACCCTTCCTTAATTGTTTTTTTACACTGTTGTGCCCAACTCTGGTGCCTTTGTTTTACCCTTTTTTGCGTACTCAGAAACCAGTCAGTATGCGCTTCCCCATTCTGAGCCCATAAAAGCCCTGGACCCAGCCAGACTGGGGGAGCGATGAACCAACATCACGTGGGGGACCACCCTTGTGTCCCCTCTCTGCCGAGAGCTGTTCCATCACTCAGTAAAATTCTTCTTCATCATCCTTGCTTTTTGATTGTCAGCATAACCTCATCCTTCTTGGATTCAGGATAAGAACTTGGGAACCATCAAATGCATGTACGAGCTGTAACACAGGTGGGCTGTGGCACACCTGGTCCAGCCACAGGCTGTGCTGGTGTGCAAATCAGGTGCAGCCAGCGGACCAAGTGGGCGGGGTGCCTCCTGCAGCAGGTCTGAGGCCAAGTGAGGCCCAGGTGGAGGGCATCACCATTCATGGAGTTCCCTGGTTGGCAAAGTGGCCAACAAAAATCCTGCATCAATATCTTGCTGATAGGAATGTAAAAATGGTGTAGACATTTCAGGAAACAATCTGGTAGTTCCCCAGTTAAACAGATAGGATACAGCAATTCCTCTCTTGAGTATTAACCCAACAGAAATGAAAACATGGCCATGTGTAGTGGCTCACACCTGCAATCCCAGCACTTTGGGAGGCCGAGGTGGGTGGATCACTTGAGTCCAAGAGTTTGAGACCAGCCTGGTCAACATAGCAAAACCTCTTCTTAGCTGGGCGTGGTGTGGGTGCCTGCAGTCCCAACTACTTGGGAGGCTGAGATTGGAGGATTGCTTGAGCCCAGGTGGTCAAGGCTGCAGTGAGCCATGATTGCGCCACTGTACTCTATCCTGGGTGAGAGAGCAAGACCCTGTCTCTATAAAAAAAAACGCCGGGTATAGTGGCTCACGCCTGTAATCCCAGCACTTTAGGAGGCCAAGGCAGGCGGATCACCTGAGGCTGGGAGTTCCAGACCAGCCTGACCAACACGGAGAAACTAATCTCTACCAAAAATACAAAATTAGCCAGGCGTGGTGGCACGTGCCTGTAATCCCAGCTACTCAGGAGGCTGAGGCAGGAGAATCCCTTGAACCTGGGAGGCGGAGGTCGTGGTGAGCCGAGATCGTGCCATTGCACTCCAGCCTGGGCAACAAGAGCGAAACTGCGTCTCAAAAAGAAAAAAGAAAAGAAAAAAAAACCATGTTCAATCATTGTACGTGAATGTTCATAATAACTAAAAGTGGAAACAACTCATGTCCATCAACTGAACAAAATGACAATATACCCAAACAACGCACTTAACCTTACTCAGCTGTAAAAAGGAATGAAGTAGTGATACGTGATACAACACGGATGAACCTTAAAAACATTATGCTTGGGTCCAGAGTTTCAGTATGGGAAGATGAAAATAGTTCTGGAAATGGACGATGTTGATTATTGAACAACAATATTAATGTACTTAATGTCAATGGAATGTCTTCTCAAAATGGTTAACATGGGGCCAGGCACAATGGCTCATGCCATATGTGTTCTCAGCTCTTTGGGAGACCAAGGTGGAAGGATCGCTTGAGTCCAGGAGTTTGAGGTTGCAATGAGCTATGAGAGCACCAGAACACTCAAGCCTGGGCAACTTTGAGAAACACAACAAAAAAAGGTTTGGCCAGGTACGGTGGTTCACACCTGTAATCCTGGCACTTTGGGAGGCTGAGGCGGGCAAATCATGAGATCAGGAGTTCAAGACCAGCCTGGCCAAGATGGGGAAACCCTGTCTCTACTAAAACTACAAAAATTAGCCGGGCATGGGAGGCTGACGCAGGGGAATCTCTTGAACCCAGATGGCAGAGCTTGCAGTGAGCTGAGATCACGCCACTGGATTCCAGCCTGGGCAACAGAGTGAGACTCTGTCTCAAAAAAAAAAAAAAAAAAAAAAAAAAGTTAAAATGGCAAATTTTATATTATGTGTATTTTACCACAATTTTTAAAAATCATGCAAATCATGCTAAGTGAAAGAAGCCAGACACAAAAGGTCATATATTGTATTATTCCACTTACATGAAATGTCCAGAACAGGCAAGTCCATAGAAACAGAAGGTAGATTAGTGGTCATCTAGGGCTGGAGGGGCGGGGATGGGGAGAAATAGGGAGTAACTCCTAATGGATACAGAGTTTTTTCATGTGGTAAAAATGTTCTAGAATCAGTGGTGATAGTTGCACAATCTATACTTAAATTTACTGGATCATACATGTTAAAATTGTGAGTTGTATGGCATGTAAATTGTCTTATCTGTTTTGTGTTGCTATAACAAAATACCCAAGACTGGTAATTTATAAAGAGATTTATTTATCTCACAATTCTGGTGGCTGGAAAGTCCAGGATTGGGCAGCTGTATCTGATGAAGGCCTCACACTGCTTCCACCCATGGTGGAAAGTAGAAGGGTAGTGGGCATGTCAAAGAGATTGCATGGTTAGACAGGATGCAAAAGAGTCAAACTGAGGAGGCCAGACAGTTTTTAACAACACACTTTCTTGGGAATTAACCCATTCCCCAGAAAGTGAGAACTCACTCGTCCAGCAGGAGGGCATTCATCTATTCATGAGGGATCCACCTCCATCATCCAGACACCTCCCAACACTGCCACATTGCGGATCAAATTTCAACATGAGTTTTGGTTGGGACAAATCACATCCAAACTAGCACGGACCAAAGCGATAGGAAAAATACAGGTGATTTAGTTTAGTTTTTTTTGTTTGTTTGTTTTAGGCTAGTTTTATGCAAATTTTAATCCTGGCTGTTAAATGAGAAACTGATTTTTTATATTTACTACCCTTCAAGCCAGCAGAGCATGAAGAAGTTTTCACGTTCTGAGATTCGCCGTGCTATTTCTTGCCCTCCCATGTCAAAGCTAATTTTATAAGTACTGCAGCTGGGAGTCTTAGTCCCATAAAGCACTTTGTACAATTCTTATTAAAAACCCAGGCTGTTTGTTTAGCTTCCCCTTCAGAATTGATGGCCGATGTTTTATGCTTCTGAGAGCTTCCAGAACAAGACCAGAGAGGTTTTTTGAATCTCCCTTTGATTGTTTTTAATTCCATTACAGCTTGTCCTTGTGTATTAACAAGGTAATCTTGTCTTTCTCTTACTTTCCTGATCTGACCTTTCAGGGAAAATGTGATTTGAAAATTGGACACTATCCAAAGATGATGGCAGGATGAGAAAGGATATTATTCTCGCAAGTACTGCAGTTCCAAAGAGGCGATCTGAACTGTAAGTCTTTGCAAGTCTTTGATTCCCTCATTATTCAAAGTGTGGTCTATGGACCAACAGCAGTGGTATCACATGGGAGCATGTTAGAAATGCAGAATTTGGGAATCTCTCCAGACCTACTCAAACAGAATTTGCATTTGAGAAAGATGTGGTTTTAAAGTATGTCCACAAATTCCTTGATACACCTATGTTCAGTGGAGCTTGCTTCCCCTTGCCTTGTTTGTGGGCTGTACTCAGTGACTTGTTTCTAGCAGAACATGGTGGAAATGAAGTGTGACGTCCAAAGTTAGATCATAAAAGACACTGTAAAGGTTTGGCGTGTGTGGCTTACACGTGTAATCCCAGCACTTCAAGAGGCCAAGGCAAGAGGTTTGCTTGAGGCCAGGAGTTCAAGACCACTGTGGGCGATATAGCAAAACCCTATCTCTACAAAAATAAAATAAAATAAAATAAAATAAAATAAAATAAAATAAAATATTAGCTGCGCATGGTGGCATGTATCTGCAGTCTTAGCTACTTGGGAGGCTGAGGTGGGAGGGTCATTTGAGCCCAGGAGTTAGAGGCCGCACTAAGCTATGATCATATCACTGTACTCTAGCCTGGATGACAGAGCCAGAATCTGTTTTTTTGTTTTTGGTTTTTTTTTTTTTGTTGTTGTTTTTAAAAAAAGACACTGCAGCTTTCACCTTTCCCCCTAGGATTACTCACTGTGGGGGAACCTAGCTGTCATGTCATGAGGACACACAAAGCACTTAATCTGTGGAGATGCTCACATGGCCAAGAACTGAGGTCTCCTGCCAATAGCCATGGGAGTACACCATCTCGCAAGTGAATCCTTTGGCCTTGCAAGTGAATCAAATTCAGCCCTCAGATGACTGCAGCCCCCAACATGTTGACTCCAACCTCATGAGCGACCCCAAGGCAGAATCAACCAGCTAAGTCACTCCTGAATCACTCAGGAGTGATTAGATAGACCCTCAGCAACTATTTGAGATGATAAATGTTTGTTGTTTCCAGCTGCTGAGTGTTGGGGTCATTTGTTACGCAGCAACAGATAACCAATACAACAGCTCCAGGTGATGTGGAAGCACACTAAAGTGTGAGGCGCACTCAGCCAGACCATAAGCTCCTGGAAGGCAGACACCAATTTGGTGGTTTCCATGTCTTCAAGGCTTAGTGGAGTGCCTGACATGCAATACATTTTTGTTGGACTAAAGACAAGGTTAAATTGCCCTGTTTTTAAAACATTAAAACTTTTCTTTCGTAATAAATAATGCATGTACACACATAGGAAATTATTCCAGCAGTGCTAAAGGGTATTTTCAGTGACAAGTAAATCTCCCTGCAGACTGTTGATTGATAGCAAACTCTGTTACCAACTTCCTTCCTTTGAGATAAGCTAGTAGCAACCTACCACTAACAGAGTGCATTTTTTTTCTTTTTTTCCACCTCCAAAAGTAATACTTGCCTCAAAATCAAATATAAACTGCATATAAGTAGAAAAAAGAGAAAAAGAAAAAAAGGCTCTTCTTCCAAACGTTCCCTAGAAGCAACCACTATTAATAATTCAATGTATATCTTTCTGGATGGTTTTTAGAAATCTTTTATCCACATACACGTTTGGGTTTGTATTGTTCCCCAGATGGAATATTATGCATTTGATCTGCGATTTGGGCATTTCACTCGGTGACCTACACTGGCCATCTTCCCAAGTCAATTCATAGAGCCCCATCTCGTTTTTTAATTGGCTGCCATACTCTTCCAGGGCAACCACTGCTGACCTGACCCAGCTCCTACACCAGCCCAGGCCTGTGCTTGAATCTCCTTGGCCTGGTTCCAGAGGCTGTAAACTTAACCACTAAGCCACTGTTCCTCCCCTTATCTTCTCTTTTTGCCTCTTGGTAGACATCTGGGTTGCCTTTTTTCTTCTTCTTTTTTTTTTCTCCTGAGACAGGGTCTCCTTCTATCGTCCAGGCTGGTGGGCAGTGGGGTGATCATTGCTTACTGCAGCCTCAAACTTCCAAGCTCAAGCGAGCCTCCCAAGTAGTTGGGATTACGGGCGTGAGCCACCACGCCCGGCCTGGGTTACTTCTAACACAGGATTTTCGGGGCCCCTACCGCTTAGGAGGACCATCTTTCAGAAGGAGGGACCCCTGGGAAGGAAGTACGAGCTCAAGGTTTTAACCCTTTGGGACATCCCATACCTCTGATAATTTGATAAAAACACTAGACCCTCATTAAGGTCCTCCTTAAGATCCCTTGAGCCAGGTGACTTGAGGCCAAGAAAACACGAGGTTTCCCAACTCAGGGAAACCAAAGGCACCTTTCAAAGTGGAGCTTCAGCCTCAATACCGCTCATGTCTGTCTGCGGGGCATCCCGGGGCACAGAGCGCTTTCCCACCTCATGTGTTCAGAGCTTTAAAAGGCGCCTCTCGCCCCCAGGACGTGCATCCTCTCACTCCTGCGTCTGAAACGGCAGCCCCGCGGGGCTGAGCCCGAACACTACAGGTCCTTTCATCCTGCATCGCGTAGAGAGATCGGCTCCCTGGCGCGCCAAGGGCAAGGAAGGTCTCGGGCCCGCGGCGCTCGCCTGGGTCCGGCAGAGGGCGCCCGCGCCCCACGCTGCGAGCCTTGCAAGGCTCTGCTGCAAGGTCGGCTGGACAACGCCCGGCAGGAGAGCCGGGGGAGTGCTGCGCGTTATGTATGATACATAAGATAACCTGACCACAATCATCCCGCCCCGCGATCTCCGCTGTTGAACGGGAACTGATGTCACGTGTGTGCATGGCCAGAGGCGGAGGGCTCGGCTGGCTGCTCCAGTCTGTGCTGTCCACGCGTCTCGGGTGTCCTATCTCGGTGGATACATTTTTCTTTTTCAGAAAAGGAAAACAGGAAAACGGGGACGATTAGTCTCTATCTAGTGGAGCCACGTGGAAAAACCAGCTTCAGGTATCAAACAACATCCAAGGGGCTGCACTGATTTATTTATTTATTTTTTAAGAGACAGGGTCTGCTCTGTCGCCCAGGCTAACCATATCTCACTGCAGCCTCGAACTCCTAGATTCAAGCGATTCTCCTTCCTCAGCCACCTAATGTGCTGGGGTTACAGGTGTGAGCCACCATACCCATCTAATTTTTATTTTTAGTGATGAGGTCTCACTGTGTTGCCCAGGCTGGTCTCAAACTCCCGACCTCAAGTGATCCTGCCTCAGCCTCCCAAAGCGTTTTGTTTTGTTTTTTTGAGAATTTCTCTTTATGATACTTTCTTCCCTCCACTTAAAGAAATTCCAGTTATATTTCCAAAATTAGACAGAATTTCCCAATGTTTAATCTTGGATTTTTAACTGGGCACGCCTGTCAGAATAAACTCGAGATCTGGAAAAAAAAAAAAAATCTACAGATGCTCCTGCTCTATCCAGTCCTACTGAAGCAGAAGCTATGGGGCTGGGCCTAAGGGATGAACATATTATAAAAACTCACACAGGACCTCTGATGTGTAGCCCTGGTTAAGAAGCAATGGTTTAAGCCGGCTGCGATTTCCAGCACTTTGGGACGCTGAGGCAGGCAGATCACTAGAGCTCAGGAGTTTGAGACCAGGTTGGGCAACACAGGGAGACCCTGTCTCAATAATAATAAATTTGACCAGGCGCGGTGGCTCACGCCTGTAATCCCAGCACTTTGGGAGGCCAAGGCGGGTGGATCACTTGAAGTCAGGAGTTCGAGACCAGCCTGACCAAGTTGGAGAAACCCCGTCTCTACTAAAAATACAAAAATTAGCCAGGTGTAGTGGTGGGTGCCTGTAATTTCAGCTACTTAGGAGGCTGAGGCAGGAGAATCGTTTGAACCCGGGAGGTGGAGGTTGCAGTGAGTCGAGATCATGCCACTGCACTCCAGCCTGGGTGACTCCATCTTAAAAAATAATAATAATAATAATAATAATAATAATCTTTTTAAAAAGAAGCAATAGTTTAATTCCACAAAAGCATTCATCCTAAATCTGCCTCTGCTTGGATGTACTTCCCACGCTTTACATCCTACTTGCCTGGGCTGATTCAGGATATCCATTCTGTCCCACTTTTCCTGCACCGTTTTCTGCTAAGATGTGACCCGTTGTTCCAATTTTCTGTAACTTATTCAGTGCTGTGACAGCTGGAAACATGTTTCAGACCAAGCTGTCTTTGCCAGGTGGAAACAATGACAAACACCCATACTTCCGGTTCTGCTGGGGCGGCAGCCTCTGTATGGTATTTTCCATGCCTAATTTCCAAGTGGCTTTATTGCACCAATTAAAAAAAAAAAACTGCACAGAAATGACACCTGTTGCACTTACTTGCTGATGCTCTGTGTAGGTGTGTATATTTAAATAAGACCACGTGGGCATTTAAAAAAAATTATTGAAGTTATTCATTTGGCTGCTTTCAGGGAACACATTATTCTAAGTGCTGAGGAATAAAAGAATTTTAGAACACGAAATTCATATTTCCCCCTTTTATCATTTAGAAGCAACAGAAAACATTTCACTTTTGCTTCCTTAGAGTACAGCGGCACCATCACAGCTCACTGCAACCTCTGCCTTCCGGGTTCAAGCGATTCTCCTGCCACAGCCTCCCAAGTAGCTGGTATTACAGGCGTGCACCACCATGCCTGGCTGATCTTTGTATTTTAGTAGAGATGAGGTTTCCCCATGTTGCCCAGGCTGGTCTTAAACTCCTGGCCCAAAGTGATCTGCTCGCCTCAGCCTTCCTAAGGGCTGGGATTACAGACGTGAGCCACCTTTGCTTCCAATAGGAAGTTATTAGCTCTGCTAAATCAGGGACCCAGAGACCTCTTTCTCCAGGTATTGCTTGATCCAGGAACTGAAACCAAACATTTGACTTTTCTTTCGCTTTCTGTCTCCTCACTGCTTTCCGCAGTGTTGATACTAGTTTCACAATGACCCTCCCCCCCACCCCACACACACTCCCCTGTGGTCCTCCTCACCTATGGTAGCAAAATGGCCATAGCGCTTCTATATAGGACATCCTAACACCCCTCCATCCACAAGAAAGATGACAGTCTCTTCCTCTTGCTTCTGCAGAACACAGGGAAGCTGCGGAATCCACAACCACACCCCTTCCCCATCGCTCCCTTACTTTTACCCAATCACTGTGGACTGGGGAGGCCTGTGGAGCTCTCATTGGCCAGGCCTGGTCACATGGTTGCTCCCGCAGCCGGTGGCGTGGGAAAAACTCCACCAGGGCCTTGCGGGCTGAGAGTGGGGTAGGGGTGATTCCCACAGAAGAAGCCAGAGTCCTGTTCCAGAAGAGAGGACAGGTGTTGGGCAGATCAAAAGGCCTGATGTCCCCTGAGCCCTGGAGGTCAAGATGTAGTCAGGACTTGAGAGTGGATATCAATTAGGCAGTGGGGTCAGGATGGCCTGGAGACAGGAAGACGGAACCCAGTGGGGGACATTTACGTAGCGCTGGTCTTGAGGGTGGGTGAAGATCTGGGTGACAGCTCCGTGGGGACCCAGAGGCAGCATAGTGTAATGGGCTCCACCGCCAGTGGCGGGGATGGGAGAGGTATCCTTGCTTACCACTTACCAAGTGTTACGAAACCTCTAATGTTCTTGGTTGTAAAATGAGAATACCTGGGTTGTCATGGCTGAACCTTGAAAACAAATGCTAAGTGAAGGAAACCAGTCACAAAACACCACCTATTGCGTGATTCCATTTACCTAGAATGCCGGCATAGGCGAATCTACAGAGAAAGTAGGCTGGGCGCAGTGGCTCACGCCTGTAATCCCAGCATTTTGGGAGGTTGAGGTGGGCAGATCAGCTGAGGTCAGGAGTTTGAGACCAGCCTGGCCAACATGGAGAAGCAGCATCTCTACTAAAAATTTAAAAATGAGCCAGGTGTGGTGGCACATGCCTGTAATCCCAGCTATTCGGGAGGCTGAGGCACGAGAATCGCTTGAACCCGGGAGGCGCAGGATGTAGTTAGCTGAGATCGCGACACTGCATTCCATCCTGGGTGACAGAGTGAGACTCTGTCTCAAAAAAAAAAAAAAAAAAAAGAAACAAAGAAAGAAAGTAGATCAGTGAGTGCCTAGGGCTGGGGAAATGGGGGCATTAGAGGCCAATGGCAAAGGGTGCAAGATTTACCTTTGGGGCAATGAAAATGCTCTAAAATAGACTGTGATGATAGTTGCAAGACTGTAAGTGTACACCTTAAATTGGTGAATTGTATGGTATGTGATTATATTCCAATAAAACTTTTTTTGAAGGTTAATGTGTTAAGTGCTTTGGACAGTGAGTGCCTAGTCCACCTCCTTTGCATGCCTCCTCAATCCACAGGTGGTAGCATCTTCCTACAGTTGCATGTCCTTGGAAGCATCACCATCCTTTAATCTTAAGTTCCCTTCATTCTGTGCTGACTTTTCTGACCAGTCCCCTCATTCAGTTCCCTTCAATAAGCCTCTTTTCTGTGTGCCTCTTTCCTGCCAGGATAGAAATCAACTCTCCAGAAAAGAACAGATGTCGGTGACTAATTGGAAAGGACCTGGGATGGTTAATTTTATGTGTGCACTTGAGTGGGCCACAGGGTGCCCAGACATTTCCTCGAACATTATTCTGGGCGTGTCTGCAAGGGTGTATCTGGGTCAGATGAACATTATCGTCAATAGACTGAGTGAGACCGACTGCCCTTCCTAATGTGGATGAGCCCCTTCCAATCAGTTGAAGGTTTGAATGGAACAAAAAGGCTAAGTAAGAGGGAACGCCTCCTGTCTGACAACCTGCAAGCCGGGACATCGTTTTCTTTCTGTCCTTCAGACTTGAATTGAAACATTGGTCTTTCCTGGGTCTCAAGTCAGTGACTTTTGCTGTTGTTATTGATGGTTTTTTTGAGATGGGGTATCAGTCTGTCACCCAGGCTAGAGTTCAGTGATCTTGGTGTGATCTTGGCTCACTGCAACCTCTGCCTCCCAGGCTCAAGCAATTCTCCCACCTCAGTCCTCTGAGTAGCTGGGACTATAGGTACGTGTCACCATGCCTAGCTACTTTTTGTATATATATATATATATTTGTAGTGACGGGTTTCACCATGTTGCCCAGGCTAGTCTTGAACTCCTGGACTCATATGGTTTGGCTGTGGTCCCACCGAAATCTCATCTTGAATTGTAGTTCCCATAATCCCCACATGTCATGGGAGGGACCAGGTGGAGACAATTGAAGCATGGAGGTGGTTTTCCCCATCCTGTTCTCGTGATAGTGAGTGAGTTCTCACGAAATCTGATGTTTTTATAAGGGGCTTCCCTCTTTGCTGGGCACTCATTCTTCACATTCCTGCTGCTGTATGAAGAAGGACGTGTTTGCTTCCCCTTCCACCATGATTGTAAATTTCTTGAGGCCTCCCCAGCCATGCAAAACTGTGAGTCAATGAAACCTCTTTTCTTTATAAATTACCCAGTCTCTGATACGTATTAGCAGGGTGAGAACAGACTAATACATGGACTTAAGCAATCCATCTCTGCCTCCGCCTCCCGAAGTGCTGGGATTACAGGCGTGAGCCACTGTGCCTGGCTCAAGTCAGTGACTTTTGGACTGGAACGACACTATCAGCTCTCCTGGGTCTCCAGCTAGCCAACTGCAGATCTTGAGACTTCTCAGCTTTCGTAATTGCTCTGAGCAAATTCTTTATAATAAATCTGTGTGTGTGTGTGTGTGTACATTTGATTGGTTCTGTGATTCTGTTTCTCCAGAGAACCCCAACTAATACAGGACCTCAAGATGAGTCATTGATGAGTTTCAGGCTGAATGACTAGGAAAACAATCAAAATATAGGACAAAAATAAGGAAGTTGAGGGAAGTGATTCATTTCAAGGGAAGATTTTTTTTTTTCATTCACAAACATTTATTTAGCATGTGCCCTGTGCCAGACAGAATTCCAGCCAATGGGGATTGAAAGTTCTAACCAGTTGCCTAAACTAGAGTCCAACATGTATTCCTGACTCTTTCTTCAGCCTTATCTTCAACATCGAATTAACCTTAAAACCTGTTATTTCACCTCCTTGCATTGCTTTCAAATCCATTTCCATGACAGGTAGAGAGGTTTTGAAGGATAATCCTCAACTCGTTGGAGTCACTGTGTCTCCCTTTCAGATCCACAACAGTTTGTAATGATTTCACTTACAGGTCAGAAGGACCATGGACCTATTTGAAGCATTTGGAGATTTATCATATGTGAAATTAGGAAATTGAAAGTTATTGGGATTGATCAAAGCATATGAACATAAAATATACTTCGCATCTCCGTACTTCTTAAGGTGACGAAGAACGGTGTGGCTGACGATATTGTTTGTTGAGGGATCTGAGTGTCCAAAGAAAAATTACCTGCAATTTTCCCTCCCTCCCTCCCTTCCATCCTTCCTTCCTCTCTCCTTCTTTTCTTTTCTCTTTTTTCTTTCCTTCCTTCCTCCCTCCTTTTCTTTTCCCTTCCCTTCCTTCCTTCTTTCCCTTTCTTTTCTTTCTTCTCTTTTCTTTTCTTTTTTCCTTCCTTCCCTCCCTTCCTTCCTTCCTTCCTTCCTTCCTTCCTTCCTTCCTTCCTTCCTTCCTTCCTTCCTTCCTTCCTTCCTTTCTTCTTTCCTTCTTTTCTTTTCTTTCCTTTTCTTTTGTTTTCCTTTTCTTTTCTTTTCTTCTCTCTCTCTGAGACAGAGTTTTGTTCCTGTTGCCCAGGCTGGAGTTTAGCTCAGTGCAACTTCCACCTCCTGGGCTCAAGCAGTTCTCCTGCGTCGGCCTCCTGAGTAGCTGGGACTACAGGCTTTAGAACTGGTGCTTTATAAGAAGAGGAAGAGAGATCTGAGCTAGCACACTCAACCCCTTGCTCTGTGATGCCCTGTGCCATCTTGGGACCCTGCAGAGAGTCCCCACCAGCAACAAGGCCTTCACCAGAGCAGCCCCTTAACCTTGGACTTCCCAGCCTCAATAACTGTAAGTAATAAATTATTTTCCTTTCAGATATTCTGTAATAAGCAACAGAAAATGGACAATCACTATTTTTTGAATCAATGAATATTGAATGAATTATCTATAATAAACACAAATACCTGTTAGGTGAACAAAAGTCACACAGTAGGACAAGGATCATTCCATTAAAATAACTCTGAGTAAGCATAGCTGCCTGCCTTTTCCATCCCTCTGTGTGGTTAAGATAAGCTGTGCCTAGTTTAGGCTTTGAGTTTTTACTCATGCAAAGTGAACACTGGCTTCCTACTGGGCACGGTGTGGACTGGAGATCCCAGATGATTGACAAAGTGGATATTGTTAAAACCTCCTAAAACATGCAGGTGTTGAGGTGGTCCTTCATGCAGGGTCAGAAATGAAATGCATCAAGTTAAACCTCAGGTGGTTTTGCAGAGGAAATGGAAGGTAGATTATGTGCTCTGCACAGCCCTGACACGAGGGCAGGGCTGATGATCCATCCCTTTTAAGCACACAGTGTGGCATAGATCACCTCCAGCTGCAGAAAAAAAGGCTGACCTTTAGATAGGGCTATAAAAAGAGCCAAATTCACTCCTTCTTTGCTCACAAAGTGCCCTCAACAAAGGAGGAAAAGTGAAGGACCTCTGTGTTCAAGTGCCAGGTACACAAAAGCGACTTGGCATTTTGTCAAGCTGATGGTCAGAGCATGGAGTGACAAAGAAGGTGCTTAGACTTGGGGAAGCAGCATGTGTCTACGTGAGAAGCTGCCAGTGTGACTTTCAGCAGAGAGGGGCATCTTGTTAGTGCCAATCTTGCAGTACAATCAGGTGACCAGGAGGTGGTTTAGAAAAGCTTCTCAAGACGTTCTGGAGCAAGGAGTCCAAGATCACTGGGAAGTTAGCTTTCTTAATTTTTTTTTTTTTTTTTGAGACAGTGTTTCACTGCATCCCAGAGTCTGGAGTGCAGTGGCGTGATCACGGCTCACGGCATCCTCAACTTCCTGGGCTTGAGTAATTTTCCTGCCTCAGCCTCCCGAATGGTTGGGACTACTGGTGGGCACCACCATGCCTAGCTAATTTTTTTTTTTATAGACAGGGTCTCACTGTGTTGCCCAGGCTGGTCTCAAACTCCTGGGCTCAACTGATCCTCCTATCTCAGCCTCCCAAAGTTCTGGGATTACAGGTGAGAGCCACCATGCCCAGCCTGAGGTTAGTTAGCTTCTGAGGATTTAGAAGTCACATTCACATTTCGATGAATTCAATGGGTTGGGATAGGTTAAAGGATATTATGCCCTCCAGCAAGAGTATCTGAAACTGCAACGGACTCCAGTATTCCAAAGCGAGAGTTACTGAAGGTTTCAGAGTAAGAGACCTGTTCATTCTCTCCATCTCTTTCCATGTGGAACTGAGGTTGGGGGAAGTTCCAAGGTCAGCCAGGATGGTGAAAACCACTATTGTCAAAGACGCCCTTAAGTACAGAGTCTCCCAGGAGGTCCACACACATAGTTTATTTGTTCCCGGGGCCGGAACACATCACTGCATTTCTTCAGTTGCTCTCTATTAAAAGAAAAACCTTAGACAAATTAAATGTAACAGAGTTTAATTGAGCAAAGAATGATTCACGAATTGGGCAGCTCTTGAAACAGAATAGGTTCAGAGAGACTCTGGTGCAGCCACGTGGTCAGAGAAGATGTATGGACAGGGAAAGGAAAGTGAAAACGGAAGTGAGGTACAGAAACAGCTGGATTGGTTACAGCTCAGCGTTTGGTTTATTTGACACGGCTTCAACAGTTGGCTGTCTGTGATTGGGCAAAACTCGGTGATTGGCACATGAGTAGTTTACGGTCTGTTTATACCTGCAGTTAGGTTATAGTCCATTACAGATGGAGAAACCTTTATGCAGAACTTAAAATATGTTAGGAGGCAGCTTTAGGCTAAACTTAATTTAACAGCTCTGTAAGACATTGTTTCTAGGGATGATGTTGAAGGAAAATATAAATATTTTCTATTATTATTATTTTTCATTTTGTTTTTGAGACGAAGTCTCACTTTGTTGCTCAGGCTAGAGTGCAGTAGTAAGATCTCAGCTCACTACGACCTCCACCTCCCGGGTTCAGGCGAGTCTCCTGCCTCAGCCTCCCAAGTAGCTGGGATTACAGGCATGTACCACCATGCCTGGCTAATTTTTATATTTTCAGTAGAGACGAAGTTTTACCATGCTGGCCAGGCTAGTCTTGAACTCCTGACCTCAGGTGATCTGCCCGCCTTCACCTCCCAAAGTGGCTTTAGGCTAAACTTAATAACAGTTCTGTAAGACATTGTTTCTAGGGATGACGTTGAAGGAAAATAGGAATCTTTAAACATGAGTCACACCCAGCAGGTGGGGAAACTGGCCTAGTCTAGTCTGAGGGGCCAACAGCCAATTCCCTTCTCACAGGCGTTTCAAAGATTCAGAAGTAGATGGGCTCCCCTGCAATGTTGGTGACTTTCACATTCTCCCATATTCTCCCTCTCTTTCTCTCCCCTTCTTTCTTTTTCTTTTCTTTTCTTTCTTTTTTTTTTTTTTGTGAGATAGAGTCTTGTCCTGTCGCCCAGGCAGGAGTGCAGTGGTGTGATCTCGGCTTACTGCAACCTCTGCCTCCCAAGTTCAAGCAGTTCTCCTGTCTCAGCCTCCTGAGTAGCTGGGATTGCAGGCACCCACAACCACGCCTGGCTAATTTTTGTATTTTTAGTAGAGACGGGGTTTCACCATGTGGGCCAGGCTGGTCTCGAGCTCCTGACCTCAAGTGATCCATTCACCTCAGCCTCCCAAAGTGCTGGGATTACAGGTGTGAGGCACTGCCCCCAGCCTCCCCCTCCTTTCTTACTCTGTCCTCTTTCTGCCATATACTTATAGTTGAGTTCACGTACATTAGAAGTGTCCCTAATTTGACTTTACTATATTCCAGGCATCAACAATGTCCATCCATTTCCATATGTTCCATTTTCATTTCTAAGTATTTTCTTCTGAAGAGTCTTAGAGGTACAAATCACCAAATTGTAAACATTGTAGGATGGGTGTGGTGGCTTCTGCCTATAATCCCAGCACTTTGGGAGGGTGAGCCGAGCAGTGGGTGGTGGTGTTACTTGAAGCCCAGAGTTAGAGACCAGCCTGGGCAACGTAGCCAAGACCTAATCTCTACAAAAAATAAAATAAAATAAATTGAGGTGGGAGGATTTCTTGAGTCCAGGAGTTTGAGACCAGCTTGGGCAACATAGTAAGACCCCATCTCTAAAAAAAACAAAAACAAAGAGTGTTGTGTTTAGGTGTCATTGGGTTTTGTGATGAGGCTTCTCTGTTTTACCCTAAGGAAAAAACTGGTAGCAATTTGGTTGCCCATGGAAACATTAACATAACACGAAAAAAAGTGACTGATATTCCATACCAGCTACCTTTTCCAGATCAAAAGGTTCCAGCTAACCTGCTCATCATTAAATTAGTATGCTACAAGGCTAGGGGGTGGCTCACCCCTGTAATCCCAGCACTTTGGGAGGCCGAGGTGGGTGGATCACTTGAGGTCAGGAGTTTGAGACCAGCCTGGCCAACATGGTGGAACCCTATCTCTACTAAAAGTGCAAAAATTAGCTGGGCGTGGTGGCACATACCTGTAATCCCCGCTACTCAGGGGCTGAGGCAGGAGAATCTCTTGAACCTGGAAGGTGGAGATTGCAGTGAGCTGAGAGCAAACTACTGCACTCCAGTGTGGGCAACAGAGTGAGACTCTATCTCTAAAAAAACAAACAAAAAAATTAGTATGTGACAACTCTCCTTGCATCTTTTCTGAAAATTCCTGCAGTCTTATCCCATCTCTGTTGAAGGCAAAAGCAGACACTTGAATGAAACAACTTCATCACTGTCTTCTGTGAAACCCAACTTCAGCACTGTCTTCTTTTTTTTTTTTTTTTTCTGAAGGCATAGTCTTGCTCTGTTGTCCAGGTTGGAGTGAAGTAATGTGATCACAGCTCGCTGCAGCCTCGACCTCCAGGGCTCAAGTGATCCTCCCACCTCACACCCACCTTATTTTTACATTTTTGTGAAGAGATGGGGTCTCTCTCCGTTGTCCAGGCTGGTCTCAAACTCCTGGGTTCAAGTGATCCTCCCACCTAGGTCTCCCAAAGTGCTGAGATTTACAGGTGTGTGTCAATTTCAGGTCTGACTGGATCCAGAAGTTCCAGTGAAGCCGATTTTTATCTCTAGTCTTTGTGATCCTTTCCTCTCCAGCAAGGCTTTTCCTTGCAATGACAGGACACCTGGTAGCATCTCCAGGCTTACTCAACCAGTACCCTTGATGGAAAAAGGGCTTTTCTTTCTTAATTTTCCAGCAAAAGCCCCAAGATTGACTCTGGAGTAAATTGCACATGGCCTCAAATTCTTTGCAGCTCCTTCCACTATGAGGTGGCGTGTATTACTCCAGTCCCTGCATCTGGGCTGGATTTGTGACTTGTTTTGAACAATAGAATATGATAAAAGTGACAGTGACATGCTTTTCAGCCTTTGCTCTGGATCTCTTTGAATGCTGCTGTCACATAAACAAGACTGACATGGCCTACTGGAGGATGGGAAATTACATGGAGTAGAGACAAGCAGTCCCAGGTGTGGAACCCGTAGACCAGCTAGCCTACCAACCACCAGACATGAGAGTGAGACCATCCTAGATCACTCAGCTTTAGCCAAGCCACCAAGAGACTACACAGGTCAGTTGAATTGGCCTAGGCCAGATGAACCACTCTGCCAACCCACAGAATTATAAAAAATAATAAATATTTGTTATTGAAGACTTTAAGTTTGGAGATGTTTGTTATGCAGCAGAAGCTAACTGATACTCTCTTATCGGATCAGCTTGGATCACTTTCCCACTCTGAAACCCACAGTGAGCAGCGGGGGTAGTGGACAGGCCTAGGTCATGTGTTTTGGGGCCATTGGGGCTAGATCAATGAACTGAGAACTGGGGAGGTGTGGAGAAAAATCAGGGTGCTGTCACCAGAAGAAGGGAGAAAGAATGCCAAAGAGAATGAAACAAGAGACATCCACTGGAGTGTTCTAACCCCATAATAGTAATTGATGAAAGTTTGAATTTATGGTCTCAATTCTAGTTCTCATTTGTAAAACAGACCCAATAACAATGCCACCCTCTTTGATATTCAATTCAAAGAATCCTCATGATGTAGTAGTAAGGGCACTGGTGTGGGAGTCAGGTGGAACTGAGTTCAAGTTTGGGTTCCATCTGCCCATATTTGGATGCACACAGATACATTTTAGAATCCTTCTGAATTTCAGTTTCCTCATCTGTAAAATGGGTGATGATGTTAATATCGACCTTAAAAATTGGCCATGACACTTTGGGAGGCCAAGGCGGAGGATCACATGAATCAAGGAGTTCAAGACCAGCCTGGGCAACATGGTGAGACTCCTGTGTCTACAGAACGTTAAAAAATTAGCTGGACATGGTGGCATGCACCTGCAGTCCCAACTAGTTGGGAACCTGAGGTGGAAGGATCACTTGAGCTGAAGTTAGCTGTGTTTGTGCCACTGCACTCCAGCCTGGGTGACAGAGCAAGACTCTGTCTCAAAACAAAAAAACTGGCTATGAGATTTAGTAATAATGTGTATGCAAAGCGCAGCGCTTGACACATAGCAAGGGCTTGAGAATGTGGACAACTGTTAAGTATGAGTTGAATCATGAACTGTGGATTTACCCATTGCCAAGAATTCAGGTCTCAGTAAGTAGGTGACAGAATTTACCACTGTGCCTATCTAGAGAGTAGGAAATATGATGATTTAGGACTTCTTCTTTGCTGTGTTTCCATCCACTGCTGCAGTCTTTTCTTCCTTCTCCACCAGAGAGATGCAGAATCCAAGTGATTCTTTTTTAGGCATCAAAACACACAGGGTCCTCTTGGCTTTTGGGAATATGAAAGAGTCATTCTTTTCCTCCTTGGGATGAAATTGATGGAGGGTTACTTGTAATAAAGGGAATCCTGGATGGGACTTGGTTCTTTCTGTTCCTGCTGGTTGGGAGGTCGTGACAACTATGTCTATGGACACACAGTCACAGGTTGTCTGTGTCCGGCTGGGCTATAGTTTAGGGACATCTGTCTAACCATCCATTTATTTAGTAATGACTTAGTGACTTCTGGTGTGTTGATGCAGGTTTTTCTTTCCCTCAACTTTTTAGATTTCATGAAGCATTAAAATTAATTCAACACATATTTATGTATTGAGTGACTATCTATGCCAGGCACTGGATAGGTAACAAGGAACAAAGCAGACAAAAGCCCTGTCCACATTTTTGAGTGGCAGAAGGTAAAGTATTTGAGGGATTAACCTAGAATTGCCAACTTTTCATTTTACTAAGTGAGGACTTAAGGAGAGAAGAGAACCTGCTTTGACTATCATTAGTACCAGTTTCTCCTGTAAAAGAAAATAGTTATTTTCATGCCCAACAGAGTGGAAGTGTATCTTCTTAGAGTATTTTTTTAGTGGCTTAAAACAATAATCATTTATTATCTCACACAGTTTTTGTGGGTCAGAAGCCTGGAAGCAGCTTCCCTGAGTGGCTCTAGCTCAAGTTCTCGCATGAAGTTGCAGCCAAGATCTCAACTGGGGGCTGCATTATCTGAAGGCTTGACTGAAGCTGGCAGCAGTGATTCCAGTATGGCTCAGCACACACCTAGCATGTTAGTGCTGATTTTTGCCAGGCAGCTTCAGTTTTTCAGCTTGTGGGCCTCCCCACAGGGGTCCTTGAGTGCCCTCACAACAGGACAGCTGTCTTCTTCTGGAGTAAATTATCCAAAAGGAACAGATTTTTGAAA
Source organism: Macaca thibetana thibetana (assembly GCF_024542745.1). NCBI lineage: Eukaryota > Metazoa > Chordata > Mammalia > Primates > Cercopithecidae > Macaca > Macaca thibetana. The sequence goes on along the minus strand of NC_065597.1, from coordinate 57,799,135 downwards.
TAACTATACTGAAACCACATCCCATACAGATTTAAATTATTGGAATTCAGTTACCAAAACAAAAATGCTCTGGGGTCGGAAGAGAATGCTTTATTGTATGTATGTATGTATGTATGTATGTATGTATAGATTGAGTCTCCCTCTGTTACTCAGGCTTGAGTGCAGTGGTGCATTCACAGCTCATTGCAGCCTCAACCTCCTGGGCTCAAGGGATCCTCCCCCTTCAGCCTCCTGAGTAGCTGGGATTCCAGGCACACATTACTGCACCCAGCTAATTTTTGTATTTTTTTGTAGAGACAGGTTCCGCCATGTTGCCTAGGTTGGTCTCAAACTCCTGAGCTCAAGTGATCTTCCTGCCTTGGCCTCCCAAAGTGATGGGAATACAGGCGTGAGCCCCCACACCCAGCCGCAAATGCTTTCAATAGCATTGGCAATCTCCCTCATCTTTTTACTGATGTAAAGGGATCATGTCCCTCAATATTTGTTTGTTTGTTTTCTTTTTTATGCTAATGAAACACACTTAGCAGGACACATGGATAGACTACATTTCCCAGTCTTTGTTGCCGGTCTGACATTATGTCACATTGTGAGTGTCACACTTTGCTGAGTGCTTAAAGTTATATATTATTCACACAACTTGGCTACTAAACTCAAACCAACTCCTTCATCAAATGCTTAACTGAGCATTCTCCCTTAACATTATATTTACATTTTTCCCCAAACATACAGAGAAATGGAAGGAATTGTGCAGTGAACACCCATATATCCACAACCTAGATTCTACCATTAACGTTTAACTCAGCTGGCCTTATCTCATGTTTATTCCTTTATCCGCCCCCTCTCCACTCATCAGTTCATCTTATTTTTTGATGCATTTTAACAGCAATTGCTGAGGTCAGTATACTTCACCCCTAACCCCTTCAGCATGCTCATCACTCACTAGAATCCAGTATGTGTTTATGATTTTTTGAGATCAAATCTAGATACCGTGAAATGCACAAGTCTAAAGTGGACCATCCAATAAGTTTTGACAAATGTGTAATTCAAACTCCTACGCTGATAGAACAAAGCTAATTTGAAGTAAATACAAAAGGTAATTTAAAGAAAATTTCATTTTCTATGTGCTGACTTAGAAATGTCCCTGACCTGCAAGATGAGACTCCACTGTAAATTGAACTTTACAAAAAAAAAAAAAAAAATCCCATCATGTCTTATTTTGTTCCTCTCGCCTCAAACCATGGAAAAAAAGCATCAGACATTTATTTGGAAAAACTTACTTGAAGCAGTCTGTAGGATGATTAAAGGTATAATGTAGGAGGCATAGGTTTGAATCTGGCTGCCTGATCTCACACAATGTGTGTATCCTGCCAACGCCTTCGTTTCCCTATCTGCAAAATGGGGATAAAGATAGAACCTACCGGTCAGCAAGGTGGCTCATGCCTACAATCCCGGCACTTTGAGAGGCTAAAGTGGGAGGATCACTTGAGTTCAGGAGTTAGAGACCAGTCTGAGCAATAGTGTCAGACCCCGTCTCTTTAAAAAATTAAAAAATCGCCGGGCGCGGTGGCTCAAGCCTGTAATCCCAGCACTTTGGGAGGCTGAGACGGGCGGATCATGAGGTCAGGAGATCAAGACCATCCTGGCTAACACGGTGAAACCCCGTCTCTACTAAAAAATACAAAAAACTAGCTGGGCGAGGTGGCGGGCGCCTGTAGTCCCAGCTACACAGGAGGCTGAGGCAGGAGAATGGCGTAAACCCGGGAGGCGGAGCTTGCAGTGAGCTGAGATCCGGCCACTGCACTCCAGCCCAGGCGACAGAGCGAGACTCTGTCTCAAAAAAAAAAAAAAAAAAAAAAAAAAAAAAAAAAATTTAAAAATCAGTGGGGAGGATGTCCATAAAGTTGTTCTTTTTTTTTTTTTTTTCTTTTTGAATGGAGTCTTGCTCTGTTGCCCAGGGTGGAGTGCAGTGGCCTGATGTCAGTTCACTGAAACCTCTGCCTCCCAGTTCAAGCGATTCTCCTGCCTCAGTCTCCTGAATAGCTGGGATTACAGGCACCCGCTACCATGCCTGGCTAATTTTTGTATTTTTAGTAGAGACAGGGTTTCACCATGTTAGTCAGGCTGGTCTTGAACTCCCAGCCTTGTGATCTGCCCGCCTCGGCCTCCCAAAGTGCTGGGATTACAGGCATGAGCTACCGCGCCTGGCCCATAACTTTGTTCTTTGTTGTGAGGGCTGAATGAGTTAAATCAAGTGCCTAATTAGAACATGGCCTGTCCCCTAGTAAATGTTCAAGACAGCTGGCTCTCATCACCGCAATGCTAGCAGGAGACCAGGAAGAGGGGGTCTTGTGTTTGACATGTTAACTTTGTAGACAACGGCTTTCTGCCCTCGGTGGCTTTATGTCCCACTCACTTCTGAGTTTCTTTGGTCCCGTTGGCCCTCCAGGCAGAAATTTAATGACTGTCAAAATTCTCACCATGACATCACCAGACAATGTCAGCGGGAAGTCGGCGCTAGAATGACTCGAACTAGAAGAACTGGAGCAGGTGGAGGATCGGGTTCTTAGTCTTTAATTGCATTGGCTTTATAGAGTAAATCTCATAGCCTTAGAGTTAATATCGTACCAGTTTATTGGCACCAAATTGCATTACAGACTCATTAGCTCTCTCATGGCCCTTCATCTCTGCCACACCAAAGCTTTCCTTTGACTGATGTTAGTTTCATTATTCATGACTCTTATAGAGACAGTGGCCTCTAAAATAGAGACCAGGGAAGAGCGTTTTTCTTTCTTTCTTTCTTTCTTTCTTTTCTTCTCTTTTTTTTTTTTTTTTTTTTGAGATGGAGTTTTGTTCCTGTTGCCCAGGCTGGAGTGCAATGGCACAATCTCGGCTCACTGCAACCTCTGCCTCTCAGGTTCAAGTGATTCTCCTGCCTCAGCCTCCTGAGCAGCTGGGACTACAGGCACACACCACTGCATCCAGCTAATTTTGTATTTTTAGCAGAGATTGGGTTTCTCTAAGTTGGTCAGGCTGGTCTCAAACTCCCAACTTCAGGTGATCTGCCCACCTCAGCCTCCCAAATTGCTGAGATTATAGGTGTGAGCCACTGCGCCCGGCCAGAAGAGGATTTTTCTAATGAAAGATTCTTTACCAATCCAGGGCTACTTTGCTGGACTTCTGAAATAAGACTCATTCCTTCTTTTGTTCTGTTGGTCATTCTACAATTAGTAATTGAGCACCTATAAGACAGACATGGACCCTGCTCTCAAAGCAACTTACAATATATTTGAAAATACACTTAATTAGAAATCACAATTAGTATGGCACTGATCCAACAGTGGCTCATGGAGCAGATACTGTTAGTTGCTTACTATGGCAAAGGGTGATGAGTGTCCCCCAATATTTATTCTCTTTCTTTTTTACAGTAATGAAACATTTATGTTTAGCAAGACACATAGAATTTAGGCTAATGAGTATATTTCCCAGCCTCCTTTGCTGTTATATGTGGTCACGTGTCTAAGTTACGAGATTTCTGCAAAAGATTTCCTTGCTGTAAAATAGAGATCCCCCTAAAAAAACAGAGCTAACTCAGTAAAGTACCAGGCATGGTGCTAGGTCCATTTTCTGATGGATGTTGCTATGTCTGGATGTGATGCCTGGATCCATGGCTGCCATTGTGTAACCAGGAGGAAAGTTAGTCTGAAGATATCAGAGCAGAAAGATGGAAGGACTTGATGTCATGGTTGAGCCATTTAATAAGCAAGCCTGGAGCCACTCCACCTCCAGATGTCCTGTTATGTAAGGTTGTAACATGTCTTTGTTGTTTAAATTAGAAGAGTGAGGGCCTTCTGTTACTTACAGACAAGAGTATCCTGACCAAACAGCATGGTACACAGAGTCCATCGTGGCCTGTCTTGTGGCCCACTCTCCAGTCTCATCTCTCAGTGTTGCTTTCTCCAGTCCCAAACTTCAGACCCCCTGAATTTCAAACCATGGTCTTTCATCCTCCAGGATTCCATGCATGAAATGACTTCTGCCCAGGATGCCCTTCTCCATCTCTTTATCTGACAATGATCAATTCATCCTCCAAAATCAGCTTAGCAGGCATCTCTTCCAGGAAGCCTTTTGTACCAGACCCAGCTTATGGGCCACCCCAGATCCATTTGGCCCCATCTGCACTCCTGGGCCTCAGCCACTTGCCTTGTTTCGTGTGTGAGTGTGTGTGTATGCGCATGCGTGCATGTACTTTGAGGCAAGGTCTTGTTCTGTTGCCTAGGCTGGTGTGCAGTGGTATAATCAGGGCTCACTGAAGTCGCAGCCTCCCAGGGCTCAAGCAATCCTCCCACCTCAGCCACCTGAGTAGCTGGGACTACAAGTGTACACCACCTCGCCTGGCTAAGTTTTTAAAAATAATTTTTTGTAGAGACAGGGTCTCACTATGTTGCCCAGGCTAGCCTCAAATTCCTGGACTCAAGTGATCCTCCCGCCTTGGCCTCCCAAAGTGTTGGGATTCCAGGTGTGAACCATCGTACCTGGCCTGCCTTGTTTCTTAACAAGAGCAGCCCTAGCAAGGGATCACTCTATTTTCACAGCTGGAAAGAACTGGCTGCTGCCACTCCTGCCACAGGACCTCTTTGTGTGGTGCTGATGATAAGGAAAGACCACCCACATGTACAGGCAGGGGCTTTCAGGGACACTGGCTTCTTCATCATGTCCACATGGCCCGGAGTGGGGACAGTAAATATCCTGTGGGTATCCTTTGACCAACAAGAGACAGGACATGGGAAGAATCATCAGCTCAATTGTTTGCCCTTTTTTCTCCCCAAATGTTTAGAGATTAAGAGGCTCTGTGCAGCCTCTTTGAAGGGGATGGAGGAACCAGCTGTGTTTGCTGCAAAGCTTCCTTCAGCTTGAACCACTCCCCGTAAAACACTCATAGGCAAGCCATACCCTTAGGTTCTGTTTTCTGAGGATCTGGGCTAAAGAGCCTCCCCACCCCACGCTGCCACCACCCAGCAAATCTGGGTGGCAAGGAAGAGACACATTTGGACGATCTCAGACTCCGGCAGGGATTGTTAGAAGGATCACAGGGAACCCAGACAGCACTACTTACTCAAGTCAGAAAAAGAGCTGTAAGGTCATTCAGGCTGCACGGCAGCTTTTGTGCTCCCAGATCAACTCCGATAGCCCACCATTCTTGGACTCAGCTGTTTGGTTGCCTTGCTTCTTCCTACTCTCCCCTGACCTGCTGTGGTTTCCACTGCCCCCTGGCCTTTGCCTACTCTATGGCTTCCGCTGATTTAAGGCTTCTGCTTAATTCTGAATTCTCCTTCCTCAGGGCTTCTGTGTCCCCTTCATTCAGACTCCCCAAGAGAGAAGATAGGCTTGGGTTACTTGGTTGCCATTCAGTACTGGGTGGCATTGTTGGCAAAGTTGTGCATTGGACTCCCTTGTTCCTGGTGGCCCTGGTCCAGTCCCTTGAGAGTGTTTAGAAACATCTGCATCAACTTGACATTGCTGTGACATTTACAAGGGTGTGACTGACAGGCTCATCTCTCTAGGCACAGGTCAGTGTGGATAATCTCTAAATAAAGATAGGCCCGGTCAAATATTGAATATGCAAGGTGATTAAAATTTTTTTTTGTGTGTGTAGAGATGGGATCTTTCTCTTTTGCTCAGACTGGTCTCGAACTCCTGGTCTCAAGCAATGCTCCCACCTTGGCCTCCCAAAGTGCTGAGATTACAGGCACCAGCCACCTCACCTGGCCAAAAGGAGATTTTTAAATAAAATAATCGTCAAAAGTCTAAGTTGCCTGTGAATTGCATATGACATGAGCTATGTAATAGTCTTGTATAGTAGAACCAACAGGAAATTTTAAATAACAAACCAGCAACAGGTCATTTATCACAGATAGTTTGAGAATCACTGGGAAGGCAGCAGTGAAGGAATCTGAGTGGAACTTCCAGAAATAACTCTTAAGCCACAGAGCAGAAACTGGCCCACCAAGGAAGCTGCCGCCTCTGTCCCCACCAGGAAACTGCCTGCAGAACCAGGGCCCCTGCTCCAGCTGCGGAGTTGCAGAACCACCCCACCTCTGCTGCCAGCCACACTAGCAAAGCGGGTGTCTCGGGTGGCTCCTGTCTTCGTGCCAGGAAATGTGGGAATGTGTTTCGCTTCCCAGCTCCTGCTGCAGAAGCTCCCTAGAAGAAAGCTGAAACGAATGGCTAGTAAATGGAGCCACAGTGTCCATTCAAAAATTCTACACTTCCGTGACCACAGGACTGATGTCCTGTTCCCCCAAGCGGTCACATGCTCCTTGACCACAAGCATATGCACATTTTGTTTATATTACCTGGAATGGTCTCCTTGAATTTCTGTTGGTCAAAATCCTATTCCTTCCTTCCTTCATTCATTCATTCAACAAATCTCTATAAAGTACCAGGCATGGCAAAGGCTACTCGGGATACCAAAATGAATATGGCAAAGCCCCTGACTTCAAGAGCCTCATCAACTGATTAGAGAAATAGACATGAACATAAACTACACTGCTCTTTTCCTTTCTGTCCTATAAAGCCCTTTACAATGTAAAAGAGTGAAGTATAGGGAGGAAGAGTCCAGCTCTGGAGTCAGACTTGCCAGCTGTGTGACTTTTTTGAGACAGGTCTCTCCCTTTCATCCAGGCTGAAGTGCAGTGATGCAATCGTCAGGCTCACTGCAGCCTCAACCTCCCAGGCCCAAGCGATCCTCCTGCCTCAGCTTCCTAGGTAGCTGGGACTATAGGCACACACCACCACACCCAGCTAATTTTTTTTTTTTTTTAAAGACAGGGTCTCACTATGTTGCCCAGGCTGGAGTGTGATTTTTATTTTTATTTAATTAATTAATTAATTAATTTTTGAGATGGAATCTTGCTCTGTCATCCAGGCTAGAGTGCAGTGGCATGATCTTGGCTCACTGCAACCTCCACCTCCCGGGTTCAAGCAATTCTCATGCCTCAGCCTCCTGAGTAGCTGGGATTACAGGCATGTGCCACCATGCCCAGCTAATTTTTGTATCTTTAGTAGAGACGGGGTTTTACCATGTTGGCCAGGCTGTTCTCAAACTTGTGACCCCAAGTGATCCACCCACCTTGGCCTCCAAAAGTGCTGGGATTACAGGCATGAGCCATTGCGCCCGGCCCCTGGAGTGTTTTTTAATACGTTACTTAACCTCTCTCGGCCTCACTTTTCTTCTTTTCTTTTTTCTCTTTTTTGAGATGGAGTCTTGCACTGTCACTTGGGCTGGTGTGAGCGATCTCGGCTCACTGCAGTCTCTGCCTCCCGGGTTCAAGTGATTCTCCTACCTCAGCCTCCTGCGTAGCTAGGATTACAGGCGCCCGCCACCATGCCCAGCTAATTTTTTGTATTTTTAGTAGAGACAGGGTTTCACTATGTTGGCCAGGCTGGTCCTCACTTTTCTCATATGTGAATGGCAATAATAACAGCACCTGCCTCATTGGGTTTGTTCTGTGCATTCCAAGAGATACTGCTGAGGAAGTGCCACATCTAGGAGGCATGTGATACAGGCATCAAATGGACTATCATATCCTGTCCTTCAAAACCTGGTTACATGTTACCTCTCCATGAGCTCCCCCTGCTCCCGCTGTGGGAAATGAAACCCTTCTCTCTCTTTTCCTCTCATCACTGTTCACATTCATTCTCTGTGAGACACACCTCCAAGACATCAGACACTCTGGGAGCAGTGTCTGTATATATACTTGCTAAGCTATTGAAAACAAAAGCCATAGGAGTGACCTTTGTCAAACATTAAATGCTAAAGGAGTTTTGGTTTTTGGTTCTTTTCTTTTTTTTTTTTTTTTTTTGGTTTGTTTTGAGACCAGGTCTCGCTCTGTTGACCAGGCTGGAATGCAGTGACGCAATCATGGCTCACTGCAGCCTCAACCTCCTGGGCTCAGGTGAACCTCCCACCTCAGTCTCGTGGGTAGCTGGGACTACAGGTGTGTGTCACACTGTGTTGCCCAGGTTGGAGTGCAGTGGCATGATTTCGGCTCACTGCAACCTCCACCTCCTAGGTTCAAGCAATTCTCGTGCCTCAGCCTCCTGAGTAGCTGGGATTACAGGCGCGTGCCACCATGCCCGGCTAAGTTTTTGTATTTTTAGTAAAGACGGGGTTTCGCCATGTTGCCCAGGCTGGTCACAAATTCCTGAGCTCAGACAATCTGGCCGCCTCGGGTTCCCAAAGTGCTAGGATTACAGGGATGAGCCACTGTGCCCGGCCAACAGTGACAGTTTTCTTAATCCACCCATAGACTGTGTGTATGTACCATTTTCGTCTGTCAGCTCAAAGCCCTGTGTTTTCCTTCACATTCCCCTTGGCCTAACACGTGGTAAGAACCCACAAATATGAGTAGTAAATTAATGAATGAATAAATCTGTATTTGCTCTGACACATATAGTAGATTTGCCAACTGTAAAGTTCTGAGGCCTGTACCTTGAGTCCTTTAGAGGAAATGGGCTATGGAAACAGATTACAGGCAGCAAAAATAGCAACAGTAATACGTCATTTACTCAGTGTAGTGGGGGCGAATTATGGTCCTCCCAAAGATACGTTCTCATCCTAACCCCTAGAACCTGTGAATGTGACCTTCTTTGAAAAAAAGGGTCTTTGTAGACATAATTTAATTTAAGAATCTTTAAGGATCTTTAAATTACAGATCTCCAGTTGAGATCAATGGGATTACTCCAGTGCATTCTAAATCCAATAAAAGGTGTCCTTCTAAGAAACAGAAGGCCAGGCATAGTGGCTCACGCTTGTAATCCTAGCTCTTTGGGAGGCCAAGACAGGAGGATTGCTTGAGGCCAGGAGTTCGAAAGTGGCCTGGGCAACACAATGAGTGAGACCTCATCTCTACAAAAAATAAAAAATTACCTGGGCGTGGTGGTGCACACCGTAGTCATAGATATTCAAGGAGGCTAAGGCAGGAGGATCATTTGAGCCCAGGTGAGATCAAGGATGCAGAGAGCCGTGATCACCCACTGTACTCCAGCCCAGCCTGGGTGACAGGATGAGAACCTGTCTCAAAAAAAGAAAAGAAAAGAAACAGAAAAGGAGAAGGCTCAGATCCAGAGGAGAAGGCCATGCAAGATGAAGGCAGAGATGGGAGTGAGGCAGCCACAAGCCAAGGGGCACCTGGAGCCGCCGGAAGCTGCAAGAGGCAATGAGGGATTCTCCTCTGAAGCCTCCAAAGGGAGCACAGTCCTGCAGATACCTTGATTTCAGATTCCTGCTTTTGAGAACTCTGAGATAATACATTTCTGTTGTTTAAACCACCTGGTTTGTGGTATTTTGTGACAGCAGCCCTAGGAAGCTAATTACTCAAGGTACATTGAGCGTGTTTGTATGACCCCTAAGCCGAGATTAGTTTTCAGATTTTTTTTAGAGTTAGGATCTCGTTCTCTCGTCCAGGCTGGAATGCAGTGGTATGATCATAGTTCACAGCTCACAGCAGCCTCGACATCCTAGACTCAAATGATCCTCTTGTCTTAGCCTCCTGAGAAGCTGGGACTACAGGTGTGCACCACCACACCCAGCTAGTTTTTTTGTTTTGTTTTGTTTTTTTAGAGACAGGGTCTCACTGTGTTGCCCAGGCTGGTCTTGAACTCCTGGGCTCAAGCAATCCTCCTGCCTTGGCCTCCCAAAGTGCTGGGATTATAGGCATGAACTGCTGTGCCCAGTAGGTTTTCATATTTTTAAATGGCTGAAAAAAATCAAAAGAAGTGTATTTCATGACACATGAAAATCTTACAAAATTCAAATTTCAGCATCCATAAATAAATTTGATGGGCACAGCCCTATCCACTCATTGACAGATCATCTCTAGCTGCTGTAGTGAGTTGATTATGTCTCCCTAAAAGGTAAGTTCAAATCCTAACTCCTGGCCATGTGCAGGTGACCTTATTTGGGTCTTTGTAGAGGTCATCAAGTTAAGATGGATTAGGGTGGGCCCTAAATTCAATAAATAGTGTGAGAAAGGAGGGGAAGATTTGGATACAAAGACCTAGAAATACGCACAGGGAAGAAGGCCAAATAAAGACAGAGGCAGCCGGGTCCAGTGGGATTACTCCTGTAATCCCAGCACTTTGGGAGGTCGAGGCGGGTGGATCACCTGAGGTCGCGAGTTCGAGACCAGCCTGACCAACCTGGAGAAACCCCGTCTCTACTAAAAATACAAAATGAGCTGGGCGTGGTGGATCATGCCTGTAATCCCAGCTACTCGGGAGGCTGAGGCAGGAGAATCACTTGAACCCGGGAGGCAGAGGTTGCGGTTAGCCGAGATCAAGCCATTGCACTCCAGCCTGGGCAATAAGAGCGAAACTGTCTCAAAATAAATAAATAAATAAATAAATAAAAATAAAAATAAATAAAAGACAGAGGTAGAGGGATGCAGCTATTAGTAATAAAAGTAATGGCAAGAACCGCAATTATTTTTGCACCAACCTAATGCAAGTTGAACTTTGCCAAGCAACGGTTCCAAACTCGGCTATTTGGGGGCCACAGCAGTGGACCTGAGCAGTTGTAGTACAGACTTTATAATATCCAAGCCTAAAATATTTACTCTGTGGCCCTTTACAAAGAGTGTGTGCCAGGCTGGGCATGGTGGCTCATGTCTATAATCCCAGCACTTTGGGAAGCCAAGGCAGGAGGACTGCTTGAGGCCAGAAGTTCAAGACCAGCCTGGGCAACATAGTGAGACCCCATGTCTACAAAAAATTTAAAAATTAGCTAGGTGTGGTGGTGCATGCCTGTAATTCCAGCTACTTGGGAGGCTGAGGCAGGAGGATCCCTTGAGCCGAGAAACTCAAGGCTGCAGTGAGCTATGATTGTGCTACTGTGCTCCAGGCTAGGCAACAGATCAAGACCTGTTTCTTAAAAAAAAAAAAAAAAAAAAAAATAGTGTTTGCTAACTCTGACCTAGAGCATTGTCATTATTTGTATAGTTGGAGATAGCATACTACTATATCTGCCAGGGGAAAAATAAACCACTCTGTTGGTAGCACCCCATTTTATAGATGGGGAGATAGAAGGAAAGATAGGTTAACAGAGTTATCCGAACGAGGTGGCCAGCTGTCATCTCTGCAGAGCAAAACATCTCATCCATCTTTTTCCAGCCACAGCACCATGACTTTCCTTGGGGGGAGAGACACCCCTTCCCACAATTCCCACAGTTTGAACAGGGCTGACTCCACCCCTTGGTTCCAGGGTTGGGTACCCAACTGTATTAGTCAGCTCAGGCTGCCTCTGCAAATACCATAGACTGGGTGACTCCAACAACCGAAATTTATTTTCTCATAGTTCTGGAGGTTAGAAAGTCCAAAATCAAGGTCTGGTAGGGTTCGGCTTCTGGTGAGGGCTTTTCTCCAGGTTTGCAGATGGTCTTTCTTTGGTGCAGCCATGTGGTGAGAGAGCCGTCTCTCTCTCCGTCTTATAAGGTCACCAATCATATCAGATCAGGACCCTAGCTTTCTGACCTCATTTAACTGGAATTACTGCCGAAAAGCTCTATCTCCAAATACAGTCACACTGGCCGTTAAGGTTTCAACATAGATTTGGATTGGGGTTGGTGGGGCACTACCCAGGCAATGCTAATCCATGCATTCCCTTGCTTGGTGACTTCAGAATACGACCCGAAACGATCCCAAGTCATAGCATTTACCACAACTTTTAAAAAAGCAAGCCTCTCTGGCCAGGCGTGGTGTCTCACGCCTGTAATCCCAGCACTTTCGGAGGCTGAGGTGGGCAGATCATCTGGGGTCGGGAGTTCGAGACCAGCCTGGACAACATGGTGAAACCCCATCTCTACTAAAAATACAAAAATTAGCCAGGAATGGTGGCGTGTGCCTGTAATCCCAGTTACTTGGGAGGCTGAGGCATGAGAATCACTTGAACCCAGGAGGTGGAGGTTGCAGTAAGCTGAGATTGTCCCACTGCACTCCAGCCTGGGCAACAGAGCGAGACTCTGTCTTTAAAAAAACAAAACAAAACAAAAACAAAAACAAAAACAAGAAAGGCTCTTTTCCTCTGCACTGAAGACAATGTGAGACTAGAGCAGCCAAGGGCATATGGAGAGGACCTGCGGAGAGTACAGTCCACTTAAAAAGCAGAGCTAAGAAGTGAAGGGAGAACAGGTCTGCATCATTGAAGCACCTAGATCCAGCTGTACCTGAAATCCTTTCATGGATCTCAGTTGACATGATACAATTTTGTGTGTGTGTGTGTGTGTGTGTGTGTGTGTGTGTGTGTGTGTGTGCTTAAGCCAGTTGGAGCTGTGTTTCTGTCACTTGCAACCTGAAGAATCTTGACTAGTAGATGATGATCTCATAGCTAACAGTAGTAGACGGGATCTGAAGGCAGACCTGCTTAGCCCTCTAACATGTTTTAATGTATTCACCCTTGCTCTCTTTAAAGGTCAGTGTGAGCAAAGAAGGTGTAATGAGTGTGAATAAAGAAATACAATTATTTAAATAGAGCAGATTATTTCAGGAAGTGCTCCCTGTTAGGAAACAAAACAAGCTTCCTAGGACTGAGGCTCCAATGTAGGCCCTGACAAAGGACCCCCAAAATTCCCAGCAGATGAGGAAGGGACCTTCCCTGGGCCCCCTCCTGGGAGTTCTGTGCCTTGGTTTCTGCCCAGCTCTGCAAAGGCTGTGTAACCTTGTGGGGGAGGGCGGGAAAGGGGGGTGCAGCTGAACCTGCCTGAGCTGAACCTGTTTGTGCCCCTGTCCTCCACTGGGAAAATAATTGTATTTTAATTTAATTTAATTTTATTTATTTTATTCGTACAGAGACAAGAGTCTTGCTCTGTCACTCAGGCTGGAGCGTGTGATATGATCATAACTCACTGCAGCCTCGAATTCCTGGCCTCACTCAAGCGATCTTCTTGCTGCCTCGGCTTCCCAAAGTGCTGGGATTACAGGAGTGAACCAGCATGTTCCGCTGAAGTCTGGGGCCAAATGTCACCCCTGTCATCCTCTGGCTTCCGCGGGGCAGCCACCACTTTCTCACTCCCTCCAGCACTTTTGTTTATTTTAGAGCGTTTTCTTGCTGTGGAATCCTTCCCCCAACTTTTTTTTTTTTTTTTTTTGAGACGGAGTCTCACTCTGTCACCCATGCTGGAGTACAGTGGCGCCAGTACACCCACGCTGGAGTACAGTGGCTCACTGCAGCCTCCGCCTCCTGGATTCAAGCGATTCTCCTGGCTCAGCCTCCCCAGCAGCTGGGATTACAGGAGCGCGCCACTATGCCTGGCTAATTTTTGTATTTTTAGTAGAGATGGGAGGGGGGTGGTCTCACCATGTCAGCCAGGCTAGTCTTGAACTCCTGACCTTAAATGATCCACCCACTTCGGCCTCTCAAAGTGCTGGGATTACAGGAGTGAGACACTGCGCCCGGCCCCTTCCCTTTTTTGATTCCCATTTTTAAAAGGCTGTAAGCTTCACGAAGGACAGAAACCTTGTCCAACTTGTCAACTGCGATTTCCCCAGCACCGTGGCTCTGGCCTGGCACATGGTAGGTGCTAGGTGAATACTGGTTTGAACAGAGGACAGACGCAGACGGCAAGGGCCACTCCTGTGCCAGGGCCTGCCACGCCACCACGACTTGTGCAGTGGGGGCGGGGAGGATTGGACAGTTTGGCTGTGCGCCCTCTTCTCCTTTTCAACGTCCCAGTATAACTTCAAGGGAGTGCAACTCCAGAGGCTCCATGGACGAAGCCACCGCCCCGGAATCAGGGCCTTCCCAGTTCTGCCTTCGGGGAGGGAGGATGGGGGTGGGCCGCGGGAGGCCAGTTCCAAGCGCGTCCTGAAGTCCCTCCCGCCGCCCCGCGTCGCTTTAAGGCGGAGGCCCGGGAGGGGGCCGACCCGGCTCGCCAGCTCCACGCTAGGCTCCAGACTCCGGCATTTCCTCCCGGCTAGCTGGCGCGGCTTCGCCTCCCCCTCGGAAGAGGAAACTGCCGGGGTCCGAGTAACAGGGTCAGGCGCGGAGAGGAGCGGCGGGAGAGCCAGGAGGGCCGCCCAGGGTAGGAGGCGAGCCAGGCCGGGCCAGAAGCTGGCCGACGGCGGCGCGCGGGGGCACCGGGCGGGGAGGGCCGCTGAGCCGGACTCAGCGCGCAGCCGGGGCAGGGCGCGGCCCGGGGCCCGAGAGCGCAGGGCGGGCCGCAGCTGGAAGGAACACTTGAGCTGGGAGAGGAGGCCGAGCTGGAGGGCGGCTTCCCTCGGGCCTGCGATCGGGAAGCCGCCGCGGAGAAGGAGACGGGGACAGCGGGGCTGCCCGGACGCTGTGCGCATGCTGGGCTGGGGTCGCCGCCGGGGCTCGCCCCTTGGGCTGCTCGGCCACCGCCGCCCCGGGCGCCCGGCATGTCGGTGCACTACACCCTCAATCTACGCGTCTTCTGGCCCCTGGTGACCGGTCTGTGCACCGCCCTGGTGTGCCTCTACCATGTCCTGCGGGGAAGCGGGGGCGCCCGGGCTGAGCCACCCGACGGCGTGGACGGCGGCTTCCCGCTGCTCAAGGTGGCCGTCCTGCTCCTCCTCAGCTACGTCCTCCTGCGCTGTCGCCACGCTGTCCGGCAGCGCTTCCTGCCCGGGTCTCCCCGTCTGGGGAGTCACGCCGCCTTCTCCTCGAGACACTTCCGAGAGCCGGGCCTCAGCATCCTGCTGGAGAGTTACTACGAGCACGAGGTGCGTCTGTCTCCGCACGTGTTGGGCCACAGCAAGGCGCACGTGAGCCGGATCGTGGGCGAGCTGGTGCGGGCTGGCCGCGCCCGGGGGTCCCCCGGTCTCATTCCCGGGGGAGCGCTGGCCTTGGCCTTCCGCGGAGACTTCATCCAGGTGGGCAGCGCCTACGAGCAGCATAAAATCCGCCGGCCCGACAGCTTCGACGTGCTGGTGCCACTGCGCCTGCCGCCGCTTGTGGCGCTGGAGCCACGGAGCCTGGGCGAGGAGCCAGTGCTGGCCCCAGCCTTCCGCGGCTGCTTCGTGTGCGCCCTCAAGGCACCACCCTCACCATTGGGGGCCTCGGGGGGCCACTGGCTTCGGGACTGCAAACCCTTTGCTGATGCCTTCTGCGTGGATGTGCGCGGGCGGCGTCACCTCTCTGCTACTTTGGTGCTGCGCTGGTTCCAGTCGCATCTGCAGCGCTCCTTGGCCACTGTGCGTTACAGCCTGGAGGGGCGCTGTCGGGTCACCTTGACTCCAGGTGGCCTGGAACAGCCCCCCACCTTACACATCCTGCCCTGCCGCACTGACTACGGCTGCTGTCGCCTTTCCATGGCTGTGCGTCTCATCCCCGCAGTCCATCTGGGAGATGGGGTCTTCCTTGTGGCGCCACCACCGCCACCCCTGCCCAGCGCGCCCCTGTTGGAGCTCCCTGAGGGCCTGCGCGCGGAGGCACTGTGGGGTGTGAACACGGCACGCCAGGAGCAGAAGCTGCTGAGTTGGCTGCAGGAACGGGCAGCTCCAGGTGCCTGCTACCTCAAGTGCCTGCAGTTGCTTAAGGCTCTGCGAGATCTGGGCGCCCGTGGGCTGGACTCAGCGGCTGCCACCCAGTGGGGACGCATCCTGTCCTCATATGTGCTCAAGACAGTGCTGCTGGCAGTGCTGCTGCGCAAGGGGGCCCCTGGGCAAGGCTGGGATGAGGAGCACCTGGGGAAGTGTTTGGAGGAGTTGGTGCAGTTCCTTAGGGACTGCCTGCTGCGACGCCATACGCTCTTCCACTGTGTCCTGGGCCCTGGTGGGGCGGCTGCTGAGGTGGGTCCCCTGCCCAAGGCACTGCGGGAAGCTGCCCCAGTTGACCTCCTGGCCGCTTTCGACGGGCAGGCCCGGGAACTTGCAGCGGCGCGTTTGCTGTCCACGTGGCAAAGGCTGCCCCAGCTTCTCCGGGCCTACGGGGGTCCCCGCTACCTTGCCAGGTGTCCCCCGCCCCGGAGTCAGCGCACCCAGGGCTTCCTTGAAGGTGAACCGTAAACCCTGACAGCACCCCCACCTGACCAAATGCTCCTAAAGCCTTTCTCACTGGGTGGGGGTGGGAATGGCGGCGAAGCCAGTTAAATGCAAGATTGCAGAAGGCAGAGAAAAATTTGGTGGCTGCCACAAGCTTTAGTGGCTTAAATATCACCTCCTCGCTTCACAGTCCAATATAATATGACATCTTCACACCCACTAGAGTGTCCTGGGCAAACTAAGGGAAAACATGCAACAGCAGCCCCAATAATTGGTTCAAATGTTCTCTGTGGACGGATTCTGTAGAAGGATGTGGCTTTTACAGAAGTCCAGTAGAAGTAAGAACTAGCTGCAGGGAAAATTTCTTCTTGTCGATTTTTAGACACAGATCTCTCTGCCCAAATTAAAAACAAACAAACAAAAACACTAAAGTTTTTGACACAATTACTTGCTAGGTACTTGGTTCCTGATTGTCTTTAAAAAGAAAAATCTGAATCTTTATTTGCAACTGGAATTGAAGTTCTATTTTAGGGGCTAATGTTCAGAGGAACATAATTTCCACTGTTCACATTAATATTAATGTATTTTTAAAATGGTGCAATCACAGGTGTTTGACAAGATTGTCAAAAAATTAAGTCACACAGATGGAAAGGCAATCGAGAGTTGATTAGAGAAACTTCCAGAGAAAATAGCACTTTATATTGATCAATTCACTCATATTGTGGTAATTGCTAGCACCAAGCATTGCATCTGAGAGGGAAGCCAGTTATATTTATTATTAAATGTACAGCCTTGAAAAGTGGCCAGCATGCTTGCCTAACATCACCGCAGGCCACAAGCTGGGATATGTACCAGTCCGTCAACACCCATTCATGGAACTACCTACTACCAGCCAGACATGGCTGGAACCAAAGCAGCAACCAAATACATATTCAAGACAACACTGGTGAAGGCATAAAACATGTTGGCTTTGGAGAAAGATGTGTTTTAGGCTTTGCCTGTAAAGGTGCTTCTCCAAGGCTGGCTGCTGGCTGGAGACAGAAACGGTTTTTGTTTTAAGGTTTTTAGCAAACTCCTTCACAAAGAGATTTCTTTCTGAGCTTAATGAGCTGATGAAAAGGAAATGCCTGCTGTTTAGCATGTGGTTTGTGCTGGATCTCTAACCATTGATGGTTCCTCCTTGTTCAGGCAGTCTTACGTGGTCCAAGAGACCTGTTGATTCAGCACAGGTCTTGCAAAACATTTCACTTATAGTTCAGTATCTTAGGCTCTGTGCTTGAAGGTCAGTTACTCCTTGGTCGTGGGCAGAGGAGACAAATTAGGAAAAGAGCAAGGGAGACAGCACTTGACAGCAGTCTGTCTCTTTTTTCTCTTTAGGTATCAGTATCACCAGGTTGGGTGTATTTTGCAGCTGGGAGGAGCCTGTCCTGGAATTCTTCCTTGTTCTACCAAATTTATAACAGCCCTCAATTACAGTTTTAAGTTCACCATGGCCCATCATGGGTTTGCCTGATTGGAAATGCAGCCAGTCTAAGTGTTACACATTGGTTTTTGTTTTTTTTTTCTTAATAAAAACATGTACCTCCTCAGACTCTTACAGCTAAAATTTGGAAGACAGAAATGGCGATGTGAATAGAATCATTGTTGAAGTTCTGAGCTCTTTGGAGGGAACTCTATAAACCTTCTTTCTTTAGGGGATCCACTTGCCCGCTGTGGGAAATCATGGTGAGTAGGTGATTTACGGGGAATCCTTCTCCTCAAAGCTGCATTGGCTTCTTATATCCTTTGCAACCTTGGGCTGAAAGAGAAGCAGCTGCAAACATTGTGCGTCTTTTTGAGGTTGTCTTGAGGCCAGTTCCCTGCAAAGGTCATTCCTAGCTTTGTGAGATCAATGTTAGGTCATAAGGTACTGCATTGTGCAAAAAAGTCAGTCTGCTAACTTTATGCAAAGATAGAAACTGCACAGTATTTTTTAAAAATAGTTTAAAAAATAGATGCCAATAGTAGATCTTATATATATACACATATTTTTTATATATATGCATATATATATATATTTCCATACTCAACCACAGCTTCCTCTGTACTCATTGTCTGCTACAGTAGGACCAAGGGTTGGAAGGATTATAAAGCTTTAAGGCTGGGCACGGTGGCTCACCCCTGTAATCCCAGCACTTTGGGAGGCTTAGGTGGGCGGATCACCTGAGGTCAGGAGTTCAAGACCAGCCTGGCCAACATGGCAAAACCCCATCTCTACTAAAAAATACAAAAACTATCCGGGCGTGATGGCGGGTGCCTGTAATCCCAGCTACTTGGGAGGCTGAGGCAGGAGAATCGCTTGAACCCAGGAGGCAGAGCTTGCAGTGAGCCGAGATCATGCCACTGCACTCCAGCCTGGGTGACAAAGCAATACTCCGCCTCAAAAAAAAAAGCTTTAAAAGCTGAATTTTAGAAATATTTCTAGCTGTGTCAGTGAGTTCCTCTTTTAATAGTATTTTAAAGTATAAATCTGGTAACATACTTAGTTCTTGTAGTTCTTTTGTTAGTTTTTTTTTTTTTCAGGTTAATTACCCAAAGCCTCATCCATCCTCAAGGTTTTTAAATTTTATTTTTTTAAAATAAATTGTGCATTGTATTTGTGAGTTTTTACAATATTACTGTTTTATTTAAATGCCATGCTGAGCAATTGTTCTCTGTACATGGTAACCAAAACTTAGAGATTTCGATCAATTTTGATCAATGTTTAGTAAACCAAAACATGTACTGTGTACAACGGAAATAATATGGCATATTAGCCAGGCATGATGGTTGCCCAAGACAGTTAAATTAAGCTCAATTCTATATTTTATTAGGGCTCCATTATGTCATTCATCTGAAATGTACACATTTTTGGTGTATGCTTGGTACTAGAGATTCATATATGCAAATATTCTCATGCAAAAAGGCTCCACAGTAACAACAGCGGAAAAAAAAAAAAAAAAAAATTAGTTGTCCAGCCAGTGCCGGAGGAAAATGTTTTTGGGGAAGATGACTCATTCATTTTGTGGCGAGACACCCTTCGGTAACTCCCACTGACCAGTCTTGGGAGCCTTCCTGGAATGATCGTGGGCTGAGCGGAGATGTGTTTTGCAAAATGAAACTGAAGCCGAAGGAAGGCAGAATTCGAATGAAGCAAGAGAAATCCAAAGAACTGGGGAAGGAGGACTTCAGATGGAAGTGAAGCAAGAGAGGGAAAGGGAAAAGTGAAAATTGCGTGAGGGTGTGAGAGAGGTTTGGGTTAGGAAACACGTTTTTAGTGCTATTTCCAGCCAGGGGTCGCAAACTCAGCAGCCTGTAGAAACGGGGTGGGAGGTGGGGGGGAACCTGCGCTCGCCTTTAAAGAGGGGACCGTTGCTCAGCCATGCAGAAAAAAATGGGGCAACAAGTTGGAAATCAGGTTTTTTTTTTTGAAAAGTGAAACTTGATGATTTTTAAACAAGTAATTAAAAAAAAAAATGTCCAAAATACCACGTGGGCCAAACATGTGTTTAAGCCTGGGGGCCACCAGTTTGCGACCACTGCCTTACACAGTTAACACCCCAAGTATGTATATGGTCATAGGTTTTGTTTTGGATATGGTAGTGTTATATATACTTGGGGGTGTGATATTTCAAATCATCTTAATCTCTCAGAGCTAAGCTTTATTGTAGAAACAAATAAAAAAAAAAAAATTAACATAGCCACAGATAACACTTAACTCACAGTTTCCAGGAGGACACTTGATCTCCAAGCTGCTCTTTTTGAGTCAGATCCTACGTCAAGCCACTTAGGGCCAGTTTCTGACATTTCTTTCCTGGTGATTTGGGGTAAACTTCTTGGTTCTGTCAGAGTTTGCAGATGAGTAATGAGGAAGGATTGCAGAATAACTTGTTTCTTTGTATTTTATTCTTACATTTAAATTAATTTTGGGGAGTTAGTGGTATCTTCGCTCATGCCTTTACAGTGGTGATTGCTTGCTGGATTTGGGGTGCAAGCTTCTTCGGCTTGTACCATTTCCAGTACCAACAACACAGGTTTTGGTTTTTGTTTTTTGAGACAGGGTCTCACTCTGTTGCCCAGGCTGGAGTGCAGTGGCAAGATTGCAGCTCATTGCAGCCTTGACCTCCTGGGCTCAAGTGATCCTCCTGTCTCAGCCTCCCAACTAGCTGGGCCCACACGTATGTGCCACTACACCCAGCGAATTTTTAAATTATTTGTAGAGTCAGGGTCTCCCTATGTTGCCCAGGCTGGTCTTGAACTGCTGGACTCAAGCCATCCTCCCACCTCGGCCTCTCAGAGTGTTGGGATTATAGGCGTGAGCCACCACACCTGGCCTAAAAGCATGGTTCTGATCAGACTTCACCCCTGAATGTTTCTATCATTTTCTTTCTTTTTTTCGGGACAGAGTTTTGCTCGTGTTGTCCAGGCTGGGGTGCAGTGGGATGATCTTAGCTCACCGCAACCTCCGCCTCCCAGGTTCAAGTGATTCTTGGGCCTCAACCTCCTGAGTAGCTGGGATTACAGGCACCTGCCACCAGGCCTGGCTTTTTTTTTTTTTTTTTTTTTTTTTTTTTTGGTAGAGATGGGGTTTTATCACGTTGGTCAGGCTGGTTTCGAACTCCTAACCTCAGGTGATCTACCCGCCTCGGCCTCCCAAAGTGCTGGGATTATAGGCGTGAGGCACCCCACCGGCCTCTATCATTTCCTGACTCAGCAGCTCCACCAAAATTGACGTCCTAGTAAACACTGTGAAGGAATTAACCTAAGTGCTTCCAGAGCATCTCATGTAACCTCTATGGAGTAAGTCACTTTTTCTGTAACATGTGGCTTTTGACCTTGATGAAGACTTTGACTTCTCATCCCTGTCTGCATGGAGGAAGACGAGTCAGTGGCGGGGAAAATGAACCTCAGTAACATTTCCAGTGTGCCTCAAGAGGAAACAAGTTCAGTGTTACCATTGTGGCCTTCGTTAGTTTTTTTTTTTTTTAAGTCACTTGTTTAGATACATCTTTATTTTTTTTATACCTACATAACGCATGACTGGAGGGGATAAAGCACGTATAAGTTGGGAGAGGGTAAAGAATGTGTGACTATGTATGCA
The DNA here is from genome assembly GCF_024542745.1 of Macaca thibetana thibetana. Taxonomy (NCBI): domain Eukaryota; kingdom Metazoa; phylum Chordata; class Mammalia; order Primates; family Cercopithecidae; genus Macaca; species Macaca thibetana. Next base: position 57,778,020 of record NC_065597.1, on the reverse strand, counting down.
GAAAATAGACTAAAATGTCCAGCAAAATGATATATACTGTAATCTGGTTTTTGAAGTATCTACTATTCTGGAATATTTTTTAACAACTTTTTGCTTTTTTAAAAAAAGGTGCCTTGATTCAGTTGCTTGACTTAAAACATTCCTCCTATTTTATTGTGATTTTTAATGTCTTCTGACCCCAAACTGTGTTTCTGGTTGCAGTCTGGCGGCTGCAGGCGTAGCACTGATTTTGTTCCAATAACAGAGACCGAAGAGTTAATCAGATATGGTTCAGCTGCTACAATTGTGTGATTCAAAGGCAATTTAATCACCCCAAATTTCCATGGCCCCTGCAGTCAAGACCTGCCATTCGTTTTCTCTTGCAGGTTGGAGTAAATTTGCACTTTGAATCATATGGGTCATTTGGGGACCTTGTTCTTTTCTATTTTGCTTTATTAATAAAGGAACTTGTAGAAACCTCTGGACTGAATGTCGGATCTGGGGAGGGCTTTCGTCTTCCCGGAGGGCAGCCTGTGCCTGTGCTGGCTTGTGGTTCTTTGCACAAGCCTCAACTGCTTTGAGCCTCTGGGGTATGGGAAACTTTCCCCATGCATTAAGGCTGGGGATGATTTTTGTGTAGAATTAGCTCTGTATACAGGTGTGAAACAAATGCTAGTTCACAGCGCTACAGGTGTGCTCCCTGGAATCCTGAACTTTCACGTCTTCCTCCTGGCCTAGAACCTTCTGTCCCCACCTCTCCTCTCTGCCTCACTCTCCCACCCCTGCTCCCTCACACATACCCAAACACCATTCATGTCTTGGCCTGTGGCTCAAGAATTTTGTCCAGAAATCTCTTAGGCCCTCAGGCCCTTGCAAAATGGTAAACATTCGCTAATACAGAAAAACCACCAGGCTTAGCAGGAGATAGAATCTTGGAGACTAAGGGCCGTTCAGAGCCTCCGAGCCAGGTGGAAACCCAGGGAAACCTGCAGCCATGATGAAACCCCATCTCTACTAAAAATACAAAAATTAGCCGGGCGTGGTGGTGCGCACCTGTAGTCCCAGCTGCTCGGGAGGCTGAGGCAGGAGAATCACTTGAACCCGGCAGGCAGAGGTTGCAGTGAGCCGAGACTGCGCCATTGCACTCCAGCCTGGTGACAGAGTGAGACTCCGTCTCACCAAAAAAAAAAAAAAAAAAAAAAACAGTAGTTGTGTAGGACACTTGCCCAGGGGAAAGTTGGTGGGGTGTGAATAATACTGTCCCAGGGCATCGAGGACACACACACAAAGGGGGCCAAGACAGACACGGCTTCTCTCTTAGGAGTTCACAGAGAGAGGCAGAAAGGCAATGAGAGAACCCATTACTGTACAGCGGGGTGGGTGCTGGGTAGGAGAAAGTTTTTGAAAACCAAACAAGGGTACCTCGTGCACTTTAGGGTTTTCAGGAGAGCTCCTTAGAAGAAGTGACATCTAAGTTGAGATCCAAAGATAGGTGGGAATTAGCCCAGTGAAGGGAGTTGGACTGGAGAAGAATGTATTGAACGCACAGATGAAAGAGCATTCCAGTTTGACTGGAAAGTAGGGGTGGGTGGAGAGGAGGGAAGGAGGAGTCAGTGGAAGGGATGAGGTGGGAGGGAGTTTAAAGCCAGAGCTTCTCAGGCTGGAGTGCGCAGATCACCTGGGAGCCTTGTTACAATGCAAGTTCTAGCTGCGCGCAGTAGCTCACACCTGTAATCCCAGCACTTTGGGAGGCCGTGGCGGGGGGATCACTTGAGGTCAGGAGTTTGAGACCAGGCTGGCCAACATGGCAAAACCCCATCTTTACTAAAAATACAAAAATTAGCCAGGGATGGTGGTGCATGCCTGTAGTCCCGGCTACTTTAGAGGCTGAACCCCGAGAATTGCTTGAGCTTGGGAGGCGGAAGTTGCATTGAGCTAAGATTGTGCCACTGCACTCCAGCCTGGGCAACAGAGTGGCACTCTGTCTCAAAAAAGCAAAAACAACAACTACAACAACAACAACAACAGAACCCCCAAGTTCTGACTCAGCAGATCTTGCCTTCTTTTTTATCTCTTTTTCTGAGACAGGGCCTTGTTCTGTTGCCCAGGCTGGAGTGCAATGGCAGGATCAGAGCTCCCTGCAGCCTCAACCTCCCAGGCTCAAGTGATCCTCCTGCTTCAGCCTCCTGACTAGCTGAGACTACAGGCATGCACCACCATGCACAGCTAACTTAAAAATTTTTTTGTAGAGATGGAGTCTTGTTCTCTTGTCCAGGCTGGTCTTACACTCCTGGCCTCAAGCCATCCTCCTGCCTTGGCCTCCCAAAGCACTAGGATTACAGATGTGAGCCACCATAACTGGCCAGGGCCTGAGATTCAGCCTGTTTAACAAGCTGCCAGGGAATGGTGATGCCATTGGTGCAGAGTCCACAGGCACACACACACACACAAGCATACACAGCGGCAGACCACACGGAGAGTTTGAACTGATCAAAGGGCACTGTTGACTCACTTTAGACAAGGAGTGGCAAGGTCACATTTGAATTTGGCTCACTCTGGCTAAGGTGTGGAGAGTGAATTATACAGGGGTTGGCAAACTACCACCTGAGTATTTATTTTTGTAAATAGTGTCATTGGTACACAGCTATGTCCATTCATTAACATACTGTTTATGGCTGCTTTCACGATACCTGGGCAGAGTTGAGTAACTGTGACAGAGGCCAGATGGCTCACAAAACTGAAAATATTTACTTTGTGGCCCTTTGTTGAAAAGTTAGCCAAGCCCTGAAGCAAGACTATAAGGAATTGGATGCTGCAATGGTCCAGACCTGGGCACGGGGCTAGAAGTAGGGACAGAGACAAGTTAGAGACAGACAGTAGCATACATTAATGCAAAGACTTCTTAGCAGGGCACAGTGGCTCATGCCTGTAATCCTAGCACTTTGGGAGGCCAAAGCAGGCAGATAACTTGAGGTCAGGAGTTCGAGACTAGCCTGGGCAACATGGTGAAACTCCCTCTCTACCAAAAATACAAAAACAAACAAACAAAAACACAGGTGTGGTGATGCATACCTGTAGTCCCAGCTACTCGGGAGGCTGAAGCAGGAGGATCACTTGAACCCAGGAGGCAGAGGTTGCAGGCAGCTGGGATCACACCACTGCACTCTAGCCTGGGCAACCGAGTGAGACTCTATCTCAAAAACAAAAAAAAAAAAACAAAAAAGGCTTGTCTTCAAATCTTGTATTCCGCACTTCTTATCTATGTGTCTCTACAAGTTACCTAATCCTCTTTGAATCTTGATTTCCTCATCTGTAAAATGGGATTAATAACGGAACCTCGCCCATAGGAGTGATTGAGGATTAAGTGAGATCTTTGCACAAAAAGTGCTTGGCACAGATTGAGCACCCAGTACGAGTCAGTGTAGAAGCAATTATTAGAATGGCCTGAAAATGCCATTCTAACAATCCTAGCACTTTGGGAGGCTAAGGTAGGAGGATCATTTGATTGCAGGAGTTCGAGGCCAGCCTGCACCACATAGCGAGACCCCCGTCTCTACAAATAAATTAAAACTAGAGTGGCATTTTCACATAGTCTGTGTCTCCCACCTCTTCCTCTGCTCACTTTGCTGAAGCTCATTCTTTCTCCTCTGCAGGATCTGTTTCCCTGTAATCCTCCCTGATCATCTCTCTGCTACCCAGTTTTTGTTCATCTCCTTCCTTGATGTCCGTGGCATTTTCCACTATGAAAAGTTTTATTCAGGATACTATGGTAGACTGGTTACAACAATAGTCCGTGTTCTCCGGTTTTCTTACACCTATGCCCTTTGCAAAATGATTTTGCAATCTTTTCCATCAAGAAGGAGTGCCTTTTTGCCTACCCCTTACATCTGGAAGGGCTTTGTGAGTTTATTTATTTATTTATTTTTTGGAGATGGAGTCTTGCTCTGTTGCCCAGTCTGGAGTGCAGTGGCGCTATCTCGGCTCACTGCAACCTCTTCCAGGTTCAACCGATTCTCCTGCCTCGGCCTCCTGAGTAGGTGGGATTACAGGTGCCTACCATAACACCTGGCTAATTTTTGTATTTTTAGTAGAGACAGGGTTTCACCATGTTGGCCAGGCTGGTCTCGAACTCCTGACCTCAGGTGATCCATCCACCTTGACCTCGAAAAGTGCTGGGATTACAGGTGTGAGCCACTGTGGCAGGCTGTGAGTTTCTTTAATCAACAGAATGTGGCGGAGGGACATAGTGCTAGTTCGTGATCTGGGCCTCAAGAGGTCTTGTCTATTTCCTATTGTTCTCTTGGAAGGCTGCTGCTGCCATGTGAACAGCTTACCTGCTGGGGGATGAGCGATCACATGGCTCCTTCAACCTCGTCTCCAGAGCCGCCAGCCAGCCAACTGGGAGATACGGGAATGAGGACATCCTAGAGCAACCTCCTCACCTCATCCCCACTGCCCCAATAGACCTGACCACTGACTGATGGAAACACTCAAGTGAACCAGCCAAGATCAGCAGGGCCTGGCTCAGATCAGCAGAACCACCCAGCTGGCCCATAGACTCTGAGCAATAATAGACAGATACTTTGTGTTTTAATTAACCAAGTTAGAGGTGGTTTATTGTTCAGCAATAACTAACTGACATGGATGCCTAGGAAAATCTGGCATAAAAAGGCTGCCACTGTAGTAAATAGAAGCAGTTCATTTTTCTGTTTGTTTGCTTGTTTAAAGACGGGGTCTTGCCCTGTTGTCCAGGCTGGAGTACAGTGGCCCTTTATAGCTCACTGCTGACTCAAACTCATGGGCTCAAAAGATCCTTCCACCTCAGCTTCCCAAGTAGCTAGGACTACAGGCATGCACCACCATGCATTGCTAGGTTTTTCAATTTGTATTTTTTTTGGTCAAGACAGGATTTTGCTCTGTTATTCAGGCTGGTCTTGAATTCCTGACCTCACGCAGTCCTCCTACCTCAGCCTCCCAAAGTGCTGGGACTATGGGTGTGGGTATGAGCCACCACTCCTGGTCCAGGCAGTCCTTAACTTCTGTATATCTGATTTTCAAACAGAATTTTATACAGGTACTTGACTGACACCCCAAACCACCTTCCACGTGATGAATCCGGGCTTCCCTCATTGCTGAAGCACAGTGGGGTGCCTGGTCCACCAAGAAATGGTTTAATTGTTAGCACTGTCGCCATCCCTGTGCAAAGTGTTTACACAGCTGTTTGCATATGTTCCCACAGTTGCCTTATCTTGTAAAAACAAATGGAAACTGGGAAAATGAAAGCATTGATTCGGTTACAAGATGCCACAGGTCTCAAAGATGATAGAGGCGAGACAAGGACTCTGCGTGCCCAGCGTGCTGAGGCTGCAGCCTCAGTCCTGTGCTCACTGGTGCAGCTTAGCTTAGATGTTGTATTTAATTGTGAAGAAAAAGAACAACAAGGAAGAGCATATAGGAAATTGTATCCATTAGGTATCCATTTGGCCACAGCTTATAAAAACCTAACCTAGAGTGATCCAAACAGATATAGTGGCTTTTCTCATGCGGCCAGAAGCCTGGAGGTGGGCAGGCAGCAGGTCAGGATGAATCAGGACCCAGGGATATTTTTGCTCTGCTATTCAAGGTATTTTTGCTTTGTATCCTCATGCTTGTCATGTCAAGATCCCACCTCCTTTGACTTTCTTCAAAGAAGGGAAGAAAGAGAATGGATTAGGGCAAGGGTCTCCAATCCCTGGGTCATGGGGCTAGTACCAGTCCATGGCCTGTTAGGAACTGGGCTGCCCAGTAGGAGGTGAACATCAGGCAAGTGAGTGAAACGTCATCGGTATTTACAGCTGCTCTCCATCTCTTGCATTACCACCTGAACTCTGCCTCCTGTCAGATCATCATTAGCATTAGCTTCTCATAGGAGGGTGAACCCTGTTATGAACTGCCCCTGTGAGGGATCTAGGTTGCATGCTACTTATGAGACTCTAATGCCTGATAATTGGCCACTATCTCCCTTCATCTCCAGATGAGACCATCTAGTTGCAAGAAAACAAGCTCAGGGCTCCCATGATTCTACATTATGACAAAAATGTATAATTATTTCATTATATATTACAATGTAATAATAAGAAAAATAAAGTGCACAATAAATGTACTTGAATCATCCAAAAACCATCCTCCCCCCACACCCAGCCCATGAAAAAATTGTCTTCCATTAAACTGGTCCCTGATGCCAAAAAGTTGAGGACTGCTAGATTACTCAGTAGACTTCCTCTGACATCTTATTGGCCAGAATAATGTCACATGACCATTCTTAGCTGCAAGGGAAGTGGGAAAGAGAGCCTGGCACATGGCATACAGCAGCTCTGAGCAGTAGATGAAGAAAGAGTGAGTATAGTGGATAAATAAGAGTCTGTAAGAGGCCGGGCATGGCGGCGCACACCTGTAATCCCAGCGCTTTGAGGGGCTGAGGTGGGTGGATCACCTAAGATCAGGACTTTGAGACCAGCCTGACCAACCTGGCAAAACCTCATCTCTGCTCAAAATACAAAAATTAGCCAGGTGTGGTGGTGTGCACCTGTAATCCCAGATACTCAGGAGGCTGAGACAGGAGAATTACTTGAACCCAGGAGGTGGAGGCTGCAGTGAGCTGAGACTGCACCACTGCACTCTAGCCTGGGTGACAGAGTGAGACTCCATCAAAAAAAAAAAAAAAAAAAAAAAAAAAAGTCTGCCAGAGAAATACCACAAACACATAGCTGAAGACTCTGTCAAAGAAGTGAGAAGTAATTAGAGAATTTACCATTCTGTAATTATTCAGTTAATACTTGTGTAAGTTTTAGGATTTAGTAAATACCCCATAAATGTTAGGATTGACGTCTCAGCTTCACCTGTCACTGGGTGTATTCTTCTGGGCAAATCAATTAACCCATCTGGACATCAGTCCCTTTGTTTGCAAAATGAAGGAGCTAATCTCTCCTCTTATAGGTTCCTTGGAAGAATCAAAAAGTAAAATGGTGAAACTGAGCAGTGTTATCTGAATGTCGGCTGTGTTCTCTTAGGAGTGCACCAGCATTTTTGGAACCACAGGAAGGTGAGTCCATTTCTTAAGAAGGAATCACTCTTAGGCACTCTGCCAGTTGTCTCCCTGCCACCAAACTCCCTTCCCCACAAGACTGTGAATGAGTCTGCGGTTGTGACTTTTTGTTGTGGGTGCGTCCCCAGAAGGGAGAAGATCCAGTGAGAGCATCAACCACGTGCTTATCTCATTCTTACTTCTAACGTGTGTCATCTTTCTCCCCAGTCTGATTTTCATTGCTTGAGTTCCTGGGCAGAAAGCTTAGGCTAGTGGTTCTCTTTTTTTTTTTTTTTTGAGACGGAGTCTCGCTCTGTCACCCAGGCTGGAGTGCAGTAGCACGATCTCGGCCCACTGCAAGCTCCGCCTCCCGAGTTCACACCATTCTCCTGCCTCAGCCTCCGGAGTAGCTGGGACTACAGGCGCCTGCCACCATGCCTGACTAATTTTTTTTGTATTTTTAGTAGAGACGGGGTTTCACCGTGTTAGCCAGGATGGTCCCAATCTCCTGACCTCGTGAACCGCCCGTCTCAGCCTCCCAAAGTGCTGGGATTACAGGCGTGAGCCACCGCGCCCAGCCTAGGCTAGTGGTTCTCAATCCTGGCTTCATAACAGTGGGTGATGGGCTTTGTAAAAATACTCATGCTGGGGATCCCACCCAAGACCAGAGAGACCAGAGCTTAGGAGGATGCAGCCAAGGTATGGGAGCTGTTTACATCTCCCTGGACAATTTTAGAGTGCAGCTGGGGTTGTGAACCAGTGACCTAGGTCAGATGGCCCTTCTGGAACCTGCAGTGCTCAGTGGAGTACCTGCAATCTCTCCACCAGATGTTGTGGAAGCACCAGCTGGTTTGCATGAGGTTTGCCACATGGCTGAGACAGAAAGGTTAAGGATGATGGTGGTGGTGGCGGTGCTGGGGGACCAAATCCTAGGAGAGAGCTCTTTAGCTGAGAGACGCAAGGCAAAATATAATTGCTACGTGGGCATGGGACTGCATCCATTTGGCAGTTCCCCTTTTCCTCAACCCCAAGGAGAAGGAAACAGTTAAACAAACAAAAAAGGAGGCATCAGAGTCATCCTGAAACTTCTCAGTAATGAAACGCCTCAAAATTCAGAGGGACAGTGCCCTTGTTCTTTCTTTCTTTTACAGACAGAGTCTTGCTCTGTCGCCCAGGCTGGAGTGCAGTGGGGCAGTCATAGCTCACTGCAACCTGAACTCCTGGGCTCAAGCAATCCTTCTGCCTCAGGCTCCTGAGTAATTGGGACTCCAGGTGCGTGCCACAACGCCTGGCTTTTTTTTTTTTTTTTTTTTTTTTTTTTTTTTTTTTTTTTTTTTTTAAGACAGTGGTCTTACTCTGTTGCCCATACTGTTCTCAAATTCCTGGCCTCAAGGGATACTCCACCTCGGCCTCCCAAAGTGCTAGGATTACAGGTGTGAGCCACCATGCCTGGCTGCCCCACTTCTTTTAATCTTATAGCCTGCAGATAACATATGTCTGTAAAAGCCTGTCTTCACAAAATGCTGGCTCTTTTCATGAATATTCAATGGTTTTGCTCACATTATCTCAATCTCTCTCCCCCACTTATCTTTAGGTGTAGTGGCTCTGAGCTGGCACTTAAAAAAAAAAAAGTCCATCAAGACACCTTCTAAAGAAGCCAGGGAAAAAAGACCCCTAGGAGTCCCACTGCATTCCAGACTCAGGCTAAAAGCTTTTAAGGACCAAATCTCTCAAATGATTTTTATCTTCATGGTTTATTCAATCATTAGTCTCCTCAAATTAGCAGCTGTGCCTCTGATGGGCAACTGTTGATCCTTATCAACATGAAACCATTAAGACATATTTCAACCTTGGACACAAATGGTTGTGGCATTTGAAGAAGAGAAGCCTTCAGGATATTGCATGGCACAAAACTGCGGGCTAGAAACCCTGCTCCATATTTTAAGCAAAGGACTTGTGATGATTCTTTTTTCTCTGATAAATACCTGGTTTTCAAAAGCAGTCTAATTAGTATGGATCTTCACTTTGCAAGGCTTAAAAGTGCATTTGGGCTTCCTCTCACTAAACCAGCCTCATGGGACCAGCCAGAGTCTAAGCTTTTCCCTTCCATATGCTAAATATCCATGAGTAACCCTCTATCTCCCAGTCCCCTGCAGTTAGGCAGGGCCAAGTGACTGGTTCACCAGTGGGCAAGGAGCAGAAGGGATGTGTGCATGATCCTACAGAGGCAATAAAAGCCATGTATTAAAGAGGTGGGTGGATTACCTGAGGTCAGGAGTTCGAGACTAGCCTGGCCAACGTAGTGAAACCCCATCTCTACTAAAAATACAAAAAAATTAGCCGGGCATGGTGGCAGGTGCCTGTAATCCCAGCTACTGGGGAGACTGAGGCAGGAGAATCGGTTGAACCCAGGAGGCGGAGGTTGCAGTGAGCCGAGATTGCACCACTGCACTCCAGCCTGGGCAACAAGAGCAAATCTCAAAACAAAACAAAACAAAACAAAACACAAAAAACAAAAAAGAAAAGAAAAAAACGTGAAACTGGTGATCAAAGTGGTGATCAGCAGCTTCCAAATAAGATCTTAGGAGTTGGATGAATGGGCTCAAAGATGAGCTTTAAGAGGCAAAATGGCGGAGTTTAACTGGTATATGACCTTCTAGAGACATGAGGCTGGTAAGGGAAGAACACCTCACGTAACTCCAGTAAGCACACTGCACCACCCCACCCCCACCCCCACAAGTGTTAGCAGGCCGCTGCACATACGGATAGCCCACTCCAAGGGAAGAATCAGGGGAGAAGGGATGCAAGACCCTGGAAGTAGGCCAACATATAAAAACCCACAGTCAAAGGTCAAATGGAGCACTTGAGAGGTCACGTATCACCTCCTAGGACTATTGCCATGATCTCTGTCTTACAGTTTCATGCGCTTGGCCCTCCTCCAAGCGTACTTTCCTTCCTTTCACTCCTGCTCTAAAGTTTTTTAAGAAACTTTCACTCCTGCTCTGAAACTCGCCTCCGTCTCTCCTTCTGCCTTATACCCCTCAGTTGAATTCTTTCTTTTGAGGATGCAGGAACTGAGGTGGTGGCAGACCCGTATGGATTTGCCGAGGTAACACCAGGATGCTAAAGGCATCACCTACCATTTTGGAAGACTCCGTTGGGAGCCTACTCAACAATGACTGAGTGCCAATATGTGCCAGGCCCTGTGCTGGCACAGGGGATAATAGAGTGGTTAGCAGAGCAAACACCATCTTACTGGCCTGCAGTTTACAGTCTGCTGGAAGAGACAGTCGCTTGCAAATAAGCGTGCCAGTGAGCACTAAATAACTAACAGAGGGCCAGGAACAGTGGCTCATGCCTGTAATCCTAGTTCTTTGGAGGCCAAGGCAGGTGTATCACTTGAGCCCAAGAGTTCAAGACCAGCCTGGACAACATGTCAAAACCCCGTCTCTACAAGGAATACAAAAATTAGCCAGGCATGGTGGCACACACCTGTAGTCGCAACTACTTGGGAGGCTGAGGTGGGAGAATTGCCCGAGCCCGGGAGGTTGAGGCTGCAGTGAGCCGTGATGGTGCACTCCAGCCTGAGTGACAGAGTGGTGAGACCCTGTCTCAAAAACAAACAAACAAAAAACAAAACTAACAGAGGTAAATGCTTTGAAGGAAAGAAACCAGTTTTTAAGACACTATAAGTCAAAGGGACCTAGTGCAGCTGGGGGAATTAGGGAAGGCTTCCCTGAAATCTTGAAGCCCAGTGCACTAACCCGTGGGGGTCTGTTTCAGGGTGTCACCTTCGGGAGCACTTACTGAGTGAAGCTGTGTGACAAATGCTGGACACACACGGTTCTCCTCTGATCACTGCCATAGTCCTAGGAGGTGATACTATTATAACAGGAGCCCCAATTTACAGAGGTGGAAACTGAGGCTCAGAGGGATGACAGCATATGCCCCCAGGGCATTTACTAAAGAAGTGCAAACAGGGATTTGAACTCTCATCCGCTGACTCCAAAATTAACGCTCACTGCATTTCCTTGGCCCTTGCAAAGCCAGCCAAGGAAGTTAGTCATACAGGAAGTAGCCCCTCAGAAGTCCCTCAGCGGGAGATCAAAATGAAACAAGCAAGCAGATGTTTACAAGCTGCCTGGAAAAGCCACCCACCACAGGAGCGGGGAATCATTCTCCCTCCGCCCCAACCCCTCCTTCAAAGCTCCTCAAAAGCTTCCCTTTTCATTTTTACAGTGTCCCCTCTCCACCCCCTTTTCCCCCAGAGGACTGACTTCATCCTTTCAGCAGATGGGAAGGCGTGGGCTGCCGGCCCTACAGTAGCACAACCACCAATGATGGCTTCCCTCCAATCTTAACCCAGATGAAAATGACAGAGACACACCAGCTCTTTCTTCTCTTGGCTTTTCCCGAAGCTTCCCTTTCCATTAGGCCACTGGATGTTGGCGCCCGAAGCTTCCCTTTCTCACCAGAATAGAAGCAGGAAGTCTGGGGTAGCTGCGTTGAAATGTTGGCTGGTATGAGCTTGTTGTTTTGTTTTTTATAGAAGGGCTAAACAGATCCCACACACAGACACAATACACATTCAGAGACATGCTTCCCATGTAGATACACATGTGCACACATGTACGCATAGACATACATGCTTGTGAGCTCACACACATTCACTCATAGCTAACACTCGTATAGCACTTACTGTGTTCCACACAGCATCCTAGGTCAGGGCAAACTATGGACCATGGACCAAATCCTGCCTGCAGCCTCTTTGTATAAATAAAGTTTTATTGGAACACAGCAGCTCTGTGTTTAGAGAGAGTCAGACCAAAGAACAAGTGACCCAGATAGGTCAGAAGGTGACTCTGGGAATCTAGGAGGGTGTGAGCCAGGCCTGAATTGGTTTTACAAAAGTGAAAATAGCTTTTTTGTTTGCTTATTATAGAAGTGATATATGCTGACTGTAAAAAGTTCAGGTATACAGAAATGTCTAGGAAAGAAGTAAAGATCTTTGGACAGACCTGGAAACTGAGGCCAAAGCTTCCCCATTTAGCAATCAGGAGTGGGAGAGAGGGGCTGCCCATCCACCCTTGCCTATCCCTTCAGGACAAAACATCAATTCCCATGACCTCATCTCCCTGCCTTGAGACAGTGGGTGTTGGGGACAATGGCAGGATGTGGACTTCCAATGTGGCAATCTGACATCAGCTTTAGCCTGGAGCTGGGTAGTGCCCATGATCAAGGCCACTGGAAGGGACCAGTTCAGCGTGTATCAGAGCCACCCTTGGGTGACTAATAATAATGATGTCGATTGAACGTTCATTACCGCCAGACACCACTCAAAAGCTGAAATTAAGTCACTGAATCCTTGTGACCATCCTAGGAGTTTGGTACCCTAATGCTCTTCTTACAGAAGAAGCAGGCTCAGAGAGGTAAAGTAATTTCCCCAAGGTCACAGAGCCAGGAAACAGCAGAGCCAGGACTGACGTCCCAGTGATCTTCCTTACAAGGCTGATGTGATGCTTGGAACAGCCATAGGAGGCTGGAGTATTTAGAATCCTCAGCATATAGTTGAGAAAATGAGGTTCTGAAAGGTTGAGTGACTTGACCAAGGTCATATAGCCAATGAGCAGGAGCCCCAGGAAGGGAGTTCAGGGTCATGTGACTTCAGAGCTGGTTCTTAGTGCTGGGTTCCCCCAGCTCCAGCCCTTGGGGAGTATCTCTGCCACCTCACAGTACCTCCTGCGAGACAATTTTTTTTACTCCTTCTTCTTCATTTTTTTTTTTTTTTTTTTTTGAGACGGAGTCTCACGCTGTTGCCCAGGCTGGAGTGCAGTGGCACGATCTCGGCTCACTGCAAGCTCCGCCTCCCGGGTTCCCGCCATTCTCCTGCCTCAGCCTCCTGAGTAGCTGGGACTACAGGCGCCCGCCACCGCGCCCGGCTAATTTTTTGTATTTTTAGTAGAGACGGGGTTTCACTGTGGTCTCGATCTCCTGACCTTGTGATCCTCCCTCCCAAAGTGCTGGGATTACAGGCTTGAGCCACCGCGCCCGGCCTCTTCTTCTTTTTTTATGTTGATTTTTATTTTTTGAGACGGAGTCTCACTTTGTTGCCCAGGCTGGAGTGCAATGGTGCGATCTCGGCTCACCACAACCTCCGCCTCCCAGGTTCAAGCAATTCTCCTGCTCCAGCCTCCCAAGTAGCTGGGATTACAGGCACCCACCACCACGCCCGGCTAAGTTTTGTATTTTTAGTAGAGATGGGGTTTTGTCATGTTGGCCAGGCTGGTCTCAAACTCCTGACCTCAGGTGATCCACCCGCCTTGGCCTCCTAATATGCTGGGATTACAGGCGTGAGTCACTGCGCCCAGACTGTTTACTTCTTCTTAACACTGCTGCCATGGACTTATGTGTCCCTCATAAATGCATGTGCTGAAACCTAATCGCCAATGTGAGGATACCAGGGGCTCTTGAAAGGTGAGTAGGTCATGGGGGAGAAGTTCTCAAGAATGGGATTAGTGCCCTTCTGTAAAAGGCACCAGAGAGCTCCCTCGCCCCTTCTGCCATGTGAGGACACGGCGATAAGGCACCATCTGTGAACCAGGAAGTGGGCCCTCCGCACACACCAAATCTACCTGCACATTGATCTCGGCCCTCCTGGCCTTCAGAACTGTGAGGAATACATTTCTGGGTTTTGTTTGTTTGTTTGTTTGTTTGTTTTATGGAGTCTTGCTCTGTTGCCCAGGTTGGAGTGCAATGGCATGATCTTGGCTCACTGCAACCTCCGTCTCCCGGGTTCAAGCCCATTCTCCTGCCTCAGCCGACCGAGTAGCTGGGATTACAGATGTGTGCCATCATGCCCGGCTAATTTTTGTATTTTTAGTAGAGATGGGGTTTTACCATGTTGGTCAGGCTGGTCTCGAACTCCTGACCTCAGGTGATCCACCCACCTCGGCCTCCCAAAGTGCTGGGATTATAGATGTGAGCCACCGCGCCTGGCTGAGAAGTATTCTGTGTTTATAAGCCACCCAGTCTAGGGCATCTTGTTATAGCAGCTCACATGGACTAAGATAGTTGCTTGTTTTTTTGTTTTTTGTTTTTTTCTCTCTAGCCTTATTCCAAACACTATCTGTGAAATTATTGGTTTATTGTGCTAGTTATACATATTTTTCTAATACAATAATTTCTAATACCTACTAACCTAAAACATGTATGTCACATGGTCCATGAATGGTACATATGCTCAGCTATAAAAAACACAGTAGTTTCTCGGACCAGACATAAATTCTACTCTTAAGGAGGTTTTGGGTGAATTGGGGAGATGGACAGTGTTATGGGCTTAATTGTGTCTCCTCCCTGCCATTCATATATTGAAGTCCTAAGCCCCGGAACCTTAGAATGTAATCATATTTTGAAGTAAGGGTTTTAAAGAGGTGATTAAGTTAAAATGCAGCACCATCGTAGCTTGCCGCAGTCTCAAACTCCTGTGCTCAAGCAGTCCTCCTACCTCAGCCTCCAAAGTAGCTGGGACTACAGGCACACACCACCATACCCAGCTAATTTTTAAATTTTTTCGTAGAGATAGTGTCTCACTATGTTGTCCAGGCTGGTCTTGAACAACTAGCCTCAAATGATCTCCCATCTTTGGCCTCCCAAAGGGCTGGGATTACAGGTGTGAGCCATAGTGCCCAGACTCCAACTTCTTATTATTTATTTATTTTGAGATAGAGTCTTGCTCTGTTTCCCAGGCTGGAGTGCAGAGGTGCGATCTCAGTTCACTGCAACCTCCACCTCCTGGGTTCAAGCAATTCTCCTGCCTCAGCCTCTTGAGTAGCTGGGATTGCAGGTGCCCACCACCATGCCCAGCTAATTTTTGTATTTTTAGTGGAGACAAGAGTTTTACCATGTTGGCCAAGCTGATCTCGAACTCCTGACCTCAAATGATCCACCTGCCTCAGCCTCCCAAAGTGCTGGGATTACAGGTGTGAGCCACCGCGCCCAGCCTCCAACTTCTTTTTGGTGTGTGAAAGAAACTTTTATCTTAGCCCTGTTATTTTGTTATAAGGAGAGGGAACTAATTCTAACTGATTTCAGCTGCTTACAAAACTGGGCCAATGTCACATTCAAATCCAATTTTCTGTCTTCACTTGAAAAATAAGATCGGTTACACTGTGCCCATGTTCCCATGTGGCAGTGGCAAGGCTGGGGCTCAGGAGGGGCTGCCTGCTCCATCTCCAGTTCACATAGTCCTCATGAATCACAGTCCATATGTGATAGCCACCCAACTCGCTGGATTATCTTGTCTGCTGCCCCTGTAGGCATTTGAGTTTGTGACCCCTGACTCACCTTCTCTGAGCCTCACTTTCCTCACTGACAAGATAAGGCTCATTTTAGATTCTCCTTGTGAGGCATTTTTTTTCTTTATTTGAGACAGAGTGTCACTGTCACCCAGGCTGGAGTGCAGTGGCACAATCTCGGCTCACTGCAACCTCCACCTCCCGGGCTTAAATGGTTCTCCTGCCTCAGCCTCCCGAGTAGCTGGGATTACAGGCACGCACAACCACACCTGGCTAATTTTTGTATTTTTAGTAGAAACAGGGTTTCACCACGTTGGCTAGGCTGGTCTCGAACTCCTGACCTCAAGTGATCTGCCTGCCTGGGCCTCCCAAACTGCTGGGATTACAGGCATGGACCACTGCGCTCGGCCTCCTTGTTAGACTTTTTGGGAAGATGAGATGAGTTGCTAGATGTAAAGCGATATTTACAAGTCTCAGGAGTGAGGGTCACTGCTATCATTGTTGTTATTATTATCATTATCACCATCATTACCAGCATGGAAAGGAGTTTGCCTTTTTTGATGGTTGATCCAAAATCAGAAGGAGAGAAAGTGGGGAACAGCTCAGATGCTAGCAAGAGTTTCTAGAGTGTGTTCATGCCTGCGGGTGACTTTTCTTTTCCGCCCAGGGACAGAGTTTCCGATGTTCATTTATTTAATCCCTCTCGGAAAGTGTTAGCAGCTCGTTGCATCTGTAAAGGATGGAGGTGCCTTTGATCACTTCAGTCAACTCACAGCTTCTCCCTTCCCAAAGGCAAGAGGCACCCTTGGCTTCCTCCTGCAAGGGCTTTGGGTACATCAAGCCTGAGCTTGCTGCCACCGTTAGTCTCCCACTGTGCTGGGGCTGAGGGAGGGGGCTGCCGGGCCCACCGTGGAGTTTGGGGGGATTCCAGGTTAACCCACAGTATATGGGAGGGTGGGTTTCTTTTCCTTTGCGTCCTCATGTTTCCAAGGCTGCAATCAAAGGAGAGCAACCTGTGATATAATTCAAGGCTGGCAAAGAGACAGACAATGATGATGGCAGAGGTGCCTCCCCTGCAGCCTGTGGATCCATGCTGCTCTCACGTCCTCACTCTGAAGGTGGCCTCCTGTGAACACCTGCAGCTCAGGCCCGGGAGATCTTATCTGTTTGTGACAGGACATTCCACCCACATGTAGGACAAGACAGACATTGCTGGAGTGTGTGAGCCCCAGGGAGCAGCACTCAACCAACCACAGATGGTACTGGTGGATAATCGCCCAGCTCCCTCGCCTTTCCCGTGGGACAGCTCTGGGATGCATGCTTTGCCCTGGCCCGAGCAGAGCTGAACCTCAGTTGCTACCCCCCCTCCATCCTCCCATAGGAATATGCCTGGGGACATACCCTTTCTTGGCTGCCTTCCCATTCCCATCTCTGTCTCTCACTGTCCCCTCCCTCCCGGTGTTTCCTGGAATCACTGCGCAAATAAGCTACTCACACCCCAATCCCTGTTTCAGGGTCCGCTTCTTGGGGAGCCTAAAGTAATTCAGTCTGCGTAGTTTGGTTTTGGAGGTCACTGAAAAGGGTCACTCCTCCCCCTTTCTGCCCTGAAGATGGAAAGCTCCCTTTCCCCATCCAGATGTGAACTCTGACTGTGGTGAAGTGAGACCTTGGGTGGGGGGCAGGAGAAGGACCCAAGGGTTGACAAGAGTAAGGGATGGTAGAAGAAAGGGCTTGGGGTGCTCCATTGTGCCCCAAGAGTTGAGGAGGAGGCCCATGCCATGGCCACAAACTTTTCATTAGTTCAGTAAAGTATGGATGGAATGATCTTTGGATGCCATTCGAGCCCGCTGGCCAAGCTGTTCCTGTCTATAGCACCCCGCCCAGCCAGTGTACGGCATGGAGCAGAGGTAGCAGTCATACAGTATGGTGGTTAGGAGCTCAAGCTCTGGGTTTAAACAAACCTGGGCTCAGCTGCTAGCTTTCCTATTCATAAGCTGTGTGATATTTAGCAAGTAACTTAACCTCTCTGAGCCTCAGCTGATATTCCAGCAACACTGCAAGGAGCCTTCCTGCACATATGCTCTTGGGCAACGGGCAGGAGGTTCTCTAGGACATATCCCTGGTGACCAGATGGGCTGAGTCGTAGGGTCTGGACAACTTATGCATTTATTCATGAGGGCTGGGGCACACTGCAGTGACTGACAACATGTACTCACATCAGCAAGCGGTGTGTGCTTCCTGGTTGCTCTGATACATCCCTTACAAACACAAAAAAATTACAGTATGCGATCAACTTGCTTTTTTTTTTCCCCCCACCACTTATACGTATTGGAGATCTTTCCATATCTAGCCATCTCAATATGCCTCATTTTAAAAACCATTTTATTGAATCATAATTATAGAAAATTGCATAGCAGGGTGAACTTTTACAGTGTGAAAAACACTTGAGTAATCAGTATTGCAATCCAAAACCAGAATGCTACCTTTATTCTAGAACCTCCATGCCCGTCCCTCCCCTCCCTCAACCACAATAGATGTATAAATATGTACTCTTTGCGCGTGTGTGTCTAGCTTCTTTGGCTAAGCACTAGTTTATGAGATTTACGGATGTTGTTGCATGTAGTGACATTTTGGCAATGCCTGGAGACATTTTTGGTTGCCCTGACTTGCAGAGGGGAGTGCTACTGGCATCCTGTGGGTGGAGGCTTAGAAACATCCTGTGACGCTCAGGACAGCCCCCACAACAAAAAGTAATCTGGCCCCCAAGTGTCAGTAGTGCCTAGCTTTGGAAATCCTGATATACACTGCGCGAGGGACTTAGGGGTTTGCTCTAAGAGTACTGGAGAAACTGCAGCCTATGTTCAGCTTTTAAATACTGCAAACTATTTTCCAAAGTGGCTGTGTCCTCTTTCTTTGTGAATACCTGCATTCTTTCCCATCATGTGGGTGTATCGTTTTACCAGTTCCCATCGATTAATTTTATATTGTTTCCAATCTTTTGGCCATTACATTGGTGCCAAAATGAGAATCCTTGTAACAGTCTATAGCAGGCTTGTCGAACCCACAGACTGTGGGCTGCGTGCAGCCCGGGATGGTTTTGAATGTGGCCCAACACAAATTTGTAAACTTTCTTAAAACATTATGAGATTTATGTATGTATGTATGTATGTATTTATTTTTAGCTCATCAGCTTTCATTAGTATTTGTGTATTTTGTGTGTGGCCCAAGACAATTCTTCTTCCAATGTGGCCCAGGGAAGCCAAAAGATTGAACACCCATGGTCTACAGTATTTGGAAAGAATATCAGCCAGGCGTGGTGGCTCAGGCCTGTAATCCTAGCACTTTGGGAGGCCAAGGTGGGCGGATCACTTGAGGTCAGGAGTTTGAGACCAGCCTGGCCAACATGGTGAAACCCC
Organism: Macaca thibetana thibetana; assembly: GCF_024542745.1. Taxonomy (NCBI): domain Eukaryota; kingdom Metazoa; phylum Chordata; class Mammalia; order Primates; family Cercopithecidae; genus Macaca; species Macaca thibetana. The sequence continues at coordinate 57,759,268 of NC_065597.1, read as the reverse complement.
ATCTCTACTAAAAGCACAAAAATTAGCTGGGCGTGGTGGCATTCGCCTGTAATCCCAGCTACTTGGGAGGCTGAGGCAGAAGAAGTGTTTGAACCCGGGAGGCGGAGGTTGCGGTGAGCCGAGATTGTGCCACTGCACTCCAGCCTGGGCGACAGAGTGAGACTCCGTCTCAAAAAAAAAAAAAAGAAAAAGAATATCATATTTGGATATAAGTGTATGCACACGTGCGTGCACGCGTGTACACACACACACACACCCCCCATTTTCTGGAGACCCCAGATAATGGGACACGACTAATTTGATTTACATGTAAACTTCCTTCATTCCCTGCATGTTTAACGTCGAACTGGCTTGCAGAAATAGCTCTCATCATCTTGGCTTCTGCCCCGGATTCACATCTTGTGCATGTGGACACACGATCTGGAAAGATAAACAGGAAATCCCTCCCGGCATGGGCAAATGGAGCAGGCTTCTGTTCCTCTGAGAGCTGGGACTCAAAAAAGCAAAGTGTCAGCCTGGGTGGGGCCAAGGGGGACTCCCTGCCTGCAAACAGGGCTGGGCAGCTCTGGGGAAGATTTGCAATTTTTTTTTTTCCTCTAAATGTTTCATGTGAACGAATTCCACTTTGAAATTAATCTCTGGCATCTAGTTGCCTTTTATTTTTTTCCTTAAAACAATATTTTAACCTAAATGTATAGATCTGGACCTGCCTCTGTGCCTTTTATCTTTGTCTAAAATTTAAGTAATGGGTAATACTTTGATTTCAAATGCATTACTTTAAACTATAACCACATAATATGTGTTGATCATTTTTAACCTTGCCTGTTTTTCAAGCAGCTAGATTTAACAATTTCTTTCAAGTTAACTCTAAGTGTTACAGGAACAGTAAAGTCAATAGAACATAAATTTATAAATACATATCTTATAAAGGAAGTTTGCTAAACCCAGATTCATGCAGTTACTCTTAATAAGAATTAGATTTAGCTCTGAGCTTTCTGGCAAAGCAATAAGGAAAACGCAATGCATCACCCAATATCTTGTTTTCTAGTCAAAGGAAAACTGCACATCTTTAGCTGAGATAATTATTTTCTTGATCTTAAGTTCTGAAATCAGCAGAAGTGAACATTTTAAATTTATCCTTCCGGTCTGTGTTTTTATCTCTGCTCTTCTTACTTATCCTGGATGGAATATAGGGGCCATGTTGTCACCCCTGTCCTGAATTGCTAACTGCCTGGTTGACCACTTTCTTTTTGCCTGACACTAGGCTATGTGCTTTACACTTGGAATATCAACTGTTATTATCCCATGTTACTGCTACAGGAACCGAGGTTCAGAGAGGTTAAGTAACAGTCTCCGACTCATACTTGGCAAGTACTGGAGTTGACAGGTGGGAGGGGCAGGGATTTTTGTCCTCTGAGAAAGAAGATAACTTGTCCAACTTCACACGCTGGAAAGTGTCAAAGCTGGGATTCAAACTAGAGAATTTAGAGATCTAACATGTCTTTAGTACCTACTAAATGCCAGGATATTTTGAGGAATGATGAGGGGGTGTAGGTCAAGGTTAAGAGAGAAGCTGACAGATCTGGGCTCAGTTCTGCTTCTTAATTGACCCTGGGCAATTAATGCCTCTGAACCTCAGTTTATTCACCTGCAAAATGGGTAGATAATAGCCCCAATCTCAGAGGGTGTTATGAGAATTCGGTAAGTTGATGCCTGGGGAGGATTTAGTACAGAGCCTAATGAGGAGGGTACCCATCAATGTCAGCTCCCATCAATGTCAAAGTCAGGTGCTGGTCAATATCAGCAAGAATCCTTGATGAGGCAAAAATCACCAGCTCTGGGCTTCAGGTGGAATCTATTTCTCTTTCTTCTCCTTTCTTCTTCCCAGCCCTGTGCTCCCCCAGCTCTCTGATAGTCCTGAAGGGCTGAAGAGAACAACCAGGGAAAAGCTGGAGTTTAATAAATAAGCTTCCTTCGAAATGACCAGAGGGCCCCAGGCACGAGCTGTCTGCAGTGGTTTTCACAGCAAGCTTCATAGCAATACCTTAGGTTTTTATTTATATTACATTTCCCTGTTTACAAAGCCCTCATCTGCCTGCCAGTTACCTCCCTGAACTTCTCTTGCAGTTCTGAAAGGTGGCAGGGATTTCCATCCCCATTGAAAGGAGGCCCAGGGAGGTTAGTGACTTCCCCCAAAGTCACCCAGCAGAGCAGAAGTCACATCTTCTGGCTCTAAGTTCAGGGATTTCATCACTGCATCCTGCTGCAGGACAGCAGTTAATGAAACCGTTTCCGGAAATAATTAAGAGTCAGAGCTGGGAAAAACATATTTTGAATTGGCCAAGAGGGAATTGAAAAACAACACATGTCAAATCTCTGTTTTTCTCTCCTGATGTGGCTTTTTGCCCCTCATCCCCTGTTCCTTTTGTCCCATGTTTCTCTGACTGCCTTCACTCTCTCACCTATAAGCAAAGCAGCAGACTGGTTCATTCATTCATTCATTCATTCATTCATTCATTCATTCACTGTTATGGACTGAATTACAATTTCAGTTGATATTTTATGTTGATATTTTAATTTTCTATGTTGATATTTTAAAATTTCTATGTTGATATTTTAAACCCCAATGTCTCAGAATTGCGATTGTATTTGGAGATAGGATCTTTAAGAGGTAGTTAATGTAAAATGAGATCACACAGATGGGCCCTAATGCAATATGACTCGTGTCCTCATAAGAATAGACTAGGACTCAGACAATACAGAAGCAAGGGACGACCTTGTGAGGACACAGCGGGACGGTGGCCAGCTGCAAGCCCCAGAGAGACACCTCAGGAGAAACCAAACTGGCCGACACCTTGATATCAGACTTCCAGCCTCCGGAGCTATGAGAAATAAATGTCTGCTGGGTACGCCACCCAGTCTGTGATATTTACTTATGGCTACCAGGACACTTCTTATTCCTTCAGATATACTTTTATACACATCTCACTTTCTGAAGATCTTGGCTGAACCGTCACCCAGCAAGGCTTCCCTGACACCTTCTTTAAAATTGCAATCACACTGCCCACCTTATTTCATACTCCCAAATTTCCTCATCTGCTTCATTTTTCTGTGTAGCACTGATCACTATCTGAATACCCATATATTCGCTTTTATATGTTTTTTTTTTTTTTGGACAGAGTTTAGCTCTGTCACCCAGGCTGGAGTGCAGTGGTGCGATCTTGGCTCACTGCAAGCTCCGCCTCCCGGGTTCAAGTGATTCTCCTGCCTCAGCATCCCGAATAGCCGGGACTACAGCCGCCCGCCACCTTGCCCAGCTAATTTTTGTATTTTTAGTAGAGATGGGTTTTTGCCAAGTTGGAGAGGCTGGTCTCAACTCCTGACCTCAGGTGATCAGCCTGCCTCGGCCTCCCAAAGTGCTGGGATTATAGGCGTGAGCCACCCCCGCACCCAGCTGCTTTTTTATGTTTTCATTTCCCCTGCCCCAACACTGGTAGGTAATTATAATGAGGGCAGGGAGTTTTTGTCTGTCTTGTTCACTGTAATTAATGTGCAGTGTTTGCATCTGTAGTGCCTAGAACAAGGCCTTGTTCACAGTAGGTACTTAATTAAGTGTACCTTGAATGAATGAAGTCGTGCACCCACTCATTCAAACAACAAACAGTAATGGTGCTGTGGCTTAGTGCCAGGCACTACACCAGGGGCTGGGATATACCTGGAGACTCATACTGGACTGGGAGATGCTAGATACCAGCGTCCACCTCATACTCATGCTTGCAATTTCTGTGTCTATTCCAGGCTTGGCCTAGGGATTACTGTATTTTTTCCTTGGCTTAGGGACTGCTGTATTTTTTTCTGACAACTCTACACACAGATTTGCTTCACTTATATAACCTTCAGAGTAGATACTTGGAAAACATTTGCACTGATTTTTAAACAACTTTTATGTTTTTTTGAGACAGAGTCTCATTCTGTCACCCAGGCAGGAGTGCAGTGGCGTGATCTTGGCTCACTGCAGCCTCCACCTCCCAGGTTCAAGCAATTCTCCTGCCTCAGCCTCCCGAGTAGCGGGGACCACAGGCATGTGCCACCATGCCTGGGTAATTTTTGTATTTTTAGTAGAGATGGGGTTTTACCATGTGGGTCAAACTGGTCTTCAACTCCTGACCTCAGGTGATCCACCCGCCTTGGCCTCCCAAAGTGCTGGGATGACAGGTGTGAGCCACCACGCCCAGCCAACTTTTAATTTTTAAATAATTTTAGATTTCCAGAAAAGTTGCAGAGATAGTACAGAGAATTCCAGTATACCCTTCACCCACTTATCCTAATTTTAACATTTTACAAAACCAAGGTGAATTTGTCAGACCGAAGAGATTCAGGCTGGCAGATATTCATACGCACAACCTCTGCATTATTCGTCCCCAAAGCAGGGTAAAGGAGAGCTGACAGCTGCACCTGGGTTCTTGAATACAATGGTGACTTCTGCTACAGCCCATTGGTTAGAACTAGTTACAAGACTTCACCTCACTGCAAGGGAACTGTGAAATGCAGTCTTCCTTTGGCCCAAAATATAAGAAAATGAAAGAGGACTGGGAGGCCAGGTGCCATGGCTCACGCCTTTAATCCCAGCACTTTGGGAGTTCAAGGTGGGCGATTCCTTGAGCCCAGGAGTTCAAGACCAGCCTGGCCACATAGCAAGACCTTGTCTCTACAAAAATTAACGCGCATGGGCGCAGTGGCTCACGCCTGTAATCCCAGCACTTTGGGAGGCCGAGGCGGGCGGATCACGAGGTCAGGAGATCGAGACCATCCTGGCTAACACAGTGAAACCCCGTCTCTACTAAAAATACAAAAAATTAGCCTGGTGTGGTGGCAGGCACCGGTAGTCCCAGTTACTCGGGAGGCTGAGGCAGGAGAATGGTGTGAACCCGGGAGGCAGAGCTTGCAGTGAGCCAAGATTGTGCCACTGCACTCCAGCCTGGGCGACAGAGCGAGACTCCACCTCAAAAAAAAAAAAAAAAAAAAAAAAATTAACTTGACGTGCTGGTGTGCACCTGTGGTCCCAGCTACTTGGGAAGCTGAGATGGGAGGATCACTGGGACCCGGGAAATTGAGGCTGCATTGAGGCATGATTGCACCACTGCACTCCAGCCTAAATGACAGGGTGAGACTGTCTCAAAAAAAAAAAAAAAAAAAAAAGAAGAAGACTTGGTGGACACATGACATTGTGTGCCATGTATTCAATTACTTCCCTTCAAGTGGAATTTATCAGCGATATGTGGCTAAACTCCTCCAAGGTGGAGAGAGATCCTCCATTCCTATCCACTTGCCTCAACCCCCAGCATAGGTTGGCACACACACAAGTGTACATTGTCAGGGCTTGCGGACCGCATAAATATCTGAATAAACCAATGAATGATCATCTGACTTTTCGCCTGGCTTTGGGCAGCGCACACTCTGAGTCACATTTAATTCCCTCACTCCCAGGCTGAACTCTTTAAAAGATCCTAATTAGATTCTTAGAAGAAATAATACCCATCAGACAAACAAATGACAGGAGGTTGCCTGTGGAGCTAAACTCCCGGCTGGGAAAATGTAATAAGAGGGCCTATCCCTCTGGGGATTAGACAGATATGGGAAGAAAGGTCATGCCAATTCTTAGCAGGCGCAGTGCCCATAAATAGTGTCCTTCAGGGATCAACGCCCCATTTGCTGTTTGTCTGACGAGGAAGAGGGAACACTTTTATGTGACTGTAAGGACGTATTTTGTTTCTGATGAAATTAAGCTCCAGAGTGTTGTGGATTGTTAACAAGGGTGTTTTATAACCGAAAAGGCTGTATTACGAGGAATATTTCAGAGCCATCTCTATTCTGCACCGTGCAAAGCAAGTTTTCCTGGGGAGGCATAAGACACTTTTATATTCTTGCCTATTTATTATTCTCCTTGTGAATACACATGGTTTGTCGCAGTATCTTATTCAGTCTTGAAAGGAACCTCTGAATTTTTCTAGAACAACCAGCTCACTTTGTGGATGAGGAAATGAAGGACCAGAGAAACGTGTTTAATTTTGCATGATTTAATATCTGGCTGAGTGGGTTGTGCACTGCACAACTCTAGGAGGTGCTATGAATAGAGGCTGCTATATGAATGGCACCTCCTGGGATTGTACAGCCTAATGGTCCTATATGCTTCCATCATGAGGAAAGAATGTTCTCAAATTGCTATGATTAAAAAATGATTTTTTGTTGCTTTGAGTGAAAAATATATATACTAATTTCAAGTATCATTTGATTAGATGATTTCGAGAACATTGGCGTAGCTTTGCAAAGTAAGATTCTCAAACTCTTGAAGAGCTCCATATTTTTTGTGTTCTTTCCGAAAGTCAATATTCTATTGTAGGTAAGAGCTCAGATTCTGGAGTCAGGTAGAAATGTGATTTGACCATTAATTAGCTGTGACCTTATCACTTTAGCTCTCTAATATCAGGCACTTTCTTTATGATATGAACATAATATTATCACTGGGTTGGAAAATGTGACCTACAAGTGACCCATTCCCCCTACTTTTTTGTCTACTCTGAATTTGTTCCAATTAGGAGTGGGCTCGCTCTAGACTATGGATGATGGTCAGTCAATAAGCCAATCAATTGCTCAATTCCATTCCCTGCTTTCCCAGACTCTTTTGCAGCTAGGGATGGTCATGTGATCCCGTTTTGGCCAATGGAAGTGTTGCTGCCATTTCCAGGAGATTCCATTACACTTAAGCTTGTTCCATTCTTTTACAGAGTTGTATAGGTCCTGAAAGCTGAATCCAATAGGGAAAAGCTACCAATTGGGTCCAGCTGGGTCCAATCTACCAAGCTCTGAATCAGAAATCAGAAACCCAGGTTCTCACCCCACCTGTGCCAATGGTCCTGTTGTGTGACCCTGGGCTAGCCTCTTTCCCACTGGGGATCTGAGTTTTCTCATCTGTAAAGTGTAGGAGTTGGATGGTGCCTGACAGGTTATTTCTTTATTCATTTATTTAGGTAGAGAGGACTCTTCAGGTTGCATGGCTGGTCACTCTCTGCCTGTTATCCTTTTAGCTTCTCTGCAAGGAGAAGGTGCTAATTGGCTCCATCAGAGTCCTAGACACTCCCTGGGCCATTTGTCCCTAGTGTCACTGTGTGGCAAAGGCTGCAGCTCTGCCCTTCTTCCCCTGTCACAGGCTGGGCAGTGCTCTGATCTCATGGCCTGCCTGAGCTCTTGCATGTTGCCTTACATGTGGGCCATTGGGTTGGATTCTGTATTAAGTTTGGTAAGACTCTAAGATTTATATTCATTAATTGGGAGGCTGGGCGGGACTAGAAAAACTGTTTTAGGTTACAGCCTAAACCAAGTGCTCTAATCTAACTCTTTTATTTTTTAAGAGATAGGGTCTCGCTTTATCGGCCAGGCTGGAATGCAGCGGTGTGAGCATAACTCATTGCAGCCTTGAACTCCTGAGCTCAAGTGATATTCTAACTTTTTAAAGGAAGCTCTACATGGGTGACTATTAGGTCCAGATTCAACTATTAATAAAAATGTGTTTTGATTCCAGTTTAGCTGCTGCTTCTTGCATATAGCTCCCTAAAGAACTTTGGGAATGGGGTCGAGTGAACAGGAGGGTGTTAGGAGATGGACAACAAGATTCAGGAATTGCTGGATGCCTGGTCTCAATGACATCAAAAAGATGAGCAAAATCACAACCGAAGCTAATACCTACTTTACTTTAAACAAATATTTCTGAAACACCCAACTTCTGGCACGTCACAACCAGCTCTGATGTTCTAAGATACAAAATTCTACTACCTTGGTTAGGACCAACATTGAACTCCAAACACATCCTCCTGGTGATTTGTGGTTTCGTTTCCTGAGACCTGAATACCAGTGGTGGCTCCATGGGGACAGCACTGGGAGGTTTAACATTCCCCATCCCCCAGTTTCTATCAGCCCACCAATGTTTAATATGGGCGCCTGGCATTTTCTTATTCTGATAGGGGTAGTAAAGGTCCTCATCTTCAAGTCTTCCTCCCTACTAGAGTCTCAACTCTAAGCCCCTTCTTGGGTCTCCTCCTCCGAGCTACCTTTCCTGAGTAGCCCCCAACCATTTACACTTTCTAAAATAGCAGAATGGGTTCTATTCAGACATAATACTTTGGTGAAAAGTAAACATCAGACTGGCACAGCTGAATCCTGGCCCTGGCTTCCAACAGCTTTGGGGGGTTAGCTCTGCAAAGGCTGCAGTTTATCTAAGGCACGAGGAACCCCAGGGCATTGTCAGGCCTTGCACTTTTAAAGTGGAACAGACTATTGTTGAGGACACAGGCAGGTGTTTTTAAATTGGTCATGCACAATGTACTCTTTTTCTTTTTCCCAGGCAGGATTTAAAGAAAAATAGAATGGCCGGGCGCAGTGGCTCATGCTTGTAATCTCAGCACTTTGGGAGGCTGAGGCAGGCGGATCACCTGAGGTCAGGAGTTTGAGACCAGCCTGGCCAACAGGGTAAAACCCTGTCTCTATTAAAAATACAAAAATGAGCCAGACGTGGTAACGTGTGCCTGTAATCCCAGCTACCTGGGAGACTGAGGCAGGAGAATCGCTGGAACCTGGGAGGCGGAGGCTGCAGGGAGCCAAGATTGCACCGCTGCACTCCAGCCTGGACGACAGAGTGAGACTCCGTCTCAAAAAAAAAAAAAAAAAAAAAAAAAAAGAGAGAGAGAGAGAAAAGGAAGTGGGCTAGTTTACAGAAACCCCAGTGGGTGAATGGATAGGACAAGAAGAACTTCATTAATTTTCTTGTCCAGGTAGTTATTATGCCAAGCTCTATAGTAGATGTTCAGAAAACAGGGTGGTGAAGAAAAGGACAGTCCTTGCCCTTGTAGGGTAGTGGCCTACAGGTGAAACAGATGAGTAACTAAATTACAGGCTAGCCTTGGCCAATGCCTGTAATAATGTAATGTTCCCATGAACCACTTGGGATCTTTCTACAATGCAGATTCTGATTCAGTAGATTTGGGTTAGGGCCTGACGTTCTGCATTTCTAACAAGCCCCCAGGTGACGCTGATGGTCAAAGAACCACACTTTGGTTGGCAAGGGGCCAGGTATTAAAAGCAGGGGCAGCCAGGTGGAGTGGTGCATGCCTGTAGTCCCAGCTACTCAGGAGGCTGAGGTGGGAGCATTGCTTGAGCTGGGGAGTTTGAGGCTGCAGTGAGTTATGATCGCCCCACTACACTCCAGCCTGTTTCTAAAAAAAAAAAAAAAAAAAGGCAACGTGACTTGGGTTTGGCAGAGGCTCAGCTCTTTTTGCTCCTTCTGTTTCTTATTCATGCCTGCTGTCACGTTGCTCTGGAAGGGACATGTGTAAGAATCTGTGTGGAACTACTCTGTTCAATTTGGTAGCCACAGGTAGCTAATCAACACCTGCAATGTGCCTAGTGCCACACGTTGAAATGATAATATGTTGCATATACTGGGTTAAAGAAATGTATAATAAAATAAAATATGCAGTAAAGTATGTATTAAAACTAATTTCACTGTTTCCTTTTATCTTTTTTAAAAATGTGGCTACCAGAAAATTTTAAACTAAATACGTGGCTCACATGTTTTTATTGGCCATCATGGGTTTGGAACCTCATTCTGCTCCTGTCTGATCCGGCTGCTAGAGGCTGGGGTGGAGTCACTGGGAAGGGGAACTATGTTAGGGTATCCTCCCAGGGGCTGGAACAGCTAGGAGAGCAGCCAGGGAACGGAACCAATGGCTGAATTTGAAGAATTGAGGAGATCAGTCACTACACCACCAGAAATTCATATAGATGCTGCATAGCAGTTAGCTGCTGCTGCGTAAGAAACCAACCCCAACTTAGTTGCCTAAAACAGTGACCACACATTATTGTTCATGTACCTATGGGTCAGTTGGACCATTTTGCTGATTTAAATCTGACTGGATTGATATTTGACTGGGCCTCTTCATTGGCCTCTGATTTCATTAGTCTCTGGTGGGGCTTAGAAATCAGTAATTATGTATTTATTATTATTTTAATTTTCTTAATTTCAATAGATTTTGGGGTACCAGTGGTTTTTGGTTACATGGATAAATTCTATAGTAGTGAATTCTAAAATTTTAATGCACCCGTCACCCAAGTCATTTATATTGTATCCACTATGTAGTTTTTTAATCCTACATCCCCAACTCTCTCCCTTTTGAGTATCCAAAGCCCATTACATTGCTCTGTATGCCTTTGCATCCTCATAGCTTAGCTCCCACTTATCAACAAGAAAATATGGTATTTAGTTTTCCATTCCTGAGTTACTTTGCTTGGAATAACGGCCTCTAGCTCCATCCAAGTTGCTGCAAAAGACATTATTTTGTCCCTTTTTATGGCTGAGTAGTATTCCATGGTGTAGATATACCACATTTTCTTTATCCACTCATTGGTCAACAGGCATTTAGGTTGGTTCCATATCTTTCCAGTTATGAATTGGACTGCAATAACCATATGTGTGCATATGTGTGTCTTTTCCATATGACTTCTTTTCCTTTTCTAGATACCCAGTAGTGGGTTTGCTGGACTGAATGGTAGATCTACTTTTAGTTCTTCAAGGAATCTCCATACTGTTTTCCATAGAGGTTGTATTAATTTACATAGAAATCAGTAATTTTTAAGAGCTCAGCCAGGTGATTATAAGGCAACCAGGGTGGAGATTGATTCAGACCCTAGAGCAGTGGTTCTCAGTCTTAAGCATGCATCAGAATCCCGTGCAGGGCTTATTAAAACATAGATTGCTGGGTTCCAGCCCCAAAGATTGTTACTCAGAAGGCTTGAGTTAGGTGCTAAGAATTTGCATTTTTTATAAGATCCCAGACGATGTTGATGCTACTGGTCTGGAGACCATACTTTTAGGAACTACTGCACAGACAGAAAATAGTTATGAGGCAATGATACAAGATTTCCATAAGATAATGGGGAAGTAAAGTATCTATTGGGCAGGGAGGAGGAGAAAGAGAAAAGAAATGAGGTAAGAGATTAGATTCAAGAACCCACACTCCCTATTTCCTGGAGGAGGTAGCAAGGACAAGTGTGTTGTAGAAATCTCCAGAGGTTTAGGGGGATCTGAGAGAGTTAGGGGTGGTGCCCAGCTTTCCATGGCACAACCTAGAGAAAGATTTAGTGTGTGGCTCACACCTGTAATCCCAGCACCTTGGGAGGCTGAGACAAGAGAATTGTTTGAGGCCAGGAGTTCAAGACCAGCCTGGGCAACAGAGTGAGACTCCATCTCTACAATAAATAAATTAAAATAAAATTAACTAGGCATAGTGGTGTGCACCTGTGGTCCCAGCTACTTGGGAGGCTGAGCTGGGAGGATGGCTTAAACTAGGAGTTTAAGGCTGCAAGACTCTGTCTCTAAACAAACTTTATATTTGATATGATTTGGCTCTGTGTCCCTACCCAAATTTCATCTTGAATTGTAATTCCTATGTGTCAAGGGAGGGACTTGTAGTCCCCACGTGTCAAGGGAGGGAGGTGCTTGGATCATGGAGGCTGTTTCCCCCATGCTGTTCTTGTGACAGTGAGTTCGTTCTCACAAGATCTCATGGTTTTACACGTGTTCGTGAATTCCTCCTTCACTCTTCTCTCTTCTGCTGCCATGTGAAGGTCCTTGCTTCCCCTTCCCCTTCCACCATCATTGTAAGTTTCCTGAAGCCTCTCCCAGCCATGTTAGAAACTGTGAGTCAATTAAACCTCTTTCCTTTATAAATTACCCAGTCTCGGGTATTTCTTTATAGCAGTGCGACAATGGACTAATACAATATTTAAAAAGAAAAGAAAAAAAGTGAGAGATTGCAGGTCTCAGAGTAATGTGCTTTGGCAGGGCACCACATTCAAGATGGTGTGGGAATGGCAGATGAACAGAGGGAAGACGTGGAGTGGAGATGAACTTGAGGACAGCTTCCTGGACCCCGGACTGGTGCTGAACTCCCCAACCTCAGGGGATTACAACACTCCTCACATTCCAGCCCCAGATGAGAAGAATTATGAAACAAAAAATCTTGCTCATTTTGCACAACTGAATCATAGGGGATAAGTGTCAAGTTTGCTACGGAGTATTTCACAGTTGACTAAATTGCACCCAAAGGTTTTGGTAAATAAAGATGATCTGTCTGAGACTAGAAAGGGTCTGTGCCTTATAAGGCTTGGGTTTGCAGGGGAGGGGTTGGTAGGAGGCTCAGATATACCTATAAGGATCCCAAGTAAGACCTGATAGGCAGCTAGGTGGGGGTAGACACGGCTTTCTCAGAGAAGCTGGTTTAACTGACAGCATTAGAGCCAACTTGCAATCAAGGGGACCAGTCCCATTTACTAACTACATGGTTACTCACTGCAGCATTTTCTTTGGAGTTGGGAATTGAGAGGCAGGAAATAACAACTTCAGTTATTGGCTGAACTTACTCCAATATGAAGATTGACGGGTATGCACTTGGGTGTTGGATGACATTCTTTCTGAGACTGTGGTGGGGTATCCACTCTCCTCATCAGGGAGGTCTGGTGGTCAGGGAGGCAAAATGTGGCCCATCAGTGAAGACAGTCCAGCCACAAAGAGTCACTGTTAACTCAGGGTACGACAGTCAGGAGGCACTTCCCCCTTCAGAAGGCCCAACACTTCTCTTTTAATTCAGCTCTCTCTTTATCATCCTTCCCCTTCTCCTGGTTTCCATGCATTGTATATATGCCCTCTACCAGAGGGGTGAAGCCTACAAAGCCTTGAATGCTGGGCAATGGGAGCATGAAAGCTTCTTTTTTAAATTGTGAGACAGGGTCTTGCTCTGTCATCCAGGCTGGAGTGCAGTGGCACAATCGTAGTTAACTGCAGGCTTAACCTCCTGAGCTTAAGCAATTCTCCCTCCTCAGCCTCCCAAATAGCTGGGATTATAAGTGCCTGCCACCATGCCTAGCTTTTTTTTTCTGTAGAGACTTGGTCTCTCTATGTTGCCCAGGGCAGTCAAACTCCTAGCCTCAAGCAATCTTCCTGCCTTGGCCTCCTGAAGTGCTGGGATTACAGGCATGAGCCACTGTGCCTGGCCAGAGCTTGGAAACTTCTGAGCTGAGCACTGGCATGGCTTGTATTCTCCATATCCCACACCCATGGCGGTGCTGGCTCATAGAAATTCGTGCTCATTGCACCTTGTGGAATAAATGATCCAAGCAATGTTTTAGGAAGACCTGGGAAAGTCTCCTCTGTTTTAGTGCATTCTCTTCTCCAGTGACCTAAAATGATTTCTGACCCATCCTATCTCTGCAGGATGGTTTATGCTTCTTCATTTTTACTGATCTCCTGTTTGGTCTATTCATTAAGATTAGTGGTTTGAGCTTCATTGGTCTTAACTCTGAACCCACAGGTATCTAGAACAATGGGTAATCAGTTAGGCTTTGACATTGAGCCCCACCAAAAATGCCTTGGTTGGCCTATCTTTGACATTTTTTCCATGATAACTTTCAAGGTTCATCAATTTTAACATAATTTGAGTATTGCAAAAGGCATCAAAATGCAGCTTAAGATAATAATGTCTTCATTTGCCCTGTGTTGAGTCTTCAGGGGTTAGAAATAGAATGATCAGGTCAGGAGAGGTGGATCACTCCTATAATCCTAGCACTTTGGGAGACTGAGGTGAGAGGATCACTTGAGTCCAGGAGCTTGAGATCAGCCTGTGCAATAGAGCAAGATCCTGTCTTGACAAAAACAAAACAAAACAAAACAAAACAACAACAACAACAACAACAAGAAAACCCAACCGTGTGTGGTGGCATGCACCTGTAGTCCCAGCTACTTGGGAGGCTGAGGCAGGAGGATTGCTTGAGTCTGACAGGTTGAGGCTGTAGTGAGTTGTGATTGCATCACTGCACTCCAGCTTAAGTGACAGAGTGAGACCCTGTCTCAAAGAAAAACCCAAACCGAACAAACAAAATAAATGGAATGATCAAATGTTGTTTGGTGTAGCAGAAATCCTCTGTCAGATCTGGATTCAAATCCTACTCTGTCACTTACTAGCTGTCTGGCTTCATTTTTTGTTTTTGTTTTTAATGGGGATAGTAGTTTTTTTCTGTCTCTGTGCCTGGCTTGCAGAGTTGGTGTGAGAATGGGAAGACATACCTATATGCGAAAATCTTAAGGCAGTGTTTTGTCAAATAGTAAGGGTTCAATAGATAAAAATTGGTTTTACTTTTTTTGTTTTGTTTTGTTTTTGAGACGGAGTCTCGCTCAGTCGCCCAGGCTGGAGTGCAGTGGCGTGATCTCGGCTCACTGCAAGCTCCGTCTCCCGGGTTCACGCCATTCTCCTGCCTCAGCCTCCCAAGCAGCTGGGACTACAGGTGCCTGCCGCCACGCCCGGCTAATTTTTTGCATTTTTAGTAGAGACGGGGTTTCACCGTGTTAGCCAGGATGGTCTCTATCTCCTGACCTCGTGATCTGCCCGTCTCGGCCTCCCAAAGTGCTGGGATTACAGGCGTGAGCCACTGTGCCCGGCCTGTTTTGTTTTGAGACAGGGTCTCACTCGGTTGCCCAGGCTGGAGTGCAGTGGTGAGATCTCTGCTCACTGCAACCTCTGCCTCCTGGGCTCAAGCCATCCTCCCACCTCAGCCTCCTGAGTAGCTGGGACTACAGTTGCATGCCACCATGCCCGGCGAACTTTTGTATTTTTTGGAGATGGGCTTTTGCCATGTTGCCCAGGCTGGTCTCAAACTTCTGAGCTCAAGTGATCCACCCGCCTCAGCCTCCCAAGGTACTAGGATTACAGGCGTGAGCCACTGTGCCCAGAGAAAATCGCTATTATTAAATACCATGAAATGGTGGCAGCCCTTGTGATCGGGGCTCCATCCTGGATGCTACTCTCTTCAGCGTCTTCCACCCAAGTCCCACAAAGAATACTGGAGTTGTTTCTGGGCAAGGATGAGAGTAAACACCGTGAGACACTTTAAGAATATACTACTTTTTAAAATTTAATTTTTAAGTTTTTGAGAGGCAGAGTCTGACTCTGTTACCCTGGCTGGAGTACAGTGGTGGGACCATAGCTCACTGCAGCCTTCAACTCCCAGGCTCACGCCATCCTCCTGCCTCAGCCTCGGAGGCACTGGAACTGCAGATGCGTCCCACGAGGCCCAGCTAAAGGATAAACTCTTAAACATGTGAATTTCTTTCTCCTCACAGAGTTCTCTGGCCTCAGAGATATTTGGATTTAAACTTGCTGAGAGAAGTGGCTCTTTTGATCTTTTTTGTTTGTTTGTTTCTGGTTTTAGTTCTTAATTCTAGGTAAGTGGGTGTGCTGTGGATGAAGGAAGAGGTAGTGCAGGAGTGACTCAGAGGAGAAGGTACCGAAGTCCCCTAGGTTGGACAAGGAAGAAGAAATTTATGTCATGATGACAGGACTGGTGATGTGAGCATAGGACCTGGGCAATGGCACAAGTCCAGTGCTCAGGGGGATCCTCTACTTGGCTTGATGCCTTGCTGTGGTTGTCTTGCAATCCTTAATAATTTTGAATTAGGGGTCTTGAATTTTCATCTTGCACAGAATTCTCCTAATTTTGTGTAGCCAGATCTGCACAAGTGTAAGTCTGAGAAGTGAAAGGGAATTGGCATTGAGCTGCCTACCGTGTGGGTCATCCAGGGACCATCCCCTTTGCAACACATGCCCTCCCAGAGTCCTCAACACGTGTATGTCCCCTTGAATGGAAACAGAATACTTGGATGGGTACGAGGCTGACTTTAACCTGGGGTCTCACTGTAACCAGGTCACTGCCCCATGAGCCTCTGTTAAACTGTCACTTACAATACTGACTGCCTTTACCCACAGAGCATCTTGACCCATTATGATTTTTCTGCACATGGAAATAATATAAGTTACCTGATATTTCTGTCTCATCATTTTATTTCCTTTAGTGGGAACTATCCATCTCTTGTTCTATATGTTTCTAGTGGGGCTACAAATCTCGGTGTGCTACCCCTCCCATAGGCATGGACATGTGATGCAGGCTGGGCCAATTGCAGTGCTACATCCTCCCTTGCACCTGCCATTGATCCAGGGTAGCACTTCAAGGGCTACCAAAGTTGAGATTACCTCCATCCTCCTTTGATTACATTGAAATGGAAATTGCAGGTCACTATAAGACAGGCGAATCAGAGCATTTTACCCTTCCTCAATCCCCAGTAGTCACAATGCAAGACTTTGCTTTCACTATTCCTGTTTTCTCTGTGAATGTGGCATTTGTCAGTTGCTTTGATGGGCAATGGCCCTTGGAGCTGGTGCAGTTCAGTCAGTGATGAGGTCAGACAACAATGGCTCTGCAAACATGACCAGAAAACCATTTCAAAAGTCGAAATGTTATGGCCCCTTTTATTGCCTTACACAGGGCAGAAATCAGGCCATTTAGAAGTATTCATCAATTTATTTATAAACTTCATTTATATTTTTGAGACACTGAAGGAACATTTTACATTGATCTTTCACAGAAACATCTAAAAAGGAAGGAAGCATGATTCTCAAAGACAATTTGACAGAGGATCCTTTCAACATAGAATTAAAAAAAGTTTAGCAAGAGCTTTTCATTTTATTTTCTTTATAAAAACAGCTTTGCTGACATATAATTTACATACCATAAAATTCACCCATTTTAAGTGCACAATTTAATGATTTACAGTGATTCACAAAGTCATGCAATCATCACCATAGTACAGTTTTAGAACGTTTCCATCACCACCGCCACCCCCCAATCTTTTGTGCTGTCTACATTCATTCCCCGTTTTCCATTCCCAGCCCTGGGAAACCACTAGTTTACCTCGTGTCTTTATAGATTTTCCCTTTCTGGATATTTCATATAAATGGAGCCATACAATATGTGCGGGTTTTCTTAATTTTTATTTTTCGAGGTGGAGGCAGCGGTGCGACTGGCTTCTTTCACTTAGTATGATGTGTTTGAGGTAATCTAAGTTGTAGCATGCATCAGTAGTTCATTCCCTTTTATTGCAGAAAAGCATTCCATTGTATGACTATACTACATTTTGTTTATCCATTAGCCTATCAGTGGACTTCGGGATTGTTTCCACTTGTTGGCAATTATGAATAATGCTGTTGTGAAGATTGGCATGTAAATCTTTGTGCAGAGTGATGGCTCTTTAGACAATACTGAATTCTTCCTCACCTAGAGAAACAAGCTCTTCCTGAAATAGTACATAGGTAGGCCTCATTGAGCCTTATTTGAGAACAATGAATAAAGTGTTAAAACTCTTCTGCTACTCTGGAGAAGGCAAAATTGTTATGGGGGTGTCAGAAGATCACATGCTTTATTTAGGACATTTTTCCATGTTTTTCTTAACAAAGAGAGACAAGACCCAAGTGGGTCCAATTGGGCCTTTTCTGGATAGATATAGATGGATGTCTGGAAAAATCTCTTTTCTCATTGGGATTGCTGTGCTAGGAAATTGTAAAGCTGATATCCATTAGTGCCATTTGTCCACTTTTGTGGAAGGAGACTGTCAACAGAATTCATTCATTCATTGATTCATTCATTCATCTGACAATATTATTGGGCAGCTCCTACATGTTAGGCACTGTTCCAGATATTAGTGATTCAACTGTGGAAGAAATAAAGCCCTTGTGCTCAAAGAGTTTACTTCTAGTTGAGGAAACAGACCACAAAAAAATATAAAAAATATATTTTCATATGATATGTCACATGGTGATATGTATTATGGAGAAAAATTAGGCAGAGCAGGGGAACTGGGAGCTCCTAGGCAGGAATAAACATTGCTATTTTAAAGAGAAACGTCAAAGAAGATCAGACTGAGAAGGTGAAGTATTATTTAACGCTGTTTAACAAATTACTCTACATTTAACTGCCTAAAAGAACAGATATTTATTAACTTACAGTTTCTGTGGTCCAGGAGTTGGGCATAGCTTAGCTAGATTTTCTACTTTAGGATCTCTCACAAGTCTTTAATCAAGGTGCTGGCAGGGCTGTGTTCTTATCTGAAGGCTCAATGAGGGAAGGATCAGCTCCCACACTCACGTGGTAGTTTACAGAATTTCAGTTCTTCTAGGTCTGTTGGAATGAGGATCTCAGTTCCTAGCTAGACACCCTCATTTCTTTGCCATGTAGGTGTCTCCAAAATACCAACTTGCTTCCCCAAAGACAGCAAGGGAGGCAATCTGCTGCCAAGACAGAAATTACCGCCTCATGTAGCCTAATCACAGAAGTGACATCCATCACCCGTGATAGGTCCTGCCCACACTCAATGGGAGGAGATTACACAGGGGTGTTAATACCAGGAGGAGGATCACTGTGGGCCATCTTAGAAGCTGCCTGTCATAGAGATGAAGGAGTAAGCCATGGAGGATTTCAGAGGGGTGAGTGAAACAGGCAGAAAGTTCAAGTGCAGAGGCCCAGGGCTGGGAGCTTATCTGGTGCTCAAGGAACAGCAAGGAGGCTGGTGTGGCTGGAATGGAATGAGGGGATGGTAGTAAACATGAGAACAAAGAGGTAGATGATGGAGGGCCAGGTTATGTGGAATCTTTTTGACTTTTACTTTAGCTGAGATGGAAATTTACTGGAGGGCTTTGAGTAGAGGAATAACATAGTATGACTTATATTTCTACAGCTCATGTGGGCTTCTGGTTGAGAATAGAGTATCAGGTAGGAGTTGGTGATGGAGAAAATAGAGAGTCCAGTTAGGAAGTTACTGAAATAATCCAGGGGAGAGATTATGGGACCTCAACATCTCTCATGGGACCTCATGGGAAATGATGATAAATTGTCAGATTCTGGGTATATTTGAAATGTAAAGAGGACAAGATTTAACAGGGTTTTTCTGATTGGGTGTAAGGTACAAGAGAATCTGTATCTATATTTTTATATCTATATCTCAAGGATGGCTCCAAGGGTTCTGACTTGAGCAACTTGGAGAGGGAAGACAGAGGAAGAAGCAGGTTTAGGTGATTAAGGAACAGGTCAGAAATTTGGTCTTGGAATACAAAACTTGTTATACTTCTTAGATAGGGGTTGGATTTTTTTTTTCCTGTAAAGGGCCAGATAGCAAATATTTTGGGCTTTGCAAGCCATACAGTCTCTGTCACAACAACTCAACCCTGACACTGCTGCATGAAAACTCCCATAGAAAACTTGTGTTCCAATAAAACCGTATTTACAAAAACAGGTGGGAAACTGTGTTTAACCATAATTTGAAAACCTCGTTTCTTAAACATGCTGTTGGAGAAGAAGCGGCAGGTTATATATGGTGTCCTGGAGTTCAGAGTTCCCATCCGGGCTGGGAACACATTTTGGAGATTTGTGTAGATAGGTCGAAGGAAAAATGAGAAGTGGAAAGGCAGAGAACCAGCTTCATGGTTTGAGCTCCTGAGTCCAGATCCATCAGAAACTCAGATACATCAGTAAATCACGTAGATTCTAGCTGGGCAGCTACATGCCCAGCCATAACTCTATTTCCATAGGAGAAAGGAAGATGGACCTTGCATTTTCTACTAGATTACAAGGCTCTAAAAGGTAGACAGTTGGTCAAAGCAGAAGGAGAGAAAGAGAGAACACCTTGTTGATGTTGGTGTTGGCATGACTAATGGGTGCCCTCAATCATGACAGGCCCCAGATCATCACATGAGACCTGATCATTCAGAGGAAGGGGAACTATATGGCAGAGTGGGTACCACATGCTAGACACTATGCCAGGAGCTTCCATCTCCTTCATTTCATCTGCATCTCCAACCACCTGGAATGTCATACGTCCCAGGAAAGCAGATTACATGCCCATTTACTGATGAAGAAACAGAGGCACAGAAAACTGGTGAGCAACATAGTCCCTATTTGAACTGAGGTCTCTGTGACTCCATATTATTTCAACTGTATCCCACCTGCCTTGGGACAGGGTCTATCTGCCTTCTGGTCCTTTTCATGTTCCCTGTGGCAGTGGGCTGAGCCCTCAGGTGTGTGCAGGGGTAAAAGCATCTATTCTAGATCCTTGCTACTCAATCTGTGGTCTGTGGACTAGCAGCATCAGCATCATGTACAGCTTGTAAGCAATGCAGAAACTCCTAGCAATCCCATTGCTGGGTATATATACCCAAAGGAAAATAAATCATTCTACCGAAAAGGCACTCGTATGTTCATTGCAGCGCTATTTACAGTAGCAAAGACAGGGAATCAACTCAAGTGCCCATCAATGGTGGATTGAAAAAGAAAATGTGGTACATATACACCAGAGAATACTATGCAACCACAAAAAGAATAAAATAACATCCTCTGCGGCAATAGGGATGCAGTTGGGGGCCATTATCCTAAGCGAATTAATGCAGAAACAGAAAACCAAACACAGAATGTTCTTACTTATAAGTGGAAGCTAAACATGGGGTACACATGGACATAAATATGGGAACAACAAGCACTGGTGACCCCAAAAGGGAGGAGAAGGAAGGGGGGCAAGGGTTGAAAAACAACCTGTTGGGTTTTGTGTTCACTATCTGGGCAACGGGATCATTATAAGCCCAAATATCAGTATCACACAATATACCCATGTAACAAAACTGCACATGTACACTCGAGCCTAAATTAAAAAAAAAAAAAAGTTTTAAAAAATGCAGAATCTCAGGCCATGATCCAGACTTATTGACTCTTTCACAAGATTCCCTGAGTGAAACGCACAGTAAATTTGAAAGCTTCATGGTTCTCACACTTCAGCCAGCATTAGAATCACCTGGAGGATTTCTTGGCGCCTAGAGGCTCTGATTCAGTCTGTATAGGAAGGACCTGGGATTCTGCATTTCTGGCAAGGTCCCAGGCGATGCCGATGCTGCTGGTCCAGGGACCATGCTTTGAGAACCACTGGTCTACAGAGTGCCAGGTGCCAGGGATCTGGGCTGAGCAAGACAAAATCCCTGTCTCAAAGTTGCTCACAGCCTCGCGCCCTCCTCCCTGCCTCTAACGGAGACACCACATCAAATCCAATGCTTCTTCCCTTTCCATAAGTCCCAGGATAGTGGATTTGATATGCCGCCTCTTGTAACCACATCAGTGCTACCAACGCTTATGCCTACCCTGAAAGCTCTCTTTGATTTGTGCAGGTAAATCCTACCTCTGTTCTTCCTAGCAGTGGCAGAGAGAGGGAACAGGTGGTCACCAGCTTCCTGCTAATAACGCTTCACATGTTTGCAGCCCATTATTAAGTCGCCCTCACATTTTCCTTCTTGAAGATTACATAATTAGCTACCCTTTTCTGAATCATGGGGTGGAGAGGGTTTGGCTGACTGTAGCTACCAGCCTCAGACAGGAACATCTGTAGTGGAAATTCTTGAACCACTGTGGAGGCTGGAGGTAGGATGGGGCAGGGGCTTCAGGGGGTTTCAAAGGCGAGACCATCAGACTCCTTCCCCTAAGCAAGATCCTTAGGAGTGGTATCAGCAGACAGCATGCAAGATGAAGAGATGTCTGGTAGGAGGCAGGGACCGGCTGGAGGTCAAGCGTCACGGGTAAGTCAAACATCTTCAGGGCTTTATGGGCACCATAAGGCGCATCCTCCCGCTCTGTGCAATCTCCCATCCTGACCTGTTTGAGCCAATGGAACATCCCTTGGGATAGGGGGCCAGGGGTGCAGCCTGGCTGGTGGTGGGCATCGTCCTAGGTAGGAAGTGTGTGAACATCACCAAAAGGATGTCCCAGCATGCTAAGGTCAAGGTCAAAGTTTAGACCACCTGCATCATCATCTCTAGGGAAGCTCATCAGGAAATGCAAATCCCCAAACCTCACTTCTAACTCTACTGCATCACAATCTCTGGGTGAGGAGTCTGAAAATAAGGGGTTTCAGGATACAGCGTAGCTCCCTACTTTCTGTGCACAGTCAAGTTTGATGAATGCCTGTCCTCCTGTCTGATGTATTGTTCTGTTTTCTCAACCTT
Organism: Macaca thibetana thibetana; assembly: GCF_024542745.1. Lineage (NCBI taxonomy): Eukaryota > Metazoa > Chordata > Mammalia > Primates > Cercopithecidae > Macaca > Macaca thibetana. The sequence goes on along the minus strand of NC_065597.1, from coordinate 57,737,300 downwards.
TTCTTTTCTTTTCTTTTTTTTTTGACAGGGTCTCACTCTGTTACCCAAGCTGGAGTGCAGTGGCGCAATCTCGGCTCACTGCAGCCTCAATCTCCCAGGCTCAAGCAATCCTCCCACCTCAGCCTCCCAAGTTGCTGGGCAAACAGGTGCACACCACCACACCCGGCTAATTTTGTGTTTTTTGTAGAGACGGAATTTCATTATGTTGCTCAGGCCGGTCTTGAACTTCTGAGCTCAAGTGATCTATCTGCCTCAGCTTCCCAAAGTGCTGGAATTACAGGTGTGAGCCACGAACAAAAAAAGAAAATTGTTCAGAGTAAATAAAGCACCTAGTACACCTAGCACCTAGTAATAATATAACCTGTCTGTGTGATGTGTTTATGTTAAAAATAAAAAATAGTACTAGCTAGCATTTATTGAGTAAATAAATGGTGGCAGGTGCTGTGCTGAGGGATAAATCTAGATTGGCCCACTAAATCCTCACTTCCGCTAAATGGTGGCTGTTAGTATCCTGTTCACTGAGGAGGAAGCTGAGCCACACAGAGAAGCATGTCCAAGGTCACACAGCTAGTAAGTGGCAGGCTGAGTCCAAAGTCCAGGATTTTAACTTCCATGCTATCTCTTCTTCCTCCCTAACACTCGATCTTCTCTTCCAACTATAAAATAAAAAAAAAAGAGGGGGCCAGGTATATCGGCTTATGCCTGTAATACCAACACTTTGGGAGAGTGAGGCAGGAGAATCGCTTGAGCCCAGGAGTTTGAGACCAGCCTGGGCAACATAGCAAGACCTCATCTCTGCAAAAAAAATTTAAAAATTAGCCAGGCATGGTGGCGTGTGCTTGTAGTCTGAGCTACTTGAGAGGCTGATATGGGAGGATCACTTGAGCCCTGGAAATCAAGGCTATAGTGAGTTGTGATTGTACCACTGTGCTCCAGCCTGGGTAACAGAGTGAGACCCTGTCTTGAAAAGAAAAGAAAATGAAAATAAATAAAAATAAACTTACGCTTTTAAGCGGAAGAAACAGAGAACTACTACTCATGAACTACATGTTAGTGTTTCAAGTATATTTTTCTCCTTTGCTTTATCTCTCACCAGGCTGGCAGGGGAGTATACCCATTCTGCAGATGAGGAAAACTGAGGCTCGCAGAGGTGAAGTGACTTACTTGAGGTCACACAGCTATCACGTAAGCAAGGCTGGACTAGAAGTCAGATCTCTTCTTTGTTGTTGTTGTTGAGACAGCATCTTGCTCTGTCACCAGGCTAGAGTGCAGCGGTGCAATCTTGGCTCACTGCAACCTCCACCTCCCAGGTTCAAGTGATTCCCCTGCTTCAGCCTCCTGAGTAGCTAGGACTACAAGTGCGCACCACCTCACCCGGCTAATGTTTTGTATTTTGGTAGAGATGGGGTTTTACCATGTTAGCCAGGATGGTCTCGATCTCCTAACCTCGTGATCCGCCTACCTCAGCCTCCCAAAGTGCTGGGATTACAGGCATGAGCCACCATGCCTGGCCCAAGTCAGATCTCTTGCTGTCAAACCACACAGCCCATGAGGAGGATGAAGATGAAAGGAGTCTGACTTCCACGTGGGGTTACTTGGTTATGTCTGCTCTTGGGATCATAGTTAACAAGAGGTTGCCATTCCTATTTCAGACTAAGCTATTTAATTAGCCTGGGGCCCTCTTACTTCCCTAGCATTCAAAAACACTGCCCAGGGTTACAGGTATAGCTAAAATAGGATCTGAATAGCATGTTTGAGAAGCTGTGTAATTAAAACTGACTTAGGAGACAAGTGCCATCGGCCTGTATGGCAGAAATAGAAAGTCACCTAACCAGAATCTGTGTTGTTCATATGGATGCCGGGGGCTGCTTTTGCAGTTCTGGTGCTTTTTAATTATAGTAGGTATTTTCAGGACCGTAGTTTGCTTTGGCACCTCTAACTACCTATCTAAGGATCCTGAAGAGAAGACCATTATTATGTGCATGTGTCTGCCATCCAGGACTGGGTGGGTGGGTGTTCAAGGGAAGAAGGTGAAAGGCCTGGTTCTTTTTAGAAGCTGGAGATAAAAATGAGCCCCTGGGTGCCTTCAGGAAGTGACTGAAGCCTCATTCCCTGTTCATCAGCTCTGAATGTCATTCTGTGTTAAGAGGGGCTGAATTCCAGAACCATCTCATCTGCCCATTGCCCATCTCCGCCTGAGTGCTCCAATGTGACCTTATCGTGGCCATGTTTTTTGGTTTTTTGTTTTTTCTTTTTGTCTCCCAGCAGCTGTTCTTAGAGAACCAACTCCTTCCCTCTCTGCAGCCCTTGTGAGATCACAGCTCATGGGGCTCACATATCCCTCGTCACCTGGTCACTTAGTCCAGGCTGACTGAAGCAGAGTACAGGGTCCTCTGGACAACAGTAGGCATGAGAAGTATGGCCAGAAGTTTTCCATTAGATTTGGTATAAAAATCTCTTTTCTTGCCGGGCACAGTGGTTCTTGCCTGTGATCCCAGTGCTTTGGGAGGCTAAGGTGGAAGGATTGCTTGAGGCCAGGGGTTTGAGACCAGCCTGAGCAACATAGCGAGACTCCATGACTACAAAATAAAAATTTTAAATCAGCCAGGTGTGGTGGCATGCACCTATAATCCCAGCTACCTGGGAGGCTGAGGTGGGAGGATTGCCTGAGCCCAGGAGTTGGAGGGGGCAGTGAGCCATGATTGCATCACTGCACTCTAGCCTGGGCAACAGAGTGAGACCCTGTCTCAAAAAAAAAAAAAAAAGTCTCTGGGAAGATCACCTGAGGTCAGGAGTTCGAGACCTGCCTGCCCAACATGGTGAAACCTCGTTTGTACTGAAAATACAAAAATTAGCCAGGCATGTTGGTGCACGCCTGTAATCCCAGCTACTTGGGGGGTGAAGGCAGGAGAATTGCTTGAACCTTGGAGGTGGAGGTTGCAGTGAGCTGAGATTGTGCCACTGCACTCCAGCCTGGGCAACAGAGCAAGACTCTGTCTCAAAAAAAACCAAAACCAAAACCAAAACCAAAACAAAACAAAACAGTCTTTTCTTTTTGGAGCATAAACTGTAAGAATATAAACTTAAGATCACTAGTGGCCATTTTCCTGCCATGTAAAGCAAACCTACTCTAGGAAGAAAAAAAACAAACCCTGATTTTCAGAGAGATGCTGTAAAGAGGTGGGACTTATATTTAGAGAGAGAGCAAGCTCTTATGACTTCAGTTGCATCCCTATTTCCAACCATGCCCACAGGATTTGCCGTTTGACTTTCCAGTTAATGAGCCCATAAATTCTTTTCTGCCCAAGTTGAATTGAATTGGACTTCTTCCAGGAACCCTAGATAATACATATCTGAGACTCAGCATATTCAGACACAAACCCCTCCTCCTCCTGCAGCACACCTGCATCTCTCTAGCCTTCCTTGCCTTCCATGACCTCATCACCTCTCACTCTGGTACTGCCATTGGCTCACTGCCATTATCTTGGTTCAGACTTGCATCATTTCTCACCTAGATTGTTGCAACATCTCCTCGCTGGCCTCTCTGCCTCCAGGCTTGTCTGTTCCATGTCCAAAGACAGCCAGGTAGACAGACAGATAGACATGCACACAGCCCTGCCAAAATCTTTCTGATCACAATCCTCTCTGCTTTTCCATGGGGTAACTTAGGAGGCCACCTGACATCTGGCATCCACTACCTGTGGAGCCACACCTGCCACCTGCCTCTCCCCAGTTCCCTTTCTCACCTCTAAGCTAATGCAGAGGCTACCTTCAGGGCTTTCTTATTACTTTCTGTGTCATGAAACCCTGGCCATCCACCAAAGCCTATGGAGCCCTTCAGAATAATGTTTTTAGAATCATAGAATAGAATACATAGATTGATAATGAAATTATAATGAACACTGATATACAGTTATCAAAATATTTAAACAAATTTAAATATGGTCATGTCTTTGCTTCTTTGTTAACACATTAAATAGACTGATTTAGAGGTGGGCCTAATAACTATTTGTAATTTTCAAGCAGTAAAGAACATAAATGAAATTTCAAGTCATTTGCAACAACCGCAAGTGTAATGAGATAGACTACACATGATCATTGTTGGTGACAAAGTCCTGAGTAAGTGCTAAGCTTGTGTTGGTTTGTTGCCTGCATTCATAATGGAAGGAAACACTAAATTTCAGAAGGAGGTTGGTGACAATGGCGACGTAACTTTTTTCCTTTCTAAGTTCATGGACCTCCCAAATAAGCACCACTCCCCATCTTTGGTTCTTTGGAACTCAGTTTAATGTCAGCCTCTCCGGGAAACCTTCTGCGATCCTTCATCACACTAGGTTGGGGTCTCTCACCTGTAACCCCACAGTCCCCTGAGACTCCCTTTATCACACCACAGGTCACATATAATTCCATGCATTTGTCTACCTCCTAGATTGGGGCCTTCTCCATCGAGACCTGTAAAGGTGCCAGCTTTGCAGGCACAGCCTTGATCTGAGTCCAAGTTACATTGAAAAGCTGGACTTCAGGTCCCCGTGAAAGGCAGGGAGAGGCTTGCAAAGCAGTGGGATCCTGGAACTCATCTGACACTCCCCTGATGAAGGACTTAAACTGATCGTCCATTCTTTCATCTGATAATGGTGCAGCCATGATGAGTTGAGCCTTTATTGCTAACCAGATCTGCATTTGTATCCTGTCCCTGTCTCTTGTCACCTGTTTCTCTTGGGCAACTCACTTTGCTTCTCATCTCAGGACTTCAGTTTCCTCACCTGTAAACTGGGGACCATGACAGTACCCACCTTGTAAGGATCCAGTAGGGATGAAACAAAAACGAATATGAAGGGCTTAGCATTCAATCATAATAACCACTTGGCTGAGAGTTGAAAGTGTCCATGTTAGCTGTTGCTGCAATCCATTTGCTCATTCAACAAGCATTTATCAAACACCTATTTTGCCAAGTGCTTTGCACACATTTAAAGCCTTTCATAGTACCAGAGGCAGGTTCTATTATCCACATTTTAAATAACCTCTTCTTTTGCTGGAGAGGTACTTAGTATCCTCGGACAGTTTCAGGTCATAAGGGATTAAGGTACTAAAAAATTCTGGGGACGGGGTCATCCCCCTCCTCCAAGACCAGGCATTATTAGGCAGCATAGTGCAGGGGCTAGGGAAAGGATTCAAGTTTAGGTTTGAATCCCAGCTCCTGGAAGCCATACGCACCCTGCAGGGCAGACACATCTGACGGCAATAATTGAACTTAGCTTACTCTGCAAACGACACTATGGTCTAAGAAGAATGTGTATTCACAGTTCAGAGCTAAGGAATCCGGGAGTGGCCAACCTGGAGATTCACTCCTTATCTATGAAGGATGTCTGGGTCTCCTGCCTGTCCCTTGGAATGCAGGCTGTACAGGCAATTGAGGCCCTTTGTTTTGGGTTAAAGAGGCAAAACCCTTGGTTAAAGGGTCAAAAGGAAGTTGCTTAGATAGAGGGTGCTAAGCGAAAATGCTATATAAACTCCATGCTTTTTATATAAACATGCTTTTTATATAAACAATTGAGGCCCTTTGTTTTGGGTTAAAGGGCCAAAAGGAAGTTGCTAGGTGAAAGGTGTTAAGTGAAAACGCTACAAAAACTGCATGCTTTTTATGTAAACAATAGAGGTTCTCCTGTCCAGCCAGCTGCCACCGGATTGTCCCTGTATGTAAGTTTCCCCAGTAAACCCTAGGTCTCGTTCACTGTACCTAGGTCTCTTTTTGGCCTCTTGGACATGGTACCATTCCTATAGGAGTTAACAGTGGTCTGGCATGATACACCTTGGGCAAATGACTTCATTTTTTTTTTTTTTTTTTTTTTGAGATGGGGTCTTACTGTGTCACCCAGGCTGGAGTGCAGTGGTGTGATCTCAGGTTACTATAGCCTCAATCTCCTGGGCTCAAGTGATTCTTCAGCCTCAGTCTCCCAAGTAGCTGGGACTACAGGTGTGAGCCACCAATGCCGGGCTAATTTTTATATTTTGTAGAGAAAATTTTTGTAGGGTTTTACCATGTTGCCAGGCTGGTCTTGAACTCCTGGCCTCAAGTGATCCACCCACTTTGGCTTCCCAAAGTGCTGGGATTACAGGCATGAGCCATCACGCCTGGCCAACTTCACCTCTTCATGCCTCTTTTTTTCTCACCTAAAGAGTGGGATAGTACTAGTGCCTACCTCATGGTAATCAGAAAATTAAAAGATTGAAATTCGTGTAAAGGGCTGGAAACAGTGCCTGGTACACAGACCTCAAAAAGGGTTAACTTTGTTTGTTTGTTTGTTTGTTTTGAGATGGTGTCTCACTCTGTCACCCAGGCTGGAGTGCAGTGGCACAATCTCAGCTCACTGCAACCACTGCCTCCCAGGTTCAAGCGATTCTCCTAGCCTCAGCCTCCGGAGTAGTTGGGATTACAGGTGCCTGCCACCATGCCTGGCTAATTTTTGTATTTTTAGTAGAGACGGGGTTTCACCACGTTGGCCAGGCTGGTCTCAAACTCCTGACCTCAGGTGAAAAAGGGTTAATTATTTTTACTTATGGGAACACCTAGCAAATTCCTCCAGCTCCCTCAAGTGCCCCCAAGGAGCACCCGTCCCAATAGGCATCCTCCTCTGAGAGGCCCACCCCCCACCTGGCATGCCCTGCCATCAGTGCTGGAGAAAGATTGTGGATAAATACCACAAAGTGATTAGGAGTGGCCACCTTGGGTTCATTCCTGGACTTGTAGGTTCAAAGGCCAGTGCCCCAGGCTACCAGCTGTCAGGCCTTCGTAGAGGCTTTACCTCTCCGGACTCCAGTCCCTCATAAATTGGAGATAATCATAGCACCTCCCTCAGGAAGCAGAGTGAATAAGGGCAACAAAAACAATTATTCAGTGCCTACTCTGGCTGGACAGAGTGCTAGCTGATAGGACTGATCAAGGTACTGCAGGTTGAAATGAAATAATGCTTGTGAAGTGTTGAGGCGTGTATGCCTGCAGAATCATAAGCACTCAATATGCGTTAAGTGCTATATGCTACAAACTAAATATATCATACTAAAAAATGTATAGGCCTGCTAGATTTTTAGACAAAAAATATATGCATCTGAATATCCATCTTTTGTTTGTTACTTCCATATTCATTTTCTCATTTATTCCCACAAAACAGCCCTGGAGGATAGGCAGGGTGGAGATTTTCTCCTGTTTTTACTGAGGAAAAAGAGGCACTGGGAGGTTAAAATTAACAGGCTGATAAGCTGCTGCCCAGCAACAGGAGATGACTGGGCATATTAAAAAGAAATCCGGCCCGCACAGTGGCTCACGCCCGTAATCCCAGCATTTTGACAGGCCGAGGCAGGCAGATCACTTGAGGCCAGGAGTTCGAGGCCAGGCTGGCCCATATGGTGAAACCCTTTCTCTACGAAAAATACAAAATCTAGCGGGCTTGGTGGCGGGCGCCTGTAGTCCCAGCTACTCGGGAGGCTGAGGCACGAGAATTCCTTGAACCTGGGAGGCGCAGGTTGCAGCGAGCCAAGATTACCCCACACCGCACTACAGCCTGTGTGACAGAGTGACACTCTGTGTCTAAAATAAAATAAAATAAAATAAAATAAAATAATAAATCCAGAGGAGGGCAATGTTCCACCTCGAATCTCTGAGTGGAGAGCCAGAGGCCTTGGACTGGGAGGTTTGATGGAGGCCTGTGGGTCCAGGGCGCCCCAGCCACGAGGTCAGGCAGGAGGGCAGCGGTGGACACGCCCCGGGGCGCACGCTCACTGGCGGCCGGCAGCCGGTGGGCAGAGGAGCACACGAGGCCGGGCACGACGCTGGGTGGCGCTGCCGGGCCGCCCTGCACTAGACCTGTTGCGTCCAGGGCGCAACTCCGGCAGGTTTAGAGTAAAGGGGCGCTCCGCTCTCTCCGCGCGCCCCCTGAAGCCCTGGACACAGCACCTCCGTTTGGGACGCCCTATGCCCACCTTAACTTGAGGCTCCCATCCAAGCAGCCTCTGCGATCCTCACCGCAACCGTGCTAGGCGCGTCGGGTGGGGCGGGAATAAAGTTTTTCCAACCCAGTTTGGGGAGAGGGCTGGATAGGGAGGACCTTCCCTGCTGCAGACTTCATGGCAGGCTGCACTGTGTCCCCTCCGCTCCACGGCTGCCCCGGGGGCCCTGCTTTCGGTAGGTGCCAGCCCCCTTTCCAGCAGGATGGGCTGACCTGTGTACCGCCCCCTCCCACCCCCTTCTCCATCCCCATCCCCTCCCCCGCCTCCCGCGCGCTCGGGCCCCAGCGTCTCCGGCCCCGCCTGCGCTGGGGTCGCTGCAGTCCCCGCGGCTGCCCCGGGCTCCTTGCCCAGGCGCCCGGGCCTTATTCCAGCCTGGGGAGCGCCTCGGGGGGGAGCACGGGACAGCGAGGGAGACCGAGGCGGGGGCCCTGGGCAACCCATCTCTCCGAACAGGGGAGGCGGCCCCGATTCCGAGAGCCGGAACGCAGGGAAAGGCAAGGACGGGGCGGGCGCCGCTCATCAGCCACTCCAGTCACGTCTGGGGCCACCGGCTGCTTTTTTCTTCCTTTCCCCCTTTGCTTTCTTCCCCCTCCGCTGTTGGCGAGGGCAAAGTGGCCGTGGCGGCGCCATGCCCGGGCCGGAGTGAGTGCGCGCGGGCGAAAATGGCGTACATCCAGGTAGGGCTGAGGCTGGGGGCAAGGTCCGGGGTGCGGGTAGGGGGTGCTGCGCCCCCTCCGGCTGGGAGCGCGCGGAAGGGAGGGCCCACGGCTAAGCTCCCACAAACTTGCTTCGAGAAAAAGGATGCCCGTGCGCGGGCAACCCTTGCAGCAACAGGGGTGCGTCCCGGGAGGAGAGACTGGGGACCCCCAAACCCCGGGATGGAGGGTCCTATGTGGACTCTGCAAAGCGCACCCTTGCCTCTTGGGGAGGGAATGGGGGGTGGGGCGGACTTTTCTTCCCCCCCCGCCCCTCCCTCTCCTTGGCACCCCACCCCAGGGGAGGGGCCGTGGGGAGGGCTGCCCGGGGCGAGCCAGCAGCCCGGCCCGTCAGCTGCCGTTGCCGTGGTGACGGCTCCGGCTAATTGGCCGGCAGACCGAGCCTGAGGCAGCTGTTCCGACCAGGAGGGACAAGGACGTCGTCTCTCCCGGGCACTGGGTGCTGAGGGGTGGGGGACACCCGGAGGCCAGAGGCGCGCTGGTGGAGAAAAAGGAGGCTGTTACTTTAGTCCGCTGCATTGGGATCTGGGAGATGTGGACCCTCTTCACCTTGAAGAAATGTCCCCCAAGAATCCTTGGTCTGAATTAATTCTGAAATAATTTCTAAGCAGCCTTTTTTGGGGAGAGGGGGCGGAGGGGTGGGCCGGGCTTCTTGATGAAAAGACCTTTCTCCTCTGCAAGAAGGGAAGTGACCGCAGGTCAGCGCCAAGGTCAAGCAGGCAGACGCGCAGTGAGACCCGTTGAGTTGCTTGCTTCTGGTGCTGGCTCCTCTGAGCTGGGCAGAGAAGCTTACAGACTTCCACGTCCAGGGTGCATCTTGGCTCACATCTTGTCCCCTCAGCCACAGCTGGGGGTGCTGCTGGTCCTCCCATTCCCCTCTGGCTCACGTATCCCCTCATAGTGTCCTCAGACGCTTCAGCCTGTCGGGAACTCTGTGCTGTGTCACCTGGCGGAGCCTCTTCCATTCGTCTCCTGCCTTCGATTCCCCGGATTGGCTTCCCTTTCGTGGAATCGCCAGTTTCTCTTTTCAAGTTCATTGAAGGTCACATTACTGTCCACCCACTGTGTGCTGAATGTTGTCCAGGGGCTATTCAATAGTCACCCAACACACACTTGGGCGACCGCCTACTAAGTGCTGGCACTGGGGATGCAGTGATGAAAACAGCGCAGTTCCTGCCCCTCTGAGTGCGCAATTTAGTGAGAAATGAACATATTTACTGGCTCCTGGGGTTCTTAATGGCCGCCTTCAGCAGAGAGAAATTAAGTGACTTGCCCAAGGCCACACAGCTGCTTAGGGGTCAAGGTGGGATCTCAAGGGGGGTCGGTGCGAGATATGTTAAGCATCTCATATGACAATGAGCAGAGATGTTGGTTTTCCTTCTAGAACAAGGTGTTAAACTTTTTTTGTCCTGTGAAGTGCCAGATAGTACTTTTTTTCTCTTGGAGGCTCACATGGTCTCTGTCACAACTATTCCACTCTGACTATAGCACCAAAACTGCTATAGACAGTAGTAAATGAGTGGGTGTGGCTGTGTTCCAATAAAACTTTATTTGCAGGCACCAACATTTGAATTTTGTATACTTTGCACGAGTCAAGAGGCAGTCATCTTTTTTTTTTTTTTTTTTCCCCCAACCTTTTAAACTTGTACAAATCATTCTTTGCTCAAGGGCTGTAGCAAAACAGGCTGCGGGGCTGGTTTTGATCTGCGAAGCTTAGTTTGCCAACCTCTGTTTAGAATGCATGGGTTTTCTTTCTTCCTCTTTCTTTCTGATATGAATTGGTTCTCTTCCATCAGTGTCAAACATGGGAACCCAGGAGACCCAATGCCAGAAAGACCGCATGCCTGGGAACGTCAGGGTACCTCTTTCATCTTCTTTGGTTTCTCTCGGTTCCTTGACACTCATCTTGCACCTGGGCTTTGAGAAGGCTGGGAAGGCTGTTTTTCAGCAGGGGCATGAGGTGGCCTTGTCTCTGTTCACTTTGGTTTCATAAATGGCCTCTTTTGACCACCACATGTCTAGGAAATGCTTCCCCATATTCCGAAAATGGTCATGGATTATCATGAAAAAGTATCACTTTATCCTAAACATTCTAAAGCACTTTTTCATGTAAGCCCTATGAGAGTATATTTTGCTGTTTTGTGCCCTGCTGTACCTGCCGGGACAATACCTGGTGCCTGCTGGGTACCACTATGTCTTGACAATCACCCAATTATCATCACAGAAAGGGTGCATTTTAATTTTCAACTGGACCGCACGCAAGTATTTGCAGAGTCAGTGTCCTGTCCCACCCTAACAGCACCCCTTTGACGTATAGAGTAGCCTTTCCACTAAAGAAGAGGAAACCGAGGCTCAGAGAGGCCCCCTGACTTGTGCGAGTCACGTGATCAGTCAATGGTGAGACTAGGACTGTAGTACTTCTTGACTCAGCTCGTTGCATGGCCCCTCAGCACCTTTGGGTCTTCTTCTGTGTATGGTTTGAGTTTTGGCTTTAGAGATTTTGTGATAAGTGCCTTTGAGTATTTCCCAAGCTGTTGTTATTCCCTTACCACTTCGAGGATTTTGATTTTTTCACAAGCCACGTACCACCTGTACTATGATGATGATGATGGTGATGACGATTATTTTAGACAGAGTCTAAATAACTCTGTTGCCCAGGCTGGAGTGCAGTGGTGTGATCTTGGCTCACTGCAACCTCTGCTTCCCAGGTTCAAGTGAGTCTCCTGCCTCAGCCTCCCCAGCAGCTGGGATTACAGGTGCCTGCCACCATGCCTGGCTAATTTTTTGTATTTTTAGAAGAGAGGGGGTTTCACCATGTTGGCCAGGCTGGTCTCAAGCTCCCGACCTCAGGTGATCCACCCGCCTTGGCCTCCCAAAATACTATGATTATAGGCATGAGCCACTGTGCCTAGCCCTACCTATGCTATTATTAACTTAATTTTTTTTTCTATAAATGGGCTAACTTTTATTTTTACTTTAACAAAATCACATGAAAAGGAAACATTACATCACTAATATCATAGGAAACCAAGATCATGTGACATGGGCAGAAGGCAACTGGAAGAATAACGCAATGGGAGTAATGCCACATTATTGAATTCTAGGTGGACATGGCTGTCTGCAAGGCTCTGGACAAGATCTACTTTCTTTGTTTAAAAGAAAGGGGATGGGTGAGGGTAGAAATTGATAAGTGGTAAAAAGATGTTAACATGCAGTGGTACCAAATTGAGACTTTCTCCTCCTGGAAGGAGAATTGGAAAGAAGATAATAACTTTCCCCCTCTTGATTCAAAGTTCTGAGTTTGAATCCCACCTCAGTTCACCTCTGGGGCATGCCCGAGGTTGGGGTGCAGGACTTCTAACCAACCTAGTCTACTTGGCCCATTTGGAAAACCATCTTAAAGAGAAGGAGGGAGTCTGTGCCCTGAAAACCCAGGAGACGAAGATGGGGAGGTGGGGTGGGGCCACAACAGGAAGGGAGGCCCTCCTTCCTCAAGAGGACCAGATTAGGGCTTCCTTTTTAGTTCCCTCTATTTGTGGGTGGTGATAGGAAACACCCCACCATTACCATTGGAGCAGAATTGGAAGGTAGGGCCTCCGGGAGGGCGGGGGAGCCAAGTAACATCCACTGTGTGCCTGCCTGCATGTTAGCTAATCATGTCCTTTTGGGTTGGCTACATGGCTATTTCTGTATAGGAAGGTTTGCTCTTCTCCTGAAGTGTGGCTGTATTGGATAGCATGACTATCTATCCGCCTGCTCTGATTCATAACAGCATACGGTGCAAATCAAATCGAAATGCTAAAGTTTCCCATTTATTTGGTGTTGGTTAACCAGGAGGCTACCAGCAGCCCTGAAAATAGCAACACCTTGTTAGGAAGTCAGCTCCCTTCCCAGGATGGTAAGTGGAAATACGCAGGGCTTTTTTTTTTTTTTTTTTCTGTAAATTTTTTTTTGAGTTGCTGGAATATTGCTAAACTGGTCTTGTCTCTCTTTCTTTAACCCCTTCGTTCCCTTACGCCCTTGGCTTCATCGTGGATCTTAAAAGGGCAGTTGGAACCATTAAACGAGGTGGGTTCATTTGTTGATTTGTTTGGTCTGGTTTCTAATCAAGAAATGCCTGACTTTCATTTTGGAGTCTTATGTGGGGCTGTGGGGATATTGAATATTCAACAATAACCTGGTGTTAATACCAGCAGAGTTTCCATTCCTTTCTAACGAAAGGAGATCCCGGTTTTGAAAAGACACCAGTTGAGAAGACAAATTTCCCTCTCCACCCCTACTTATTCCGTTTGATTATCTCTGTCTGTTTCATGTCACCGAGATCATTTTTTACATATTTTTCCCCTGCTTTCAAGAAGACAGAGTAATATTCATTGTGTTTTGAACATATTGTATAGCCCTTACAATGTTGTATAAACCACCCACATGTCAAGAAAGACGTTCACATAAACTACCAAAGAAAATACCTGCAAATGTTTTGCTTGCTACTAATGGCTCCAGCGAGTTGATGTTTGCTATCTTTGTGCCTGCAGTTGGTAAATAGAAATGGAAAACATTTTGTTCTAAGTGCTGAGCAGCAAAGCCAGAACTCCTGAATGTCTATTTCTCATCCGAGATTGGCTACTTTTAATTTTGGGTGTTGTTTCTCCTCTTCCTCTTCCCCACCCTGCCCACCACCCCTCTCCCCCTACCCCCGGCCCACCTCCCCCAATGGCCTCAGGGTTTTCTTTCTAGACTCTCTGATCTGCTGCTGTGCAGATGGACCTGCCGGCACTGCTGTCAGAAGTGCTACGAGTCCAGCTGTTGCCAGTCAAGTGAGGATGAAGTTGAAATTCTGGGACCTTTCCCTGCTCAGACCCCTCCCTGGCTGTAAGTAAAACTGCTCTGAACTTCTCTGAAATCAATTTCAAGACTTTTCCCTTTTTCTGAGAAGCGGGGGTTGGGGGTCTGGGCCACAGGAGGGCGGATGTGGGGGCATGAAAGAGAAGCAGGCTGAGTTTCCATGGACATCTTTGCTGAAGACTGCGAATATGTTCTGTACACCTCATTTTGTTCGGCAAGCTGGCAAGACCAGCTGGTGGCGGGGTTTTAGTTCACCTAGTGGCACATTGGGCCTTCTGAGATATGAACCGTGTAATGCTAAGTGTGTGGGCATTTTTAGTCATATAAAGTGTTGTTCCAAGCAGAAAAGGAGATCTGTGAGCCTCTATATTCTTCAAGGGCTGACCACATTCTGAGGGTTTCCATCCAAGTCCGCGTGACAAGATTCCCTAGCACCCAGCCCAGGGCATGCACATAGTAAAAGCTCGATAAATATCCGTTGCATGGATGGGTAGACGGAATCAACAAGCAAGCGCCTTTTTGCTGCTCCGAACAAGAACTTCAGAAACAGGGAAGCAGAAAAGCACCTCCAGGCTCCATCCTGTCCTCCAACGCTGTTTATGTTCTCTCTGGCATCTTTCGTTTTATTTCTAATTCGCTCTCCTCCCGCGCCTGCATACAACATCTCCATCTGCCAGTCGCTCAGATATTTTGGGAACGCAGTTTTGAAGCTTCTCAGCCACGTGCCTGGTCCACCTCTCCCTGACTGAGAGAGGGACGTGGTCAGAGAGCCTGGGTACAGTCAAGAAGGTCGGGGCTGGGAAGGATCAAGAAGTCATCAAGTGGGCTTGTCATGATTCGGAGGGGCAGGCCCAGAGAGGGAGAGAGACAGCGGCCAGAACCCACAGCTGGAGCCTGGCAGGGTGGAAGGAGGCAGTGCTGTTTCAGCTCAGTCCTTGGTCTGAGATTGCAAAAGTCTCTGGTGTCCCATCTTTCCCTCCCAAGTTGGGGGCTCATGCCTCAGGCCTCTTTTTCTCTTCTTAGAAGCAAGTATCAAATATTTCCATAGCAAAATGGCTCTGGATCCAGGCTCTGTGATCGCAACTATTATTTCTAGTTCTGTGACCTTGGGCAAATGGTTGGATCTCTCTGTACCTTGATTTCCCATCTGTGAAATGGGGTGATAAAAAGAATAGTATTTCTCTCAGAGTTGTTGCAGGGAGTCAATGAATTTGGAATGTGGAAAAGTAGTTAGGAATGCTTGATACTTCGTTGGTGATTATAAATGTAATTCTGGCTGGGGGCAGTGGCTCACACCTGTAATCCCAGCATTTTGGGAGGCTGAGGCAGGCGGATCACTTGAGCTCAGGAGTTTGAGACCAGCCTGGGCCACATAGTGAGACCCTCTCCCCCACCCCATCTCAACAAAACATCAAAAAATTAGCTGGGTGTGGTGATGTGTGCCTGTGGTCCCAGCTACTGTGGAGGCTGAGGATCGCTTGAGCCTAGGAGGTTGAGGCTGCAGTGAGCTATGATCGCGCCACTGCACTCCAGCCTGGGAAAGAATGAGACCCTATCTCAAAAAAAAAAAAAAAAAAAATAAACAAATAAATAAATAAATAAATAAGATATGCATATAATATGCTTAGCACAGAGTAAAAGTTTTATAAGCATTTATTTCTGTCAGTATTAGGTATCAATAGAGATTAATTAAACTGATACAAACACAATGTTAAAGAACTCTTCCATTATTCATTATTCATAAGTTGTGGCCTGAATCCTACAGGTGTGTGTGAAGTTGAGATTTTGGGTGAAAGCAACTCATTAATCAAGAGATAATTTGCAGCCGGGTGCTGTGGCTCTCATCTGTAATCCCAGTGCTTTGGGAGGCTGAGGTGGGAGGACAGCTGGAGGTCAGGAGTTTGAGACCAGCCTGCCTGGGCAACACGATGAGATCCCTATCTCTATAAAAATTTTTCAAATTAGCTGGGCATATTGCCTAGAGTTCCAGTTATTCGGGAGGCTGAGGTGGAAGGATCGCTTGAGCCTGGAAACTCAGGGCTGCAGTGAGCTATAATCATGCCACTGCATTCCAGCTTGAGCAACAGGGCAAGACTTAAAAAAAAAAAAAAAAAAAAAAGGATTCCACTGGTCTATGTAGCAGAAGTTAGTTCAGTCCATCTGATGTCTTTAAAGCTATGCTCACAAGAATGCCAACTCCATGTGGGCAGGGATTTTTGCCTGTCTTGTTCACTCAGAAAAAGTTGTTGACTGACACACTATTCTTCAGGCAGAACTTGCATTCTTAAAGTGCCAATCATCAGTTGAAAAGTTAATCTGAGTTCCTTTTGTAGTTATTTCTTAAGTACAGTGTGCCAGGCGCTGTGGCATACACAGGGCTAGATAGGGTCCTATGACCATGCTCAGGGCATTTTCAATCTCATGTAGGAGGTAAGGCAGGTATATAAGTCAGGTTGCCCCCTAGAGTTGTGCATTTACACCCTGCATTCCATATATGACAGTCCTGCATAAGGCCTTGTTATGAAAGAATCAGGAATGATGGCTTCAGGCGTAGCTGGATCCAGGAGCAGAAATCATGTCATCAGAGCCTCTCTCTGTTTCTCTCTCTCTCTCTGTTTCTTCTGTATTGGCCTCATTCTTAAGCTTGTTTTCTCCATGTGGCAGGACTAGACTTGCATTCTGTTGCCGTTGCATAAAAAGTGAACAAATAAACAAACAAAACAAAACCTGGAAAGGCTCTCATTAGCCTGGCTTGGGTTATGTACCAGTCACTTTCACTTGGAGGAAATGGTGCCAGAATCATGCCAGTTACCTGCCCACCCAGGAAACCAGGGAAATGCTCATTTCTATCCGAAACACATGAACTAAACTACTAGACCAGGGGTTGGCAAACTTTTAAAGTATCAAATAGTAAATATATTAGCCTCATGGGCCATATGGTCTCTGCTGCAGCTACTTATTTCTACCATTGTTGTGCAAAAGCAGCTGTAGACCATAAATGAAGGGGCAGGGCTGTGTTTCATTAACACTTCATTTACAAAATCAGGCAGTGAATTTGGCTTTGTAGTTTGCAGACCCCTGTAATAGACAATTGGGGTGTTGTGACTACAGAGGAGAAAATTGACTAGAGAAGTGGGCAGACACCACAAATGGACACTACATCTAGGAAGAGCTGGGGGAATAGTGGAAAATGAGCCTGCAAGCTCAGGTTGAATTGGGTCTTGAATGCCGGAGTAAGGAATTTGGATTTTCTTCTGTACCAGCGGAGACCCCTCAGAGGTGTTGAAAATCACAGTCAGGTACCTGTTTGCCCCCTAGATATCCAAATGTTGAGTGTTACAGATGCACAGCCTAGGTTCTCATGCTGAGTTGGAAGACAGTTGCATTTTACCTTGACTGCTGCTGACCCTTTGTGTAAGCAGGGGCAAGGGGGCTGGGACCCTCTGGGAAGACACTTCTTTCGGTTTTGCCACTAGTAGAGAAGTGGACTGTAACTTTCCCAGCAGGGCCAATACACCACACAACTCCAGGTGGCACCAATTCCCATGGTGGCCATCATGAATGGCACCACCTAGGGTTGTGCAGTCTACAGACTGAACAGCTGTGCATGACCTTTGTGCTTCCCAGGATGAATGAGGTCTCTTCTGAACACTGGGCAGTGCTTGACACATTTTTGGCACTCAGCATAATGCAAAACGGTAAGAGAAATCTGTAAAGAGAAGACGGCTAAATCATTCAGAAAGCAAATTTACAGCTTTGTATTTTCCCCAGATTTATTTACCAAGTGGGCAGCTGCATGTTATCAAACAGACAGGAAGTAGAAATGTCAAGTGTATGGGCTTCGCAGTGCTGTTCCTACTGCGACATTTGAGCCGAGAACCATGGGACTTGCCTCTGTGGACTGGCACGTGGCAGATGAGCTGGCCCTTTGTGTGTGCTCTGTGTGTGATCTTGGGGGACACAACATTAATTGTCACATATGCTCATGTCCTGTGGGCCCCCAACTTTTCTTGGCTGGGCTGGTGAAGATTGGGAAAACTGCACAATCTAACTGGTGCCTTTTGAAGCAATGCCAGAAAGACCCTCATTGAAGAGTGAATTAAAGTCAAGTTGGTTGATTGCTTGTCGAACAAGCATATGTTGAATCCCTACAATGTGCAGAGCTCTTACAGGTCTCACAGAGATGCCTCACTTGGCGATTGGGAGTGTGTGCCATTTAGAGTTTAGCATTACTGGCTCAGTTGGGGTTCTCCCTTTTAACAGTGATGCAAATTAGTTATTCATCCTTCTCACAACCTGTGTTAGTTTGTTTTGTGTTGCGATAAAGAGATACCCAAGACTGGGTAAGGTTCAAGTGATTCTCATGCCTCAACTTCCCAAGTAGATGGGACTACAGGTGTGTGCCACCATGCCAGGTTAATTTTTGTACTTTTAGTAGAGATGGGGTTTCGCCATGTTGGCCAGGTTGGTCTTGAACTCCTGACCTCAAATGATCCACCCAGCTCAGCCTCCCAAAGTGCTGGGATTACAGGCGTGAGTCATCGCGCCCGGCTCCTGATAATGCTTTTGAAGAACATTAGATCAGTCTCATCTCATGCACAGAATGTGTCTGAAGACTTCACAGCATTCAAAACTTGCATTTTTCAAGACAAGTTTTCCTGTAGGCTTTAATGTCACGTTGCGGGGGTTGCAGCCTCGGAAGGCATAAATCTACAGCCATTATGGCTTAGGGGCATGTTATTAGCGGCATCAGTCTCAAAACGATGTCACCAGCTGTTTTTCTACCTCCTTTTCCATCCCTCCAGCATCCTTACCTAGCTTTATGAGTATTGGGGGGGAGATCTTAAAGCCCCCCAGTTGTAATAATATCAACTAAGCTGGGCATGGAAGCATGCAACTATAGTCCCAGCTACTCAGGAGGCTGAGAGCGGGAGGATCACTTTGAGCCTAGGAGTTTGAGTCTAGCCTGGGCAACATAGTGAGATCCTGTTTCTTAAACAAACAAACAAACAAAAAATCAATGAATTGATCAATTGATCAATCCATAAAAAATGTTTCAAAATGTATTGAGCGCCTGTTTACTACACAACCAAGCACTGTTCTAAGCATTTTATTTATTTATTTTTGAGACAGGGTCTCTCGCTCTGTCTCCCAGGCTGGAGTGCATTGGCACAATCATAGCTCACTGCAGCCTCAAACTCCTGGGCTCAAGCGAGCCTCTTGCCTTAGCCTCCCAAGTGACTATGACTACAAACACAAGCCATCATGCCCAGCTAATTTTTAATTTTTTTTTGTAGAAACAGAGTTCTGCCGTGTTGCCCAGGCTGGTCTCAAACTTTCGAGCTCAAGCGATCCTCCTGCCTCAGCTTCCCAAAGTGCTGGGATTACAGTTGTGGGCAACCATGCCCAGTCAACTTTTAGTAGAGATGGGGTCCTGCTGTGTTGACCAGGCTGGTCTCAAACTCCTGGCCTCAAGGGATCCTCCTGCCTTGGCCTCCCAAAATGCTGGGATTATATGTGTGAGCCACCATGCTCGGCCTCTACACATTTTATATGTGTTAACTCATTCAGGGTTTGCAACCACCATATAATGTGGGTACTGTCAATATTTCCACTTTACAGATGGGGAAATGGAGGTACGGGAGGGGAAAGGGACTTACCCCAGTACCCAGCCAGGGTTCAGCCCCAGCGGTTCTCTTAATCACTACCCCGTATCGTCTTTCTTCTCCATCCACCCTTACCCGCTCCTTCCCAATTTCTCAGCAGTTCTTTATTGGGAGCACATTGAGTCACGGCTGCTGCTAATTTATAGCTATTTCTTGACATCAAACTTCTGTTCAGAAATTGTTGATTTTCAGGGCCATTTCTGCCACGCAAAGAACCCTTGAGTGACATTGTTATAGGATATTTTTAAAAGATCTTAAATTATAGACACAGTGACTATTGAAATACCAGGACACTTGTAACCAAAAGCAGAAGTTTGGATGCCTATAAACCACCAGACGGTTCACTGCAGACTAGAGATTGACAGGTCTCGGGCTTCACTGAGCCAAAGTGGCGCCCCCACGTGGCGACAGCCTAAGTTTACACAGTTCTCCGCCCAGCCCCAGCTTTGAAATTATGCAAGTTCTTGACAGATTGTTCTAAATCGGGGAATATTTCTTCATATCATTTCACATTTGGTGCAAAAAGCAAGACGTTGTTGAGAGTTTAAGGACACCACACTGTTTCAAATTTGCATTATTCCATGTTGCATAAAATGGGTCTGAGAACGGTTTCATCGCGGGTCTTAACCCCCAAGGGATGGAGATGCCAGTCCCTCGGGATTCCTGGACAGCTACTGAGACCTCTTCCCTTCCTATAGGATGGCCAGCCGGAGCAGTGACAAGGATGGTGACTCTGTCCATACGGCCAGCGAAGTCCCGCTGACCCCACGGACCAATTCCCCGGATGGAAGACGCTCGTCCTCAGACACATCCAAGTCCACACACAGCCTGACGCGGAGGATTTCGAGTAAGTATCTCCGCTGTACCTCTCTGGGGGCCCTGGCCGACTTTCCCAGACACTCCCACGGAGAGTCATGAAGGGCAGTGTGGTTGCTGGGGGAGGGCGGCAGAGTGGGGTGACAGTCCAGGAGACAGGGGGAGAGAGAGATAATGACGGTGTGACAGAGGACGGCATCACACCTGATTGCTGATGAGTTCAACCAAAAGCAATCATTTTGATTGATTTTTGCTTTTATTAATTTTAAGTTTGATTGAATTGGCTGAATTGATTCACATTGTCAGTGTATATCATTTCAGATTCTGAAAGATGGGTGTGGCTATATTATATAGAAGGGCTTGTCAATTCTGGTGACTTTGGGAGCTAGGCGGGTTGCATCAGTGGCCAAATGCAGAGGTTACATAGAGATAAACATTGCCTGAGTGCGGTGACAAATGGCAGCTGCCGCTCTGCCTGGAGAGTTACTAGGGCAGGGTGAAGACTTCAGTCAATTGAAAAGTGAATGCCCCATTGAAAGGGGAGCAGGGCGGCTGCTGCTCAGCTTGGCCAATGGTAGCTGTATGGGATTGGGGGCCCAGTATTGTCTGATCTTTGTAAAGAGATATTGGCAATCTGGGTTTTTTTTTCTTTTTTTATATGAAACATTCTTACTTTTGAGTCTAAACAAAATGTATGTGCAGCCATCAAACTTGGCCGCCCAATTTGTCTACTCTGTTGTGTGGCATATGTGTTTGACCAAACAGCATGATTTGGGTGAGGATGAAAAAGGAAGATAAACACCCAGAGACTCCCAACCTCCTTCTGCTCCACAAAAGTATCTCTTCTCTGCGTGAACTGATGTCTGAAATTCACTAAACAGAGAGAAAAGCTTAAAATGCCTGAAACAAGTCCATTCAGGTGGAGATCATTGGTGTCCAACCTTTCCTGGGGGTAGAGGGAAAAGAAAAAAGTAGGAAGAAAAAAAAAAAAAAAAGAGTTCAAGGGCATGAAATAGTGAAACAGAGGGAGCACGGGGTTTCTTTAGGCCTCAGTCTTCCCATCTGTAAAATGAGAGGGCTGATCTAGAACTGTGCTGTCTGGTGTAACAGTTACCAGACACACGTAGCTGTTGAGCATGCAAATGGTGTGAGACTGAATCTTACTGATGTTCTGTGAGTGCAAAATATGTACTGGACTTTCAAGACAGTGAGAAAATAAAAGGCCTGGTGTGGTGACTTGTGCCTATAATCCCAGCACTTTGGGAGACCGAGGCGGGAGGATCACCTGAGGTCAGGAGTTCGAGACTAGGCTGGCTAACATGGTGAAACCCTATCTCTACTAAAATACAAAATTAGATGGGCATGGTAGCGCATGCCTGTAATCCCAGCTACTTGGGAGGCTGAGGCAGTAGGATCACTTGAACCCGGGAGGTGGAGGTTGCAGTGAGCCGAGATCACACCACTGCACTCCAGCTCAGGCAACAAAAGTGAAACGCTGTCTCCAAAAAAAAAAAAGAGAGAGAGAGAGAGAATTTAAAGTATCTCACTAAAATGTTTTTATATTGGTTCCATGTTGAAATGATTATATATTGGATATAGTGGGTTAAATAAAATAAAATACTAAAATTAATTTTGCAGGCCAGGTGCTGTGGCTCATGCCTGTAATCCCAGCACTTTGGGAGGCCAAGGCAGGCAGATTGCTTGAGGCCAGGAGTTCAAGACTATCCTGGCCAACATGACGAAACCCCATCTCTACTAAAAATGCAAAAATGGGCCAGGTGTGGTGGTACACAACTGTAGTCCCAGCCACTTGGGAGGCTGAGGCATGAGAATCACTCGTACCTGGAAGGCGGAGGTTGCAGTGAGCCGAGATCCGCCACTGGACTCCAGGCTGGGCGACAGAGCAAGACTCTGTCTCAAAATAAACAAATAAATTACATTAAATTAAAGGAATTTTGCCCTTTTTTTGGCATGTTTTTAAAGTCATGGCTGCCAGGATATTTTAAGTTACATATGTGGCTTGCATTTCTGGCTTGCGTTATCTTTCTGTGGACAGTGTGAGCCTAGATGATTTCTGAGTCTTATGCCCAGCTCTGAACACAGGTGATTTCCATTTAGCACACATCTATCAGAGCACCTCCCATGCCTCAGGCAAATGTCTCATAAAGACAGCTGTTAGGGCAATTAGCAAGAATGCCATGAGCTCATTGCTAGAAGAGTGGGATGCACAAAGGTTAGAATTATGAACTTGGGATCAATGCACTCTGCTGGTTCATGGAAGGGAGAGAGGCAGCCTGTAAGCGATGAAGTTTGAATACGAACCTTGAAGAAGTATAATCGTTCCCATTTATTGGTCTGTGCCTATGGGTACATTCTGCGCCATGCCCTTTCCATGCCCTGGTTCAGTGGATCTTCATCACATTCTTTGAGGTAGGTGCCATTATTGACTCTATTTTACTGATGGGAAAACAGAGTCCCAGAGAGTCAAAAGAATATGCCCGGAGTCACATGGCTCATTGTTAATGAGTGCACGAGTAGTGAGTAAGTGGCTGAGAGGGAATTCTACCCAGACACTCTGGTCCCAGAGCTCACTTTCTTAAAGTGGAGACATCATAGGATAATGGTTAGAGCCAGACTCTGGGGCCAGCTAGACCAGCCTGAACCCTGGCTCCTCCACTTGCAAGGGTGTGACCTTCAGAAAGTTACTTAAAGCTTCTGTTTCCTCATCTATAAAGTGAAGAGAATAGTAATTATCTAAGAATTCAAGGGCATGTGAAGATTGTGATTGCACATATGAGATGATGTAATGTACTCAGTCTATTAGAGCAGTGCCTGGCACTTAGCTGCTGTGATGACGGCAGTGGTGACAAGAGTGCCACCATACTGTCTGTCACAGAATCAATGAGTATTTCAGAGTGTGGAGAAAGATGGCAAGGATCATTTTGAAGCAGAGTAAACAGTGCAAGAATCTGCTCACCTGCAAAGTTGCCCAGGTGTGCCTTGTATGTGGCTGTCTTCATTGTTATTTCTGGTGGCTCTCAGGTCTTGAGTCAAGACGTCCCAGCTCTCCACTCATCGATATTAAACCCATCGAGTTTGGCGTTCTCAGCGCCAAGAAGGAGCCCATCCAGCCTTCGGTGCTCAGACGGACCTATACCCCCGACGACTATTTCAGGAAGTTCGAACCCCACCTGTACTCCCTTGACTCCAGCAGTGACGACGTGGACTCTCTGACGGACGAGGAGATCCTGTCCAAGTACCAGCTGGGCATGCTGCACTTCAGCACTCAGTACGACCTGCTGCACAACCACCTCACCGTGCGCGTGATCGAGGCCAGAGACCTGCCACCTCCCATCTCCCACGACGGCTCGCGTCAGGACATGGCACACTCCAACCCCTACGTCAAGATCTGTCTCCTGCCAGATCAGAAGAACTCAAAGCAGACCGGGGTCAAACGCAAGACCCAGAAACCCGTGTTTGAGGAGCGCTACACCTTCGAGATCCCCTTCCTGGAGGCCCAGAGGAGGACCCTGCTCCTGACCGTGGTGGATTTTGATAAGTTCTCCCGCCACTGTGTCATTGGGAAAGTTTCCGTGCCTTTGTGTGAAGTTGACCTGGTCAAGGGCGGGCACTGGTGGAAGGCGCTGATTCCCAGTTCTCAGGTAAGGGATGGGTTTGTGGTGTTTCCTCCTGGGAGCTTTTTAAAAAAGTGATCGTTTTTATTTTATTTTACTGTTTAAAAGGCTTTTTTGGATTTTTAAAACTTTTTATTTTGAAATAATTTTTGACTCATAAGAGGTTGCAAAAATAGCAGAGAGTTCCCGTGTCCTCTTGATCCAGCATGATAGCATCTTACACAATCAGGAAATAGACATTGGTAACTAACCTAGCGCTTACTCAGATTTCACTAGTTTTTATAGACATCACTCCTGTGTGTGTCTTTTTGTGAAAATTTATCACACATATAGATTCATGTAACCACCACCACTCTGGAAGCCTTTTTTAAATGATTGATGCTGAGTTATTTAATAAGGAGAATGATTGCACAGGGTATAAAGCTATCAATCATTTTGACTTTCAGAAATTGATTTGGGGGGAAAAAGTGAAGGCTGGAAAACAAGATGATGCATGGATGCTTTTCAGCCCAACTGTTAGATTGGCTTCCTTCCCCCTGTCCAGCCCAGGGAAATGTGGTTGGCTGCTCGGGAAGCCACCCACGGACCAGGCTGTGTCTCCAGTCGGCTGTCGGGCATTCCTGCATGTTAGAGGATCACTGTCTACCCATTGTGGGTAGAAGGATGTGGGGAGCCCAAGGAAAGGAAAAGACCCAGCCACTCCTTCCTCCCTCCCTCCCTTCCCACTTCTCTCTTCGCTCCCTTCCTCCCTTCCTTCCCCGATCCCCTCTTCCCTTCCTTCCCCGCTTCCCTCTTCCCTCCCTTTTTCCCTCCCTCACCTCCTTCCTTCCTCCCCTCCTCCTGTCTTCCCTTCCTTCTCTCCCTGTCCTGTGGGATGGCTGGTGTAGGAACAGGGACGGGAGATGGAGAAACTAGGGAGGGGGTTTGGCCACCATGAGGTCAATAAGAGTTGCCTTCCAGGCCAGGCGCAGTGGCTTATGCCTGTAATCCCAGCACTTTGGGAGGCTGAGGCAGGAGAATCACTGGAGTCCAGGCATGTGAGACCAGCCTGGGCAACACAATGAGATCCCGCCTCTACAAAAAACAATGTAAAAATTAGCTAGGCATGGTGGTGCACATCTGTAATTCCAGCTACTTGGGAGGCTGAGGCAGGAGGATCTCTTGAGCCCAGAGTTCGAGGCTGCAGTGAGCTATGATTGAGCCAGTGCACTCACTCCAGCTCACTCCAGGCTGGGTGACAGAGCGAGACCCTGTCTCTAAAAAAAAAAAAAAAAAGATTGCCTTTCCATGGGGAGCCATTTGGTGACACGCAGAGAAAATGGCCTTGGGTCTAATCTGCAACCTTCCTCCCACTGCCTAACTGTTGCTAGGCCCCTCTGCTCCCTCACCCCTCTGCTCCCTCACCTCACTTCAGGTGAAATGGAGGTAGTAATACCACCTTGCAGCGAGGGCCTGGCGGGTGGTGAGCTCTCCACAGTGGTAGCCCCAGTTGTCAGCAGAGGACGTCTTCTATTGTGAACCCATTCAGAGTGAGCCTGTAATGCATCGCCTTCCAGTGCACTAAGCGGTAATCACACCTGGTGAATATCTAATTGGGCAGACAAGAGGCGGGGAGTGTTCCGGTTCACTCCTAATGCTGAGCCTTCTTGTGGCAGAGGAGCCGGCGTCTCCTGAGCTGAGTTAATCTGGGGGCTGCCGTCTCCCTTCCATCTGAAGAGGGACAGCCAGGCCTGTTTTATGTCACTGCGGGAGCAGGTTTCTCCCAGACAAGGGCTGGCTCCTCACCCTTGATAAAGCTGCAGGCTGTGCTTTAGTTTCATGGAGACCTTTGGGTGCCTCTAAGAATTAAAAGTATTCATGTGTATAGGGCTGAGTGCAATAGCTCACACCTGTAATCCCAGCACTTTGGGAGGTTGAGGTGGGAGGTTGGCTTGAGCCCAAGAGTTAGATACTAGCCTGAGAAACATAGTGACACCTTATTTCTTTTTTTTTTTTTTTTTTTTTTTTTGAGACAGAGTCTTGCTCTATCACCCGGGCTGGAGTGCAGCGGCCAGATCTCAGCTCACTGCAAGCTCCACCTCCCGGGTTCACGCCATTCTCCTGCCTCAGCCTCCCGAGTAGCTGGGACTACAGGCGCCCACCACCTCACCCGGCTAGATTTTTGTATTTTTTAGTAGAGACGGGGTTTCACCGTGTTAGCCAGGATGGTCTCGATCTCCTGACCTTGTGATCTGCCCATCCCGGCCTCCCAAAGTGCTGGGATTACAGGCTTGAGCCACCGCGCCCAGCCTCGTGACACCTTATTTCTACAAAACATAAAAAAAAAAAAAGAAAGCCAGGCATGGTGGCATGTCCCTGTAGTCCCAGCTACTCGGGAGGCTGAGGCAGGAGGATTGCTTGAGCCCAGGAGTTTGAGGCTGCAGTGAGCTATGATTGCGCCAATGCACTCCAGCCTGGGCAATAGAGTGAGGCCTTGTGTCTAAAAAAATAAAATAACAAAAGTGTGTATAAAGTTGAAATATTGCAGGCGGGTCAGCTGCTGTAACTGCTCATCTGATTTACACTCTGGTCTGTCACACTCGGGCTTCCAGCCTTGCTGGTGCTATTATCAGCGAAGTAGTGGCTGTTAATGCCTTTAATTGTGGATTTGACTCTTAAATTCTGGCTGTAAATGCCTTCTGTCTCTCATTCCTGATGATGATGAGTGTTTTCTTAGTACTGTTCAAAATCGTTTTTGGAAGCATCATCTGGACCCTTAAGATATTTGTTTTCCTTCTCTTCTCCCCTCTTTATTATTCTTTGTTTTTTTCTTCTCTGATCTGCTCATTTCTTCATTCTGTATTTCTTGAGATCCTATTATGTGCCCAGCATTTCTAGTTGGATTAATAAAAATGAATCCCATACCATTCCTAGCAGCAGGAAACTTCCAATCTAGTGGGAAAGAGAGTTTGGTAAGCAGCAAGCCATAATGCAGTGTGCTGCAGGCGGTAATAAATGGGCAATCAGCACTCATTTTGATTTTTAAAAATTATTTTGTTTATTATTTATTTATTTATTTATTTTGAGACGGAGTCTCGCTCTGTCCCCCAGGCTAGAGTGCAGTGGCGCGATCTCCGCTCACTGCAAGCTCCGCCTCCCGGGCTTACGCCATTCTCCTGCCTCAGCCTCCTGAGTAGCTGGGACTAAGGCGCCCGCCACAGCGCCCGGCTAATTTTTTGTATTTTCAGTAGAGACGGGGTTTCACCGTGTTCGCCAGGATGGTCTCGATCTCCTGACCTTGTGATCCGCCCCCCTCGGCTTCCCAAAGTGCTGGGATTACAGGCGTGAGCCACCGCGCCTGGCTTTTTTTTTTTTTTTTTTTTTTTTTTTTTTTTTTTTTTGAGACGGAGTCCCGCTCTGTCGCCCAGGCCGGAGTGCAGTGGCCGGATCTCAGCTCACTGCAAGCTCCGCCTCCCGGGTTTACGCCATTCTCCTGCCTCAGCCTCCTGAGTAGCTGGGACTACAGGCCCCCGCCACCTCGCTCGGCTAGTTTTTTGTATTTTTTAGTAGAGACGGGGTTTCACTGTGTTAGCCAGGATGGTCTCGATCTCCTGACCTCGTGATCCGCCCATCTCGGCCTCTCAAAGTGCTGGGATTACAGGCTTGAGCCACCGCGCCCGGCCCTGGCCTATTTTTTATTTTTAGAAACAGAGTCTGGCTCGGTCGCCCAGGCTGGAATGCAGTGGCCTAATCACAGCTCGCTGCAGCCCCAAACTCCTGGTCTCAAGAGATCCTCCCACCTCAGCCTCCTGAGTAACTAGGACTACAGTTGTATGCCACTGCACCTGGTTAGTTTTTTAAAAAATATATTTTGCAGAGATGGGGATTTCGCTGGGTTGCCTAGGCTGGTCTCCAACTCCTGGTCTCAAGCGATCCTCCCACCTCGGCCTCCTAAAGTTTGCTGGAGTTATCGGCATGAGCTACTGAGCCCTGCCAAGACTCATTTTGTTAAGAATGATCAAAATTGGCCTTGAAAATGGACACCATATTGAAGACTGAGGTACCATCTCTCAGTAATTCCAATATAGTAGGTCTTGACCGTTGGAGTGGATCAGGATGTATTTGCTCACATTTGGGGAGCAAATGTATTTCAGGCAGAAGTTTTAAATGATGAAATCCACTAGGAAGGTCATGCTATATGAGTATTTCACTTTGAATACCAGACTCGTACCAGCGAGGCAAGAAACTCACACAGAGAGAGGCACTGGAGACTCTGACTGAGGAAAGAATATGCTCCTATTGCCCAGCTAATGCTTATTCTGGAATTTATGCTCTTTGAGTGGAAAAGCCGGTTGTCTTACACGCTGCTAGCAATCATACGAAAAAAAGGTCATCACTGATCATTAGAGAAATGCAAATCAACACCACAATGAGATACCATCTCACACCGGTCAGAATGGCTACTATTAAAAAGTCCAAAATAACAGATGCTAGTGAGGTTGTGGAGAAAAAGGAATGCTTATACATTGTTGGTGGGAGTGTAAATTAGTTCAGCCATTGTGGAAGACAGTGTGACAATTCCTCAAAGACCTAAAGACAGAAATACCTTTCGACCCAGCAATCCCGTTACTGGGCATATACCAAAGGAATATAAATTGTTCTATTATAAAAACACATGCATGCGTTATGCTCATTGCAGCACTATTCACAATAGCAAAGACATGGAATCGACCTAAATGTCCATCAGTGATAGACTGGATAAAGAAAATGTGGTGCATATATACCATGGAATACTACGCAGTCATGAAAAAGAACAAAATCATGTCTTTTGCAAGAACATGGATGGAGCTGGAGGCCACTATCCTCAGCAAACTAACATAGGAATGGAAAACCAAATACTCTATATTCTCACTTATAAGTGGGAGCTAAATACTGAGAACACATGGACACAGAGGGGAACAACACACACTGGAGCCTTTTGGAGGGTCGGGGGTGGGAGGAGGGAGAGGATCAGGAAAAACAATGAATGGGTACTAGGCTTAATACCTGGGTGATAAAATAATCTATACAACAAACCCCCATGACACAAATTTACCTATGTAACAAACCTGTGCTTGTACTCCGGAACTTAAAATAAAAGTTAAAAAAAAAATTAAGTTCTGCAAAAAAAAGGAAAGAAAGAAAGAAAGAAAAAAACAAGCTGGTTGTCTTTGGCCGGATTCCCTAGAAGCAGAGCTGGAGATGGGGATTTGGATGTAGATTTGTTGCCAGGGCTGCCATAACAGAGCCCTACAAATTGAGTGGCTTAAAGCAACAAAAATTTATTGTCTCACAGGCCTGGAGGCAAGGAGTCTCAGATCAAGGCATTAGCAGAGTCATGTTCCCTCTGAAACTGGGAGGGGAAGCCCTCCTTGCTCCTTCCTTGCTTCTGGTGGTTGCAGGCAGTCCTTGGAATTCCTTGGCTGGAGCTGCATTGCTCTAATCCCTGCTCCACCATCACATGGCCATTTTTGCCCTGTGTGTGTCTGTGTCTCTTCTCTTCTTCTTCTTCTTTTTTTTTTTTTTTTTGAGACAGAGTCTTGCTCTGTCACCCAGGCTGGAGTGCAGTGGCATGATCTCGGCTCACTGCAAGCTCCACCTCCCACCCAGGTTCACGCCATTCTCCTGCCTCAGCCTCCCGAGTAGCTGGGACTACAGGTGCCCAACACCACACCTGGCTAATTTTTTATATTTTTAGTAGATACGGGGTTTCACCATGTTAGCCAGGATGGTCTCAATCTCCTGACCTCGTGATCCGCCCGCCTCGGCCTCCCAAAGTGCTGGGATTACAGGCGTGAGCCATGTCTCTTCTCTTCTTATAAGGACACCGGACACCAGTCATACTGAATTAGGACCCAGCTGACTCCAGTGTGACCTCATCTTAATTTAAATAATGACATATACAATGAACCAATTTCCAAATAAGTTTCCATTCTGAGATACTGGGGGTTAGGACCTCAACCTGTCTTTTTTTTTTTTTTTTTTTTTTTTGAAACAGGGTCTTGCTTTGTCATCTAGGCTGGAGTGCAGTGGTGTAATCATGGCTGAATGCAGCCTTGAACTCCTGGGCTCAAGCAGTCCTCCTACCACAGCCTTTCAAGTGGCTGGAACCATGTGGTACCACAAGTGTACACCAACACGCTCAGATAACTTTTTAGTTTTTGCAGAGATGGAGTCTCATTATTTTGTCCAGGTTGGTCTCAAACCCCTGGGTTCAAGCGATCCTCCTGCCTCGGCCCCTCAGGTGCTGGGATTAAAGACGTGAGCCAGTATAGCTGTCCTGATTGCTGATTTTTGTTAGAAGCTAACATCTGCCTTCACCAAATTGGTTGGTTGGTCAGTGGAATGGGAAGGAGAGGAGGCAGTTGTGTAATGGTGTATAAGACAAAACTATTCAATTTCTTATTTTCAGCCTGTTCTAATGGTGTGTGGAGTCGGGCTAATGCTTAGTGTCTAGTTATACTTTCTTCTTGGAAAACCCATATGGAAGATGAATGGGTGGCTTGTGGGGCCAGCATATAAGCACTTCCTGGTTCAGGGCAGAACATCCCATCTGTCTTGCAGTGTCCCATCTGACTGCATCTTTGATCTTAGCATTCAGGAAACTGGCAGCTAATGGAGCTATGGCATTTTGGGGGTCTCAGGGATAAGGTTGGCTGGAAGATAATGAAAATAAGACCATACAGTGAGTAGGACGAGGGGATTGACATAGACATGAAATTACACTGGCTATTTAGAGAAATTCTGCTCATCAGAATGGATTGAAAGCCATTGAAATCTGTGTAGGCGCTACTCTTTTAAAAAACTATAGCCAACATGGTGAAACCCCGTCTCTACTAAAAATGCAAAAAAATTAGCCAGGTGTGGTGGCGGGTGTCTGTAATCCCAGCTACTTGGGAGGCTGAGGCAGGAGAATCGCTTGAACGCAGGAGGTGGAGATAGCAGTGAGCTGAGATCACGCCATTGTACTCTGGCCTGGGCAACAAGAGTGAAACTCCATCTCGAAATTAAAAAAAAAATTATTAGTTTTAATTGTGGGAAAATACACACACCATGAAATTTACCGTCTTAACCATTTTTGCCTGTACAGTTCGGTGGCATTAAGTCCATTCACATTATTGTGCAACCATCACCACCATCCATCTCCAGAACTCTTGCAAAACTGAAACCCTACACCCATTAATCAATAACTCCCCATCTCCATCTCTCCCCAGCCCCTGACAACCATCATTCTACTTTCTATGAATTTGACAATTCTAGGTACCTCATATAAGTAGAGTCATAGATTATTTTTCTTGTGGCTGGCTTGTTTCACTCAGGATAATGTCTTCAAGGTTCATCTGTGTTATAGCATGAGTCAGAATTTCCTTCCTTTTTTAGGCTGAGCTGAATAGTATTCCAGTGTGTGTGTGTGTGTGTGTGTGTGTGTGTGTGTGTGTGTGTGTCATATTTCGTCTGTTCATTCACCCATTAGTGGACACTTGGGTTGTCTCCACCGTTTGGCTATTATAAATAACACTGCTATGAACATGGGTGTACAGATGGCTTTTTGACCAACTGTGTGTGTGTGTTTTTAAGCCGTAAAAATACCCACGATGTAGGTGGTTCATTTTCTCTTGAGTTCACATGGTTTGGGGAAGGAAGAGCAAGGACAGTGGAGAGATTAGATGCCCCGTGGCCATGCGGGAACCGTTCTGAGCATTAGGAAGGATACACAGTTGTATTCATTTGGCAAGGCTCGTCCAGTATTCCTAAGACTTGTGTGTTTCACTATATATAATCTAAAAAAAAATCCCCGCCATAAACAAACACTGAACTCTGGTTAATGACATGCCAAAATGTGCATGGGTGCCATGGTCTGAAGGTTTCCTAAATTCATATGTTGAAATCCTAACCTCAAGGAGATAGTATTCAGACGGCGTTTGGTGGTTAGGCCGTGAGGGCAGAGCCATCATCAATGGGATTAGTGCCCTTGTAAAGAGGTTCCAGAGAGTTGCCTTACCCCTTCCTCCATGTGGGGCAAAACCAACAGGTCCCATCTACGAGGAATGGTCCTCAGCAGACATGGAATCAACTGGTGCCTTGATCTTGGACTTCCCAGCCTCCAGAAG
This sequence comes from Macaca thibetana thibetana, assembly GCF_024542745.1. Classification (NCBI taxonomy): domain Eukaryota; kingdom Metazoa; phylum Chordata; class Mammalia; order Primates; family Cercopithecidae; genus Macaca; species Macaca thibetana. Next base: position 57,705,492 of record NC_065597.1, on the reverse strand, counting down.
GGTGAGAAATAAATTTCTGTTGTTTTCAAGCCACCCAGTTGATAGTGTTTTTGTTACAGCAGCCTGAATGGACCAAGACAGTGGGAAAGTGTACCAATGTCAGCCACTTATTTTGAAATGCATTCAAAAAAGCTAGAGTGGTAGATGGATAGGGATGAAGCAAATAGAGCATATTTTAAAAATAATTATAGCATTCTTAATATCAGTAACTGTTCAATTGGAATCTAAAGTATATGTCTAAGAGTGTGCACTGTACAATTCCTTTTTTTTTTTTTTTTTTTTTGACGCGGAGTCTTGCTCTGTGCCCCAGGCTGGAGTGCAGTGGCGCGATCTCGGCTCACTGCAAGCTCCACTCCCCCGGGTTCACGCCATTCTCCTGCCTCAGCCTCCCGAGTAGCTGGGACTACAGGCGCCCGCCACCTCGCCCGGCTAATTTTCTTGTATTTTTAGTAGAGACGGGGTTTCACCGTGTTAGCCAGGATGGTCTCGATCTCCTGACCTCATGATCCGCCCGTCTCGGCCTCCCAAAGTGCTGGGATTACAGGCTTGAGCCACCGCGCCCGGCCTCTTTTTTTTTTTTTTTTGATACTGAGTGTCACTCTGTTGCGAGGCTGGAGTGTAGTGGTATGATCTCGGCTCACTACAACCTCTGCCTCCTGGGTTCAAGCGATTCTCCTGCCCCAGCTTCCCAAGTAGCTGGGACCACAGGCTCCTGCCACCACACCCAGCTAATTTTTTGTATTTTTAGTAGAGACGGGGTTTCACCATGTTAGCCAGGATGGTCTTAATCTCCTGACCTCGTGATCTGCCCACCTCAGCATCCCAAAGTGTTGGGATTACAGGCGTGAGCCACCGCACCCGGCCTCACTGTACAATTCTTTAAGCCTCTCTGTATTTGAAAGTGTTGAGAGTATAAGCCATGGCAGGCATGGTGGCTTACATCTGTAATTCCAGCACCTTGGGAGACTGAGGAGGGAGGATCACTTGAGGCCAGGAGTTCAAGGTCAACCTGGCCAACATGGTGAAACCCCATCTCTACTAAAAATACAAAAATTAGCTGGGTATAGTGGCGCATGCCTGTAGTCCCAGCTACTTGGGAAGCTCAGGCACGAGAATCACTTGAACCCGAGAGGCAGAGGCTGCAGTGAGGCAAGATCACACCACTGCACCCCAGTCTGGGTGGCAGAGCGAGACTCTGTCTCAAAAAAAAAAAAAAAGAAATGTAGACTGGGTGTGCTGTCTCATGCCAAAAATCCCAATACTTTGGGAAGCCAAGTGGGAGGATCGCTTGAGGCCAGCAGTTCGAGACCAGCCTGGGCAACATAAAGAGACCCTGTTTCTTTGGGAAAAAGAGAGAGACAGAGAATGTTCATAAAAAAATGTTGAGGAGCAAAAGACAAGAAGTACTGGTGCCAGTTAGGAAAAATCGCTGTGGTCCCTTAGGTGAGAGGTGGTGATGATCTGGACCCCATGTAAGGTGGCGGTGACAAAGGATGCAATTTGAAAGCAGAGTCTTTGATGCCCAGGAGCAGCCTTTGAGGAAACTATAAACAAGGAATGTCAAACAGTGTGGGGTCAGCAGGGGATGATCAGGAGGGTTTCTGCTACTGCGGTGGTTCTCTTACTTTAACAAGCATCGGAATCACCTGGGAGCTATGACTGTGGAGACTCCCAGACCTCAGCCTCCCTGATTCTGATTTCCCACATCTTGGGTGAAAAAACCATGAATCTGCACTTGAGCCAATGGGCTGGGAGATTCCAACGTAGTTAAACTCTGGACTTCATCCCGAGAAACACTGGGTGGCTGGTGGAAGGTGAAAGGTAAAAGGTGAAAGGTGGAAGGTGAAAGGTGAAAGGTGAAAGGTGGAAGGTGAAAGGTGGAAGGTGAAAGGTGAAAGGTGGAAGGTGGAAGGTGGAAGGTGGAAAGGGTTCTGACTTTTGAGCTGAACAGACTTGCATCTAAAACTTGGCTCTGCCACTTAGGGGCTGGCTGTTGTGACAGTTTCATAAGCTGGCGTGGCAAGTGCTGTGCCCGGCTGCTTGAGTGGCCAGTGTGCAGAGTGCACCCAATACAGGGCTGCCACTAAGATGATGTTTTATGAAGCCATTCTGGGAAGGGGTAGATTCAAGTTAAAGTGCTCTTAGGGATTCATGGAGAAGAGTTCTGAGTCATGTCAGGGTGCAATATCTTACATTACAAAGCCAAATCGCCCACTGAAGAGGAATATTTGATTTGGGCCTGGAAGGAGAAAATATGTTTAGTCAAAAGTGATATTTGCACACTGGAATGCTGGATATTTATGTTTCTGAACATTGCTTCAGCCTGAGATTTGCACTGTCCAAATGAAAACCTTTTAGACCTTTGATGTCTAGAATTCAGAGCACTGTGGCTTAGGAAGCAGAGTCTGTGTGTGTGGCCACTAACCAAGCTGTCTTCTCCAGTGTCTGCTGACACCTGGGAAAGTCACCTGTTATCCTAGTTGAGTTCTTTTAAAGACAAATATTTGAGGGCAGGCATTTTCTTTAGGAAGTGATTCTGAGAAACACCAGAAGAGAAGGGAGAAAATGAGACCAATAAAGTGTCTCACCACTGTGGGTAACTAGAGCTTAATCCTACTGGGGAACTCAGTGCGAGGGGTGAGGGAGCTGGGGTATTTATTCACCCAGTTCCCATCTGGCATGGGTTGCAGGATGCTCCCAAAAGTCCTTAATTCCCTGGGCACCTCCAGCTTGCCTTATGGACACGAGTAGGAAGGACTCCACTGACCAGAGAGACCTAAGCAGAGATGTAGGGCTGACAGCAGGCAGTCAACAGAGCCTGTTCTGGTCGGGGCTAGGTGCTGTGGTGGGCACCTTTAGCATTGCTACACTTTCTCTGGCCACCCTCAGGGCTCAGAATGCAGCATCTTCCATGCCTTCCCTTCTCCCTGCTTGCCATCTCTCTTCTTTTCCCCTTTCCTCTGATCAGGAAGGCGCAATGCAGATGAATAAGAACATTGGCTAAGCAGAAGCCTGTAAAGAAAAAGATGCCATTCCTCCCTTCTTATAGAGGTGCCCAGTCTTTGCAAATGACTGTCTTGGCAGCCATGTCTCTCTCTGAGCTTTTGAGGGATGGAGGACAAGGAGAATCTATAGCTGTCCCCACTCAGCCAATGCTCCCTCTCCCCTCATCCCTTTTACATGTACATACTGGGAGTAGTAGGGAGGATTGTGAATGCTCAGAACTGCCTCTCTGCCTCTTACAAATCCCAGAAAGAGATGTTGGGTCCTAGATGTTGCTGGCCCCTGGGTACTTCCCCTTGGTCCTCTCTTTGGGCCAGGGCAGCGCGTTCTGCCGTCAACAGGAAACACTCTCACTCAGCATCCTGCTGATGCACAGGAAAAGGTTTGGCCAGACCCTGGGGCAGAGTAAATACCCCATAGACATCAGCATTTGTTGTTATTTCGTGTTGGTTGGTTGGTTTATTTATTTGTTTATTTATTTGAGACAGGGTCTCACACTGTCACTGAGGCTGGAGTGCAGTGGTGTGATCATGATCACTGCAGCCTCAAACTCCTGAGCTCAAGCGATCCTCCCGCCTCAGCCTCCCAAGGAGCTGGGACCACAGGTGTGAATCACCACGCCCAGCTAATTAAAAAAAATGTTTTTTTTGTAGTGACGGAGTCTTGCTATGTTGCCCGGGCTGGTCTCAAACTCCTGGCCTCAAGCAATCCTCCTTCCTTGGCCTCCCAAAGTCCTGATATTGCAAGTGTGAGCAATATGCCCAGCCAAATAAAAGGGTTCTAGTTTTGGTATCTTTGGCACTTGGAAGGAGCTCAACAGATGTCTTCTGAACTGAACAAATATTGTTGTGTAAAGAGCACGTGCTTTTGAGTTAGACTGATCTGGTTAAGAGTTCCAGCTTCACCATTTCCCAACTGTGAACCTGGGTCTAACTCCTAGGCTGTAAATTAAGGATAATTCTTAGTGCACTGGGCATTCTGCTAAGTGCTTTTATTGTGTGAACTATTATCATCACCCCATTTTATAGATGAAGAAACTGAGGCATGCATTAAGCAATACACCCAAGCCACGGAACTGGGACTTGAACCCATGTCATCCAGCTGCAGAGGCTGTACTCTGAGTCACTCTACTCCACGGCACTGCCTCTTTCATTTATTTTACCTTTTTTTTTAAACAAAACAAAACACTTTTTTTTTTTTTAAAGAGATCGGGGAGTGGGGGCAGGTGTGGTGGCTCACCTTGGGAGGCTGAGGCAGGCAGGATCACCTGAAGTCAGGAGTTTGAGACCAGCCTGGCCAACATGGTGAAACCTCATCTTCACTAAAAATACAAAAATTAGCTGGGCGTGGTGGTGGGCGCCTGTAGTCCCAGTAACTCGGGAGGCTGAAGCAGGAGAATCGTTTGAACCCGGGAAGCGGAGGTTACAGTGAGCCGAGATCATGCCACTGCACTCTAGCCGGGGTGAACGAGCGACACTCCATCTCACCCCTGTAATCCTAGCACTTTGGGAGGCCAAGGCAGGGGGATTGTGTGAGTCAGGAGTTCAAAACTAGCCCAGAGAAAGAGTGAGGTCCTCATCTCTATAAAAAATTTAAAAATTAATCTGATGTGGTGATGCACATCCACAGTCACAGCTACTCAGGAGACTGAGGTGGGAGGATCACTTGAGACGGGAGGTGGAGGCTGCAGTGAGCTATGATGGCAACACTGCACTCCAGCCTGGGTAACAGAGCCAGACCCTGTCCCAAATGAAAAAACCCACCAAAACCAAAAAGACCCGAAAAGAGATGGAGTCATGCTATATATGCTGAATAAATGGTGATTGGGAACCCAGGCGCCAGAAGCTCACAGGGAGGGACCCAAGGAGGGAACGTACCAAGAAGAGGGGACATTGAGGCACAATTAAGATTGAAACCAGAAGGAATTGGCTTAGAATCTGATTTGCATTTCAATTTATACTACTTTGGTCATAACCATGCCCCAGGCAGACAGTAGATAGAAGAATTCATTATTGTTATTATTTTTAAAGACAGAGTCTTGCTTTGTTGCCCAGGCTGGAGTGCAATGGACTGATCTCGGTTCACTGCAACTTCTGCCTCCCGGGTTCAAGCATTTCTCCTGCCTCAGCCTCCTGAGTAGCTGGGATTACAGGCATGAGCCACCACACCTGGCTAATTTTTGTATTCTTAGTAGAGACAAGGTTTCACCATGTTGGCCAGGCTGGTCTCGAACTCCTGACCTCATGTGATCCACCTGCCTCAGCCTCCCAAAGTGCTGGGATTACAAATGTGAGCCACCAGCGCGCAGCTGAAGAATTTTTTTTTTTAAATGACTTTATTTTTTAGGGCCGTCTTAGGTTCATAGGAAAATTGAGAGGAAGGGACAGAGGTTTCCCGTATACTCCCTGCCGCTACACATATGTAATTTCCTTCATTATCAGCATCTTCGACCAGAATGGTACATTTGTTACAACTGGTAAACCTACACTGACACATCATCATTACCCTAAATCCATAATTTACATTAGGATGCTCTTGGCATCGTGCATTCTATGGATTTGGACAAATTATAATGACATGGGTTCACCATTGTAATGTCATCCAGAATAGTTTCTCTGGGACACTTTTTAAAGCCAAAATACTTGATAATTCGAGGTGCTCAGAGTTATGTGCTCACTGGACCCGGTACTTGGAAACTGCCTGGAGTTATAAACGCCCCCAGCCTGCCTTGTCAGCTGCCAAAAACAGCCTGGGAAACAGAGACACCTTACTGCATTTTGTATTTTGAGATCACTCACCACCTGGTACCTCACCAGCCAAGGCTCTTGACAAGGCAAATGTCAGGTTTCTTAATGAGAAATCCCTCTTTCACTTGCCCTGAGCTGCTGTCAGCCTTGACCCTCTCCGTAGAGTCCTGGCCTTTGTGTGTATGTTAAAATTGTTTCCCGCTCAGGTTCTGATGAACAGCAGTGTTTTGGCAATGTTGTGCAGCCAGAGCTGGGCCCAGGCAAGAGTCTTACCAAGCAGTCATTAACTAGAAGTTTCTTTTCATGTGGTCCTTTGTGTTTTCTTCCTCCTTAAATAGAAATTGGTTTTGCATTTTAGACATCAACATGCACTTTTTTGTTTGTTTTGTTTTGTTTTTTTAGAGACAGGACCTCTAAAGAAAGACAACAGGGTCTTTTTTTTTTTTTTTTTTTTTTAAGACAGGGTCTCACTCTGTTGCCCAGAATGGAGTGCAGAGGCACAGTAACAGTTCACTGCAGCTTCTACCTCCTTGGTTCAAGCAATCCTCCTGCCTCAGCCTCCTGAATAGCTGGGACCACAGTCGTGAGCCACCATGCCTGGCTAATTTGCTCAGCCATGTTGCTCAGGCTGGTCTTGAGCTTCTAGCTCAAGCAATCCACCTGCCTTGGTCTCCCAAAGTGCAAGGATTATAGGTATGAACCACCGTGACCAGCCTCAACATTCACTTTTGATTCCTAGTTATTAAATGAACTAGAAGAGGAACCAGAGATGATTTAGACCAACTTTCATGTTATATAGACTAGAGAACTGCAGCACAGAGAGGTTGAGTGACTTGTCCAATGTCACATGGCTTTTGGGAGGGAGGTCTTGCTGTATACTGTACCAACACTCAGTGTACTAACTTCTTTACCCCACAAGGGAGGTGATCTCATGATGGCTAAGAGCGTAGACCCTGGAGTCATACAGACGTGGCTTCAAGTCTTGGCTTTGCCATCCACTAGAGGTGTAGGCTCAGGTGAGTTACTTGTCATCTTTAAGCCTCAACTTCCTTGTCTGTAAATGGGGATCATGTGGTATGCTGGCTTCCAGAGCCAATTGTTAAGTTTTCAGGAATTTTGCAAGCTGGTTGACATTATCACATTGATAGCTGGAGACCAGCTATTGTATATGAAATTGACCAGTGTCATAAGTTAGAACCTCTGCTCTCCCCACCCCAAGAACTAAACATTTGCCATCACAATACCGATCGCAGAAGTACTTACTTCAAAGGTTTATTGTGGGCAGTGAGACTTAGTACTTATGAAGCACCAAGATCAGAGAGCCTGGCACATGTTTACAGTGGTGCCATGTCGTGGTCAAGAGCACAGACCTAGTGTCCTTTAATGTTCAGGTCAGAGCCAGCCCAACCACTTCCAGCAGTGTGACCTTGGGTAATTACTCAATGTCATTGATAATAATCATTGCTAGCTCTCCCTGAGTATTACTACGGATCAAGTACTATTCTAAGGGCTTTCATTTCCACCTAGGGGCCATTATTATTCCCATTTTACAGTTAAAGAAACTCAGGCACAGAAAGTTTGAGTAACTTACCCAAGGCCATGAAGTTAGTGAATGGAGGAGGCTGTGTTCAACTGAACATGAGGAGGCTGTGTTAACTGTTGTCCTGTCTCACTGAGGCTCAGCTTGTTGGAAAACGGCAAGAATAACAACTCCAACATGAAGGGTCATAGTTAGGCTGTCATCTGATAATGCTTGTGGCATGAGGCAAGGCCTCAATTAATGTGAACTTCCTACTGGTAACACTAAATAAATGTCACTGGCAGTCACTACCATGATGATTACATTGAAATCTTCCTAGCCAAGAAGTTTCAACTCAGTTGATTAAGGAGAATAAAGTAATATATGTCATCCAAGCAATTCATCAACTTCATGTTTGAGAACAGAGCAGGTGACCTTAGATGTGTTGGGGGAGGGATCCAGGAGTGATTTTGGAGAGGCATGAGGGGGCTTGGAGGATTTTTTGGAGTTGGAGATGACATGAGGGCAGAGGGTGAGGGAGGTCTCTAGAGCCTCACTCAGCTTTCGGGGTTGAGGGACTTGCTGGTTAGGGGTGCTGGACAGTGAGGTAGGAGGAGCAGGCGAGGATGGGGCAGGAGTGGTGCTGATGAGCTAAGTTTGGGGTGCAGGGTGTTGAGGATGGGCACCCCTGAGGAAGCTTCCAGTGGACTTAACTTAAGATCCCTGAGTGATCTCATCCGATCCCATGGCTTGAAACACCTGTGTTATCAGTATTTCCGGGGCACTTGTGAAACATTCTGATTCCCAAGTCCCTCCCCTGAAGAATCTGATCAAGTAGGCTCTGGGAGGCTCCAGGAATCTGTATTTACAAGCACCCCCAGTGACTCTTTTGTTGAGGGCAGCTTTGGCAACACTGAACTTAGGTTTGCCGCCTGCTGGAGTGACTGGCTGACGTCTCACTTCTACCCTGGACTGTTGATTTTGCCCCAAATTGCCCCTCCATCGGTATTCCCCATATCCGTCAGTGACACCAGCGTTGATCCCAAAACCTAGGAGTCATAGCCTACACTCATCAGCAAATCAGGCCAGCCCCACCAACCCCTTCAAACCCTTCCACTCCTCCAGCCAGGTCCAGGACACCTTCACTTCTCACCTGCAGTGTTAGGACGCCCCTCACGGGTCATCCTGCTTCATTCCTTTGCATTGCATTGCATTTCTCAACCCAGCAGCCAGGGGAATACAGTAAAATAAATGTCAGTTCATGTCTTTCTCCTGCATCTAACCTTCTAATGGCTTCCTATCTCATTCAACATAAAATCTAAACAAGACTCATCCCCCGTATCTCCCTCCAACTTTATTTCCCTGGTCAGTGGCCTCCTTGATTCTGCTTCGGCCACATCAACTTTGCTGGGTATCTCAAGCACACCTAGCATGGCCCTACCTCAGGGCCTTTGCACCAGCTGTGTCTCTCCCTGGAATGCTCTCCCCCCAGATACCTTCATGGCTCCCTCCTGTCTTACTCAGGTCACCATCTCAGAGAGGCCTTCCTTGACTTTTTTTATTCTTTTCTTTTGAGACAGGGTCTCACTCTGTCACCCAGGCTGGAGTACAGTGGCGTGATCTTAGCTCACTGCAACCTCTGCTTCCCGGTTTAAAGTTATTCTCGTGCCTCAACCTCCTGAGTATCTGGGACTACTGGCATGTACCACCACACCCGCTACTTTTTGTATCTTTAGCAGAGGCAGCGTTTCACCACGTTGACCAGGCTGGTCTCGAACTCTTGACCTCAAGTGATCTACCTGCCTCGGCCTCCCAAAGTGCTGGGCTTATGGGCATGAGCCACGGCACCCAGCCTCTTGATTTTCCTTTTAAAGAGCAGTCCTATCACTTTCTATCCCTGCAGCCAGCTTTGTTTTTCTTCCTAGCACTTTACTGCTATCAGACATTACATATTAATTTCCTTATTAAGCGTCTTCCACTTTAATGTGAGCTCCAAGAGGAGGGGCATTTTTTTCTGTCTTGTTCCCTAGTGGTACATAATACATGTTCAATAAATATTTATAGAAGGGAAGGAAGAAAGGAAAGGAGAAAGAGAAAAAAAGAAGGCTTAGGCAGGACCAGAACTCATAAAGAAAGTATGTTTGGGTTAGTCAATGTGATAGTAGAAATGATAGGCATCAAGAAAATTGCCAGGAAACACCATATAAAGTAAAGAAAAGGTGACTAGGAGTTGAATTCTGGGGAAACTTACACTTAAGGGCAGGAGAGAAGAAAAAAGAACTGTGGAGACCAAGAAATAGAAGCTAGAAGGTAAGAAGAAATGTAGGAGCGGACAGTGTCATGGGAACCAACTGAAGAATTTCAAGAAAGATCTAGCCTTCTCCACTAGAACTTCATGGGGTATATGGTATGCATCCTTTAAAAGAGCCTGGCACCTTTCCCATCACTCTTACTTCCTCTCGTGCCCTGTGATCTCTGTACATGACAGCTCCCTTTCCCCTTTTGACAAAAGCGGAAGCAGCCTGACACCTTCATCAGAAGCAGAGGAGATGCTGGTGCCGTGCTTCTTGTACAGCCTGCGGGACCACGAGCCAGTTCATCCTCTTTTCTTTATAAATTACCCAGCCTCAGCTATTCTTTTATAGCAATGCAAAATGGACTAAGACAGTCATATTTACAGGTGTATTAGTCCATTCTCACCTTGCTATAAAGAAATACCTGAGACTGGGTAATTTATAAAGAAAAGAGATTTCATTGGCTCACGATTCTGCAGGTTGTGCAGGTTGTACAGGAAGCATGACTGGGGAGGCCTCAGGAAACTTACAATCATGGCGAAAGGCAAGGGGGGAGTGAGATGTCTCACATGGCCGGAGCAGGAGAAAGAGACAGAGAATGGGGAGGTGCCACACACTTTTAAACAACCACATCTCCTGAGAACTCTATCATTAGAACAGCACCAAAGGGGGAAATCTACCTCCATGGTCAATCACCTCCCACCAGGCCTCACCTCCGACACTGGGGGAAGGTTATGGAAGGTCACTACCCTCAATGAACTCACAACTTTGTGGAGCAGAAAGATAGGGAACAAGGTAGCCACTCCCTCAAAAATGAAAATGGGGCCAGGCACAGTGGCTCACACCTGTAATCCTTTGGGAGGCCAGGGCAAGAGGATCACTTGAGGCCAGGAGTTCAAGTCTGCAGTGAGCTGTGATCATACCACTGCACTCCAGCTTGGGTGATACAGTGAGACCCTGTCTCTAACAAAACGGGAAAAAAAAAAAAGAAGAAAGAAAATGGAGCCTTACCTCACAGCACAGACCAAAATCAAGTCCTGATGGCCAGGAACTGATGAATGGCCAAACTTAAAGTTTTATAAGGAAATAAAGATCTTTGTGACATTAGTATAGCAAAGCGCCTCTTTAAAAAGTCAGAAAATAAAGTATGAACCAATGAAGGAAAAGAGGGATGCATTCTACCCCATTAAAATGATGAACTTCTGCTTATCAGGAAACATAGTAAAAAGAATTAAAAGGCAAGCCAGAAACTGGGAGGATACGATTGCAATACACACGTATTAGTTTTCTAGGGCTGTTGTAACAAAATGCTGCAAACTGGTGGCTTAAAGAACATAAATTGACTCTCTGCAATTATTGGAGGTGTATTAGTCTTTCACACTGCTATAAAGAACCACCTGAGACTGGGCAATCTACTAAGAAAAGAGGTTCCGTTGACTCTCAGTTCCACATGGCTGGGGAAACTTACACGTGAAATTTTGTTACATATATAATGCATAGTGATCAAGTCACCATATTTAGGACTTCTGTCATTCTAGCACAATACATTTTTGTTAAATATAGTCACCCTACTGTACTATCAAACATTTATTATTATTACTTTTTAATTGAGACAGAGTCTTGCTTGAGGCAGGAGTCCTGAACTCCTGGCCTCAAGTGATCCTCCCACCTCGGCCTCCCAAAGTGCTTGGATTACAGGCATAAGTCACTGTGCCCAGCCCCAAACATTGAGTTTATTCCTTCTCGCTAACTGTATGTGTGTACCCTTTAACCCACTTCTCTTCATCCTCTCCCCTCTGATCTAAGTTTTTTCCTTAAAGGGTATTTCAGAATGTGCCTGTATTGTCAATGCAGCTATGCAAATACAGGATTGCGGTATTGACAAAGACTGGGGAAAAAAAGTGAAAAGAAGAAAAAAAAAAGAAAGGAAAGCATTTGATGAAATGTGTAAAGTGCTGGCATTGCAGTTGGAGTTTACTTTTTAAAAAATCCATTTCTATTTTAATGTTGTTTGTGCAGCAGATTAAAAGACAATAGGCTTTATCCAACCCCTGAGAGCAAAGGCATAAGGGGGCGTGGAGCAGCTGTGTTTGGGCTTCGTTAAAAGTTGTGTGCACACATTTGAAATCCTTTGCTAGGTGAGAGAGAGCGAAAGGACCATTGAGAAGGAGTTCAAAGCAAACCTGTCAGGAGGAGAGCTGGGCTCTGGCCTTCTCCAGAAAATGTCTTTTGTCCCAGATGATTTTCTTTTATTTCCTTTTTATTGATTAGAAATTAACTCTGTTGAAAGGCTGCAGGGAGAGAGAATTTTTGTCTGGGTAGAGAGGAGAGAGCCAAGCCACATTTGCCCAAGCCGGCTGCCGGATTCATCCGAGTAATTTACAGATGGTCTATTTTGGTTCTCCCTAGCCCACCCCACGTGGTTCGACCAAATTAAGCTCATCAGGCTCTTACAAGAAAGGAAATGAGGCCTGTTTATTTGTGACATCGCTTCCACAAGGGACAAGGTAGAAGTGGGCCTGTCACCCAGTTCCTTCTCCTGTCTTGGCTTCGATTCTCTGGGGGTTGGATAGGACAGGGGGCAGAACATCGTGCTGACAATCCCTCTCGGCCCATGGTGTGGCAGCAGCTCAGCCTGTGTGTTGGGGGCTGCACTGCTTGATCTTGGATTTGTGCCTGGTGCTGTGAATATAGTAGTGGACACAGGGGCACTTGCTTTGCCTTTATAGAGAAACAGGTTAAGGACCAAGTACCATGAAGGAAATGAACAAGGTGGTGTGATGGAAAGTGATGGAGGCAGAGGGCTGTTTTCAACTGAGTGTTAATGGAAAGCTTAGATGAGGAGGTGACTGTTGAGTTGAGATTCCCAGGGAATAGCAGGTTCAAGCCTTGGGGCAGGTATAATCTTGTATTTTTTTTTTTTTTTGAGATGGAGTCTGGCTCTGTTGCCCAGGCTGGAGTGCGGTGGTGGAATCTCGGCTCACTGCAAGCTCCACCTCCTGGGTTCATGCCATTCTCCTGCCTCAGCGTCCCATGTAGCTGGGACTACAGGTGCCCGCCACCATGCCTGGCCAATTTTTTTTTTGTATTTTTAGTAGAGACAGGGTTTCACTGTGTTAGCCAGGATGGTCTCTATTCTCCTGACCTCGTGATCTGCCTGCCTCAGCCTCCCAAAATGCTGGGATTACAGGCGTGAACCACCGCGCCCGGCCAATGATCTTGTATTTTTAAAGAACAGAAAGAAGGCAGAGGCGGTTGGTGAGTGAGGTCTCAGAGGCAGGCAGGGATCAAATCATTTGGATCAAATCATTTGGATCAAATCATTTTGATCCTGTAGATAAATCCTTTTAGAGACCATTAGTTCTCAATTGGGTGATTTTTGCCCTCAGTGGACATTTGACGATGTCTGCAGACATTTTGAGTTTTTGCAATCAGGAGAGGGGTGATACCGCTGGCATCCAGTAGGTAGAGGCCAGGGATGCTGCTAAACTTTCTGTAATGCACAGGACAGCTCCTACAACACAGAATGCTCCAGCCCAAAGTGGCAATCGTGCTGAGGTTGACAAACCCTGTTGTTGACTAGGCTAAGCACTTTGAATTTTATTCTGAGCGATGGAGGGTTTTAAACAGGGAAGTGAGGCTGGGTATGGTGGCTCAGGCCTGTAACCCCAACACTTTGGGAGGCCAAGGTGGGCAGATCACTTGAGGTCAGGCATTCGAGACCAGCCTGGCTGACATGGTGAAACCCCATCTCTACTAAAAATACAAACATTAACTGGGCATGGTGGCACATGCCTGTAATCTTAGCTACTCGGGAGGCTGAGGCGTGAGAATCACTTGAACCCAGGAGGCAGAGGCTACAGTGAACCAAGATCATGCTAGTGTACTCCAGCTTGAGCCACAGAGCGAGACTCTGTCACAATAAATCAATCAATAAATAAAATAAGAAATAAACAGGGAAATGAGGCAATGGTATGGTTCCGTTTTCTTTTAGAAAACCAGAGTGTTGGCCGGGCGTGGTGGCTCAAGCCTGTAATCCCAGCACTTTGGGAGGCCGAGACGGGTGGATCACGAGGTCAGGAGATCGAGACTATCCTGGCTAACACGGCGAAACCCCGTCTCTACTAAAAAATACAAAAAAAAAACTAGCCGGGCGAGGTGGCGGGCGCCTGTAGTCCCAGCTACTCGGGAGGCTGAGGCAGGAGAATGGCGTGAACCCGGGAGGCGGAGCTTGCAGTGAGCTGAGATCCGGCCACTGCACTCCAGCCTGGGAGACAGAGCGAGACTCCGTCTCAAAAAAAAAAAAAAAAAAAGAAAAAACCAGAGTGTTGGTCTAAATTATTTCAGCTCTGACATTTCAACCTTATCTCACTAAATTTGGATAAGGAAGACTTTATAGAGTTGGAGATCCTATCAGAACAAGCAATCCATTTTCCCTGTGAGGGCTGAGCCCACTTCCTGGGAGGATTTTTGTATTTGGTGCTTGGGTGTCCACTTTGCAGTGAAGAAGATTGGCTTAAGGAGAAAGCAGAAGGAAGGAAATCTTAGCTGGATCTTTCTGGGCTCTGGCTTGTAGCACCAGCTTTGGCCTCTTCAGGCCCAGAGGGGACTAAAGACAAACTCAGTGGAGATGGTGAATAGACTTTTCTTTCTTCTTAAGAGGCAGGGTCTTGCCATGCCACTCAGGCTAGAGTGCAGGGGTTCAATCACAGCTTACTAAAGTCTTGTTAGAAACAAATGCTGTTCAGTGTCACAAAGAAAGTGAGCACTAAAACAAAGAATTTCTCAGTAAGGCAAAACTTACTTCTGTAGGATGGTGTTTCTCACAGGTCTAGTCATCATGAGAGCACACCGAACAAAGGAGGGAAGGGGTTTTTATCTCTAATGCAGCTTGTCCCTGCTGCTCCGTCCTGCCTCCACTGGTTGGAGTTGGACTGCACAATCTAAGCTGAACCTGGTTGGCTAACTTGAAAAGTGCAGGAATGCGGTTACACTGGCGGGAAGGACAGTTTCGGCGAGAAGAGCCATTGTAATGGGAGGGATAATTTACAGAGTGGGCACTAGATGTAGGCTCTGTAGCTAAGGACTGGCGGAAGAGTTGTTTACTGAAACCAAGACAGAGAGGTACAGAGAGCAAGGAAGTTTGGCCTTGAAAGTAGAGAACAAAGAACAAGGAAACTAAACAAGCTAAACCTTTGAAGAGGAACTTCTTCTCGCATCTGACAGCCTCGAACTCTTGGCTTCAAGCATTCCTCCTGGCTTAGCCTCCTGAGTATCTGGGACCACAGATGCATGCCACCATGCTCAGCTAATTAAAGAAAAAAAAAAGTTTAGAGATGGAAGGTGGGAAGGTTTTGCTTTGTTGCCCAGGAGGGCCTCAAACTCCTGGCCTTGATCCATCCTCCTACCTCAGCCTCCTGGGTAGATGGGATTAGAGGCTGAAGCCACTGCACCTGATGAACTCTTCTTATGCCAAAAGTTTCAAGACTTTGGTTCCTATTAAAATTTTGTTCAGGGTACAGTTATGTATTTAAAAAATCTGAATCAGCCCAAGATTTATAGACTTAGGTCAGAATTTCTCAACTTTGGCACTAGTGATATTTTGGGCCAGACCGTTCCTTGTTGAAGGGGGCTGTCTTGTACCTTGTAGGATGTCTGGCAGCATCCCTGGTCTCTCTCTACCCACTAGATGCCAGTAGCAGACCCCACCCTATTCCCCAGTTATGACAACTAAAACATCTCCAGATGTTGCCAATGTCCCTGGAGGTGGCAGGAGAGAGAACAAAATTACCCCAGGTTGATGCAAGTTGGATGTCCCAGCACCTCATGGATGTCTGTAAAGATCACCATTAATTTCATGATCTTCCTAAGTGGTGCAAGTTGAGGAGCTGCTGGACTAGATGGTCCTGCTTTCTCTTCCTACAGTCTAAGCTCCTTATCAGCGGACTCCTGGTCAACATTTTTTGTTTTGTTTTAAATTAGAGACCAAGTGTTGCTCTGTTGCCCAGGCTGGAGTGCAGTGGCACCACCGACATTCACTGCAGCCCCGAACTCCTGGGCTCAATCGGTCTTCCCACTTTGACCTCCTAAAGCACTTGGATTATAGGCATGAGCCACCATGCTTGGCCATCGTCAGCTTTTAGATGTAGCATCAGATACTTCTACGGAAGAAGGGCTGAGAAGATCCTGGCTCCAGGAAGCCCCCAGGGACATTTTTGTCCTCAGATTGTTAGAGCTGACATTTATGATGTCCAAGTGAATGATGTTATTCTGTTATTCATACGTACAACATATTCTGGGGCAGAGACCCTGAGTGTGATGGCAACTCTTCTTTTCCTCCAGGGCTGGGTTAGGATAAGGCTTTGAGGCCTCCAAGCCCTGAAAATTATAGAGCTGCTCACCATACGTCATTCAAGATAATAATAATTCTCTCTTTTTTTTTTTTTTTTTTTGAGACAGAGTCTTGCTCTGTTGCCCAGGCTAGTGTGCAGTGGTGCAATCTCGGCTCACTGAAACCTCCGCCTTCTGGGTCAAGTGATTCTCCCGCTTCAGCCTCCTGAGCAGCTGGGATTACAGGCAGCCGCCCCCTCGTCCAGATACTTTTTTTATTTTTAGTAAAGATGGGGTTTCACCACGTTGGCCAGGCTGATTTCTAAATCCTGATCTCAAGTGATCTGCCCGCCTCGGCCTCCCAAAGTGCTGGGATTACAGGCATGAGCCACCATGCCCAGACAAAAAGGACTGCTGCAATAATTCTCAAATGTAAATCTCAGCAATGTTCTGATTTCTCAATGGGTACTGCAGTGTTATTTCTGAAATATCAAATTCTTGCCAAAAATTATATTTCTCTTTTTAAAAAAAATTTATTTGATATAGAAGTGGGGAGGGCATCATCCATTCCTAAGTGGCCAAGAGCACACACCTGTTCTAAGGGAGAAACCAGTATTGTCTTCCACACTTAACAACAATGACAAACCAGGAATGTAAATGGGTGAAGGTGATGTTGTTTCTACAGAGAATGCTCACTAATTTATCTCAAACATCCAAATTATTAACCATCTTTGGCTACTTTATTTTATTTACTTATTTTTGAGACAGGGTCTCTCTCAGTTGCCCAGCCTCTATCATGGCTCACTGCAACCTCAAACTCCTGGCTCGTGCAATTCTCCCACCTCTGCCTCTCACATAGCTGGGACCTCAGGCACTCATCACCACAGCTGGCTAATGTTTTCATTTTTTTTTTTTTTGTAGAAAACGGGGGCATCTCACCATGTTGCCCAGGCTGGTCTTGAACTCCTGGCCTCAAGCAATCTTCCAGCCTTGGCCTCCCAAAGTGCTGGGATTACAGACATGAGCTACTGCACCCAGCCAACTTTATTATTAATAATAAGTTACTTGGCCCTTGTATTAGTCCATTTTCATGCTGCTGATAAACACACACCTGAGACTGGGCAATTTACAAAAGAAGGAGGTTTAATTAGACTTACAATTCCACGTGACTGAGGAAGCCTCACAATCATGGCAGAAAGCAAGGGGAGCAAGTCACGTCTTACATGTATGGCAGCGGGCAAACAGAGAGAACTTGTGCAGGGAACCTCCTCTTTTTAAGACCATCAGATCTCATGAGACTTATTCACTATGACGGGAACAACATGGGAAAGACTTGCCCCCATGATTCAGTTACCTCCCACCAGGCCCCACCCACTACATGTGGGAATTCAAGATGAGATTTGGGCAGGGACACAGCCAAACCATATCAACCTTTACATAATAATATGGATAAATTCAGGATCAGAACACAATGAAGAGTACTGGGGCTTTAGTGAAGGCTTCCCTCATTCTGTTCCATCTGTATGGGGCACCCTTCCCTGCAATATTTGCTGGACCAAATCCTACTTATCAAGGCTTAACTTAAATGCCTCCTCCTCCATGAAGACTTCCTTGACCATGCCCCTCTCATGAATAGATTGTGCTTCAGTATGTCTTAGGTTTCATTTATATGGCTGATTAATACTTGAGCCCTACAATTATTTCTTTTTTTATTATACTTTAAGTTCTGGGGTACATGTGTGCAACGTGCAGGTTTGTTACACAGGTATACATGTGTCATGGTAGTTTGCTACATCCATCAACCGGTCATCTACATTAGATATTTCTCCTCATACTATCCCCCCTAGCCCCCCAACCCCCGACAGGCCCCAGTGTGTGATGTTCCCCTCCCTGTGTCCATGTATTCTCATTGTTCAACTCCCACTTATGAGTGAGAACAAGCAGTGTTTGGTTTTCTGTTCCTGTGTTAGTTTGCTGAGGATGATGGTTTCCAGCTTCATCCATGTCCCTGCAAAGGACATGAACTCATCCTTTTTTATGGCTGCATAGCATTCCATGGTGTATATGTGCCACATTTTCTTTATCCAGTCTGTCGTTGATGGGCATTTGGGTTGGTTCCAAGTCCTTGCTATTGTGAACAGTGCCGCAATAAACATACGTGTGCATGTGTCTTTATAGTAGAATGATTTATAATCCTTTGGATATATACCCAGTAATGGGATTGCTGGGTCAAATGGTATTTCTGGCTCTAGATCCCTGAGGAATCACCACATTGTCTTTCACAATGGTTGAACTAATTTACACTCCTACTAACAGTGTAAAAGCGTTCCTATTTCTCCACATCCTCTCCAGCATCTATTGTTTCCTGACTTTTTAATGATCGCCATTCTAACTAGTATAAGATGATATCTCATTGTGGTTTTGATTTGCATTTCTCTAATAACCAGTGATGATGAGCTTTTTAAAATATATTTGCAATTATTTCTTAATTGAGGTGAAATTCACATCATATAAAGGTAATCATTTTAAATATACAATTCACTGGCATTTAGTAAATTCTCAGTGGTGTGCAACCATCACCTCTAATTCCAGAATGTTTCCATCACCCAAAGGAGACCCTGTATCCATTAAGCAGTCACTCCACATTTCCCCCTCCTCCCAGATCCTAGCAATCACTCATGTACTTTCTATCTCTATGGATTTACCTATTCTGGATATTTTGTCAATGGAATTGTACAATATGTGATTTTTTTGTGTCTGGCTTCTTTCACTTTTTCAAGGTTTGTCTACCTTGTATCAATGCTTCATTGTTTTTATGAATGAATAACCGGCCATTGCATAGATAGGTGATATCTTGTTTATCTATCTGTTGATGGACATTTAGGCTGCTTCCACTTTTGGCTATTGTGAGTAGTGCTGCTATGAGCATCTGCGTACTAGTTTTCACGTGGACACGTTTCCTGTTCTCTTAGGTATACAACTAGGAATGGAACTGCTCGGTCATACTCCAACCTGTTTACCAAAGCAGCTGCACCAGTTTTCATTACTGCCAGCAGTATACAGGGTTCTTGTTCACTACATCCTGGCCAACACTTGTTATGGTTTTGTGTGCGTGTTTATTATAGCCATCCCAGTGGTGTGCAGCCCCTGGAATTTTGATTTGTTTTTATATCTTCCTTGCTCTCCGCCAGTAGACAGTGAGTTGCTTGACGTCTGGGATTGCTGCTTACTCACCAGAAACCTTGTGTAAGAGTTAACCATGGGCTGAGTTTGAACCTTGTTCTTTTTGTTTATGATACATGATCTTGAGCAAGTCATGCAGCTCAAGCTCTCTAAGCTTGAATTCTTTCACCTGCAAGACGGAAGCCTCTGGAGTTGTTAAGGAAACTTTAGAGCCTAGGACAGTGCCTGGACTATGGTGATTTCTCCATAAAGGTTTGCCGTAACGATCATGATCGTGACATCCCCAAGCGCTTAGGACCGAGTACCTGTTACATGAGCGTTTGTTAAATGAATCAATGAATCCTTTGCTATTGCACAATTAGCCCTCTTTTTTACTTTCTATCAACTGCTCCCCTGACTCCAGAGAACAGTGTTACAAATTCATCACTCCCCAGATAAGGCAGACAGAAAGAGTGGCTGGATCAATGGGAATGGTTCCCTAGAAAAGTACGACCTGAAAGCCCTGATGTGCACGCCGTGTATCGAGGATGGGATGGGTAGAGAGTAAAGCGAGCTTGTATCCGCAAAGGG